>NC_041393.1:511186766-511371433 GCF_002162155.2 Triticum dicoccoides | reverse complement strand
CAAATGCAAACTCAAGTTCAACTTAAATCGGAAGCAAGGAAGCTCGACCACAGAAATGGAGGCAAAAAGCAAAAGGCTGCGTCCGGCACCTAGTCTAGTCTTCGACGTCTTCTCACCAGCGCAGAGCTAAGTGCTGCCACTGGGCGTGGGAGGGAGCCCCCGAGGCCCAAGGGTGGCTCTCAGGAGACTCCGGGGCGTGTACAGCCCCACTCATTATTACGTGAGAGTGTCATGGGCGGCGAGCTTCACAGGCACTGGGCCTTCTTCACAGGCACCGGGCCTTGCTTCATATCGCCAGACGAGGACCCTGCCTTGGGCCACCCTCGACCACCATTGACGGTGGCCGAAGACCAAGGATGACGCCAATGGGGCAAAGGGGCCGCTAGCGGTGCCCTTGGCGACCATGGGTCCTCTGCCGGGGGTAGGCTTTGCAGCACCTCCCCGGCAGAGGGCCTACCTCCGAGGGACGCCTTGCTCCATGCACCGTGGTGAGGGGCCTGGCTCCCGGCCCCTCTCATGTAGCCCCCAGTGCGCTCCTCCTGGCAGAAGGGAGGCTTCCGAGCTGGGGCAGTCGTCCGCTGCTGTGACCTGAACCTCCTGCGACCCATGGTTAGCATAAGCTTACTCCTGAGGAATTAGTGGTACCCGGTAGCTGCTGCTGCCAGCGCAGTTGGTGAGGCTCCCTTGAGACTCCTGAAAAGGCTCGGCTTCTTGCATCTCTTCCTCCCAGCCTAACCCGAGGAACGAGCCAGGGTCGTCTTCCAACGCGTCCTCCCGATCCACCATGCGTGGCACATAAGCCTCCGAGGCCGCCACCTCGAAGACTTCGCCGTAGTACCCCATGCTCCATGTGGCCTGGCCTAACGCGCCGTCTTGAGGATGGAAGGGCAGTGGCCCGCCCGGGCCGTAGGCGGCGATGTGCATGCCCTCGCTTCCTGGAGATGGTGTTGGTGCAGCCTGGCGTCCGGCGTCGATGGTTGAGCTGGTGTCCATGAAGCCTTGGGGTGTGCCTGGGGCCACGCGGGCGTGGAGTGGCCCGTCGCGTGATCCGACCGGGGCCCGGGGTGGAAGCTGGAAGAAGAGGGTGGTGCCCCTGAGTCTACGGCATCTAGGAGCTCAGCAACACACTCCAGCAGCATGTCCCTACCGCTCTTCATCAGCCTGCACCGCAGCAACTCCTGAGCCACGGTGAGTGTGGCCCTCATGTTTGCTTACTCCCGTCGAGTGTGCGGCATCGTGGCCGTGACATGGATTGAGGCCCTTGCAGCTGCCCGCTGAGGGAGTCCTGGATTAGGGGGTATATGGACAGCCGGACTATATACTTTGGTCGAACTGTTGGACTATGAAGATACAAGACTCAAGACTTCGTCCCGTGTCCGGATGGGACTCTCCTTTGCGTGGAAGACAAGCTTGGTGATTCGGATGTTAGATCTCCTTCTTTCTAATCGACTCTGTGTAACCCTAGCCTCCTCCGGTGTCTATATAAACCGGAGGGTTTAATTCGTAGGAAAAGAACAATCATAATCATAGGCTAGCTCCTAGGGTTTAGCCTCCACGATCTCGTGGTAGATCAACTCTTGTACTACTCATATTATCAAGATCAATCAAGCAGGAAGTAGGGTATTACCTCCATCTAGAGGGCCCGAACCTGGGTAAAACATCGTGTCTCCTACCTCCTGTTACCATTAGCCTTAGACGCACAGTTCGGGACGCCCTACCCGAGATCCACCAGTTTTGACACCGACATTGGTGCTTTCATTGAGAGTTCCTCTGTGTCGTCGCAGCAAGGGTCGATGGCTCCTTCAATCATCAACAACAACGCGGTCTAGGGTGAGACTTTTCTCCCCGGATAGATCTTCGTGCTCGGCGGCTTCGCACAGCGGGCCAATTCACTTGGCCATCTGGAGCAGATCGACAGCTACGCCCCTGGCCATCAGGTCAGGTTCGGAAACTTGAACTACATGGCCGATATCCGCGGAGACCTGATCTTCGATGGATTCAGGCCTACGCCAGGAGCACCAAACAGTCACAACGAGCACGGCTTAGATCTGCTATCAGACAATATTCGGGATATCGCACCTGAAGTAGCTCCGGACCTAAATCCGGGGCAGATCGCGTCGTCCGAGGGCGGGTGGATGGACCCCGCCCCGGAGGCCGCATACTCATCGGCGGTAGAGCCGAACACAGACTCCACCTCTAAGGAAGTCTGTGTCACCGGACCCCCAGACTTGTTTCCAGCTGTAGGTCCAGGACCACGCGCATCCGTGCCCATCGAAGCTGATTGGACACCACTCATGGAGTTCACCGCCGTGTATATCTTTCAGCACCCACCCTTTGGTGACGTGCTAAACTCTTTAAGGTATCTCTCTTTGTTAGAGGACTCTTGGCCGAACTATGTCCGGCTCGAGGGGGATTCGGACGACGAAGAAAATCTCCGCCCACCCACCACCCACTTAATAGCCACTGTCGATGACGTAACAGACATGCTTGACTTCGACTCCGATGACACCGACGGTATGGATGTCGGCGCAGGGGACGATTTGGAACCACCGCCCACGGGGCGCTGGACTGCCACCTCATCATATGATATATACATGGTGGACACGCCTAATGAGGACAACGGCGACAAAAAGGACACAACGGAGGATAAAACCCCCGGACAAAAGCCAAAACGACAGCGCAGACGCCGCTCTAAGTCTAGCCACAGTAAAAATAGCGATAACAATGCTAGAAAAATCGACACCCCAGTCAATTCCAAAGGCAACAATGACCATATGGACCCAGCAATGGAGCTGGATGAGCCAGGTCACACCGAACACAGTCCGGAGAAGACGCCCAATCACGGCGATCCCGAGGGCCGAACTCGTTAACCTGCCTCCGGAGAAGAGTACAGTCCGCACGATGATGCATTCATCATCTCGGAAAAATGTTTGGAGTGAGATAACCTCCACAGAAGGCTTATGGCCACTGCGAGAAGCCTAAAGAAGAAGAAGCAAAGGCTTAAGGCCGCGCAGGAAACGCTCAACCACAGATGGAATAAAGTGCTAGACACTGAAGAAAAATATGGCGATGGTCGCCACACAAAGAGCTACCCAAAGCGCAAGTTGCTACCAGAATTCGACGATGAGGCCATTCTGCCAAAGAACAAAATGGTCATAGGCCGGACCAACCACTTCATGACCGTGATAGAGCAGCTACTGACGCCGCACAGGATTTACGTGAGCTCCTGGACAAAAAGGCCAGCGTGACCAGGTCCATCTATGGATCTAGAGGACATGCTCCGGCGCAGGATTACGGTCACCAAAATGATCAGGCTGATCGAATACCAGTTCAGAATCAACACCGGACACAACAACAGTCGATAGCATGCCACAACATGTCCAGATACAGAGGGGCTGTGCACCCTCTGTGCTTCACCGAAGAGGTACTGGATCACGAATTTCCACAGGGATTCAAACCCGTGAACATAGAGGCATATGACGGAATGACAGACCACGGGGTCTGGATTGAGGATTTTATCCTTCATATCCACATGGCTAATGGGGACGACCTCCACGCCATCAAATACCTTCCCGTCAAGTTGAAGGGGCCAGCTCGGCACTGGTTGAAAAGCCTCCCCGAAAATTCAATCGGAAGTTGGGAAGAACTTGAGGACGCTTTCAGGGCCAATTTTCAAGGGACATAGTCCGACCTCCGGACGCTGACGATTTAAGTCACATAATACAACAGCCCGGAGAGTCTGCCCGTAAGCTTTGGAACAGATTTCTCACTAAGAAGCATCAAATTGTCGATTGTCCGGATGCCGAAGCCCTAGCGGCCTTCAAGCATAGTATCCGAGACGAGTGGCTCGCCAGAGACCTCGGCCAAGAAAACCCAAGGACAATGGCAGCCTTAACAAGCCTTATGACCCGCTTCTGGGCGGGTGAGGACATCTGGTTGGCCCGTAGAGGCACCAGCGACCTGGGCACATCTGAAATTAGGGATGGCAACAGGAAGCCACGGCGCAATAAAAACAAGCGCCGAAACAAGGAAGAAAGTCCGGACAACACGGCGGTCAACGCCAGATTCAGGGGCTCTCGACCCGGTCAACGAAAGAAGCCATTTAAAGGCAGCAAAGAGGGACCGTTCGTCCTAAACAAAGTCCTGGACAGATTGTGCCAAATTCATGGCACCCCCGAAAAACCTGCGAACCACACTCACAGAGAATGTTGGGTCTTTAAGCAGGCCGGCAAGTTAAATGCGAAACACAAGGGAAGGGAAACACCAAGCGAAGACGAGGATGAGCCTCGCCAGCCGAACACTGGAGGACAGAAAAAATTCCCACCAGAAGTAAAATCAGTAAACATGATCTACGCGACTCACATACCAAAGAGAAGGCACAAACGCACGCTTAGAGATGTATACTCTGTAGAGCCCGTTGCCCCCAAACTCAACCCCTGGCCGGCCTGCCCGATCACTTTTGATCACAGGGACCACCCGACTAGTATCCGGCACGAAGGATCGGTTGCCTTGGTGCTCGACCCAATAATCAAGGGATACCATCTCACTCGTGTCCTCATGGACGGCGGCAGTAGTCTCAATCTAATATATCAGGACACTATCTACAAGATGGGGATAGACCCATCCAGAATCAGCCAAAGTAACATCACCTTTAAAGGAGTGATACTAGGCATTGAGGCCCACTGTAGGGGCTCCCTCATATTAGAGGTGACATTCGATTCTCCCGACAACTTCAGAAGCAAAGAATTACTCTTCGACATCGCACTTCCGAAGCGGTTATCATGCATTACTCGGAAGAACGGCCTTCGCTCGCTTCAACGCAGTACCGCACTACGCCTACCTTAAACTCAAGATGCCCGTCCATGTGGTGTCATCACTGTTAGCGGAAACACAGAGCGGTCCTTACGTGCGGAAGAGTATGTAGCAGCTCTAGCAGCCGGACACTAAGCGGCTTCTCCTATCAGAATGCATGATCGGTCGATAAGACCACGGACGCGGTTAGACGAGTCTGGCACACCACCGTCGGTAACAGCCCAGATAAACCTGAGCTGGGTGCTATACATGAACCCCCATAGAGGGCATTAGGGGCTGCAACCATGCAATAAAGCCCACCCTTTCGCTTGACCTTATTAACATGCCAATGTCTCACACTTCTACTATCCATTGATAATAACCAACTCTTCTCACGCTTACGCCATACTCTTTTACATGAGTTTTCCTTTTTACAGACACCATTCTGCGACACCCTCCCAGGACACGGCACAACGGAGACAAAGGCACAGACGTGCAGCAGGGCCCCACTCAAAGGTTTCTCTTTAGATTAAGCCCCTATGTAAACTTTCTTTATTGTCTCTTGTTGCTTGACATCCCATGGGTACTCAATACACCCACAGGGGATACTGGCGTTATTGGCATTTCGCCACGACAGACTAACGCACGTACCTGGAAATATAGGGTTCATAATCAAGGGTGCTACTCAACCCAGTATATGTTATAAAGTCCGAATACCTTCGGGAGTGTTCGGCGTCGCAAGTTTGGCCTTATATGCATCAGCTCCGAATCATGTCTTTAGTCAAATGTTGGGTTTGCCCGGCTCCTGGGTTTGCTGCCTTACGTTCCGTTTCTATTGGCTAAGGCGTCCAAAGGAGAACTACTGCGATCGTGCCCTGGTTATTTCGGATGAGCACCTTAGTAGAGAAAGCCGAAAACTGACTGTCATGATATAGCGAGAGACTGGTCAACCACTCGAGGACTCTTCGGAATCTTCGGGATTCCTCCGCATTAACGAAGGGCCATTTCCCGGTCATGTACCTACGCGCCCGTATCCGGATGCACGCGAAGGTACCAGGGGCTACATAGTAGCCCCACCGTCAAACTCCTATGGCTAAGTGAAAGTGTTAAAGCTTATAGTCCGATTGCCTAGTTCGACGTGCGGTCACCTCCTTAATGGACCAAGGCGTTGGATCAAGTGTGATTGCGCACATTTTTGCGAACACCCCCGCATTGTATGCGTCGGGGCTGAAGCCAACGACTGCTAACTTTCAGGTTATATATATACATCAAACGTCCGCACAGGAGGCACAATAACACTTTCGGGCAAAAGTATAAACATAGCCTCTATAATTAGAGTAGAATTGTTTATACAATTGAACGACTTGTCACTCGAACATGACACTCTTCGAGCACTGAGCCTCTAGTAAACGAGCACCTTCCGTTACCTACTCAAAATAGTGCTCGGCTGGATCCTGGCTTCCTGTCGGATTCTGGGTTGCAATGATGGTGGCCTCCATATCCGCCCAATATGTTTTAACACGGGCAAGAGCCATCTGCGCACCCTCTATGCACGCCGACCTCTTCATGGCATCGATTCGTGATACGGCGCTAAGGAATTGTTGCACTAAACCAAAATAACTATCTGGCCTCGGTCCCTTCGGCCATAGATGGTCTATTATATGTTGGAAATATGCCCTAGAGGCAATAATAAAAGTATTATTATATTTCATTGTTCATGATAATTGTCTTTTATTCATGCTATAACTGTATTATCCGGAAATCGTAATACACGTGTGAATACTTAGACCACACTATGTCCCTGGTAAGCCTCTAGTTGACCAGCTCGTTGTGATCAACAGATAGTCATGGTTTCCTGACTATGGACATTGGATGTCGTTGATAACGGGATCACATCATTAGGAGAATGATGTGATGGACAAGACCCAATCCTAAGCATAGCATAAAAGATCGTGTAGTTCGTTTTGCTAGAGCTTTGCAAGTGTCAAGTATCTCTTCCTTCGACCATGAGATCGTGTAACTCCCGGATACCGTAAGAGTGCCTTGGGTGTATCAAACGTCGCAACGTAACTGGGTGACTATAAAGGTGCATTACAGGTATCTCCGAAAGTAGCTGTTGGGTTGACACGGATCGAGACTGGGATTTGTCACTCCGTATGACGGAGAGGTATCTCTGGGCCCACACGGTAATGCATCATCATAATGAGCTCAATGTGACCAAGGTGTTGGACACGGGATCATGCATTACGGTACGAGTAAAGTGACTTGCCGGTAACGAGACTGAACAAGGTATTGGGATACCGACGATCGAGTCTCGGGCAAGTAACGTACCGATTGACAAAGGGAATTGCATACAGGGTTTGATCGAATCCTCGACATAGTGGTTCATCCGATGACAACATCGAGGAGCATGTGGGAGCCATCATGGGTATCCAGATCCCGCTGATGGTTATTGACTGAGAGCGTCTCGGTCATGTCTGCATGTCTCCCGAACCCGTAGGGTCTACACACTTAAGGTTCGGTGACGCTAGGGTTATGAAGATATGGATATGCAGAAACCCGAATGTTGTTCGGAGTCCCGGATGAGATCCCGGACGTCACGAGGAGTTCCGGAATGGTCCGGAGGTAAAGAATTATATATAGGAAGTGCTGTTTCGGGCATCGGGACAAGTTTCGGGGTTATCGGTATTGTACCGGGACCACCGGAAGGGTCCCGGGGGTCCACCGGGTGGGGCCACCTGTCCCGGGGGGCCACATGGGCTGTAGGGGGTGCGCCTTGGCCATCATGGGCCAAGGGCACCAGCCCCTATAGGCCCATGCGCCTAGGGTTTCCCCCTAGGAGGAGTCCTAGTGGTGGAAGGCACCCCTAGGTGCCTTGGGGGGGAGGGAAACCTCCCCTAGGCCGCCGCCCCCCCTAGTAGATCTCATCTACTAGGGCCGGCGCCCCCCCTGGCACCCCTATATATAGTGGGGGAGAGGAGGGACTTCATACACCAGCCCCTGGCGCCTCCTCCTCCCCCCGTTACGTCTCTCCCTCGTAGTCTCGGCGAAGCCCTGCTGCTGTGACGCCCTGCATCCACCACCACGCCGTCGTGCTGCTGGATCTTCATCAACCTCTCCTTCCCCCTTGCTGGATCAAGAAGGAGGAGACGTCTCCCGTCCCGTACGTGTGTTGAACGCGGAGGTGCCGTCCGTTCGGCGCTGGTCATTGGTGATTTGGATCACGTCGAGTACGACTACATCATCACCTTGCAAGCTTCCGCACGCGATCTACAAGTGGTATGTAGATGCAAACTCTCTCCCTAGACTCGTTGCTTAGATGAACTCATAGATGGATCTTGGTGAAACCGTAGGAAAAATTTTAATTTTCTGCAACGTTCCCCAACAGTCTGTTGGAAATATGCCCTAAAGGCAATAATAAAAGTATTATTATATTTCATTGTTCATGATAATTGTCTTTTATTCATGCTATAACTGTATTATCCGGAAATCGTAATACACGTGTGAATACTTAGACCACACTATGTCCCTGGTAAGCCTCTAGTTGACCAGCTCGTTGTGATCAACAGATAGTCATGGTTTCCTGACTATGGACATTGGATGTCGTTGATAACGGGATCACATCATTAGGAGAATGATGTGATGGACAAGACCCAATCCTAAGCATAGCATAAAAGATCGTGTAGTTCGTTTTGCTAGAGCTTTGCAAGTGTCAAGTATCTCTTCCTTCGACCATGAGATCGTGTAACTCCCGGATACCGTAAGAGTGCCTTGGGTGTATCAAACGTCACAATGTAACTGGGTGACTATAAAGGTGCATTACAGGTATCTCCGAAAGTAGCTGTTGGGTTGACACGGATCGAGACTGGGATTTGTCACTCCGTATGACGGAGAGGTATCTCTGGGCCCACTCGGTAATGCATCATCATTGAGCTCAATGTGACCAAGGTGTTGGACACGGGATCATGCATTACGGTACGAGTAAAGTGACTTGCCGGTAACGAGACTGAACAAGGTATTGGGATACCGACGATCGAGTCTCGGGCAAGTAACGTACCGATTGACAAAGGGAATTGCATACAGGGTTTGATCGAATCCTCGACATAGTGGTTCATCCGATGACAACATCGAGGAGCATGTGGGAGCCATCATGGGTATCCAGATCCCGCTGATGGTTATTGACTGAGAGCGTCTCGGTCATGTCTGCATGTCTCCCGAACCCGTAGGGTCTACACACTTAAGGTTCGGTGACGCTAGGGTTATGAAGATATGGATATGCAGAAACCCGAATGTTGTTCGGAGTCCTGGATGAGATCCCGGACGTCACGAGGAGTTCCGGAATGGTCCGGAGGTAAAGAATTATATATAGGAAGTGCTATTTCGGGCATCGGGACAAGTTTCGGGGTTATCGGTATTGTACCGGGACCACCGGAAGGGTCCCGGGGGTCCACCGGGTGGGGCCACCTGTCCCGGGGGGCCACATGGGCTGTAGGGGGTGCGCCTTGGCCATCATGGGCCAAGGGCACCAGCCCCTATAGGCCCATGCGCCTAGGGTTTCCCCCTAGGAGGAGTCCTAGTGGTGGAAGGCACCCCTAGGTGCCTTGGGGGGGAGGGAAACCTCCCCTAGGCCGCCGCCCCCCCCTAGTAGATCTCATCTACTAGGGCCGGCGCCCCCCCTGGCACCCCTATATATAGTGGGGGAGAGGAGGGACTTCACAGACCAGCCCCTGGCGCCTCCACCTCCCCCCGTTACGTCTCTCCCTCGTAGTCTCGGCGAAGCCCTGCTGCTGTGACGCCCTGCATCCACCACCATGCCGTCGTGCTGCTGGATCTTCATCAACCTCTCCTTCCCACTTGCTGGATCAAGAAGGAGGAGACGTCTCCCGTCCCGTACGTGTGTTGAACGCGGAGGTGCCGTCCGTTCGGCACTGGTCATCGGTGATTTGGATCACGTCGAGTACGACTACATCATCACCTTGCAAGCTTCCGCACGCGATCTACAAGTGGTATGTAGATGCAAACTCTCTCCCTAGACTCGTTGCTTAGATGAACTCATAGATGGATCTTGGTGAAACCGTAGGAAAAATTTTAATTTTCTGCAACGTTCCCCAACAGTGGCATCATGAGCTAGGTCTATGCGTAGTTCTCTTTGCACGAGTAGAACACAACTTTGTTGTGGGCGTGGATTTTGTCACCTTACTTGCCTCTACTAGTCTTTTCTTGCTCAACGGTATTGTGGGATGAAGCGGCCCGGACCAACCTTACACGTACACTTACGTGAGACCGGTTCCACCGACTGACATGCACAAGTTGCATAAGGTGGCTGGCGGGTGTCTGTCTCTCCCACCTTAGTTGGAGCGGAATCGATGAACAGGGCCCTTATGAAGGGTAAATAGAAGTTGACAAAATCACGTTGTGGTGATTCGTAGGTAAGAAAACGTTCTTGCTAGAACCCAATTGCAGCCACGTAAAAGATGCAACAACAATTAGAGGACGTCTAACTTGTTTTTGCAGCGATTGATCATGTGATGTGATATGGCCAGAAGTTGTGATGAATGATGAATTGTGATGTATGAGATCATGTTCTTTGTAATAGGATTCACGACTTGCATGTCGATGAGTATGACAACCGGCAGGAGCCATAGGAGTTGTCATTATTTTTTGTATGACCTGCGTGTCATTGAATAACATCATGTAAACTACTTTACTTTAATGCTAAACGTTAGTCATAGAAGTAGAAGTAGTCGTTGGCGTGACAACTTCATGAAGACACGATGATGGAGATCATGATGATGGAGATCATGGTGTCAAGCCGGTGACAAGATGATCATGGAGCCCCAAAGATGAAGATCAATGGAGCTATATGATATTGGCCATATCATGTCACAACTATATAATTGCATGTGATGTTTATTATGTTTATGCATCTTGTTTACTTAGGACGACGGTAGTAAATAAGATGATCCCTTACAAAAATTTCAAGAAGTGTTCTCCCCTAACTGTGCACCATTGCTACAGTTCATCGTTTCTAAGCACCACGTGATGATCGGGTGTGATGGATTCTTACGTTCACATACAACGGGTGTAAGACAGTTTTACACAGCGAAAACACTTAGGGTTAACTTGACGAGCCTAGCATGTGCAGACATGGCCTCGGAACACGGAGACCGAAAGGTCGAACACGAGTCGTATGGAAGATACGATCAACATGAAAATGTTCACCGACGATGACTAGTCCGTCTCACGTGATGATCGGACACGGGCTAGTCGACTCGGATCGTGTAACACTTAGATGACTAAAGGGATGTCTAATCTAAGTGGGAGTTCATAATTTGATTAGAACTTAATTATCATGAACTTAGTCTAAAACCTTTGCAAATATGTCTTGTAGATCAAATGGCCAACGCTCATGTCAACATGAACTTCAACGCGTTCCTAGAGAAAACCAAGCTGAAAGATGATGGCAGCAACTATACGGACTGGGTCCGGAACCTGAGGATCATCCTCATAGCTGCCAGGAAACAATATGTCCTAGAAGGACCGCTAGGTGACGCTCCCGTCCCAGAGAACCAAGACATTATGAATGCTTGGCAGTCTCGTGCTGATGATTACTCCCTCGTTCAGTGCGGCATGCTTTACAGCTTAGAACCGGGGCTCCAAAAGCGTTTTGAGCATCACGGAGCATATGAGATGTTCGAAGAGCTGAAACTAGTTTTTCAAGCTCATGCCCGGGTCGAGAGATATGACGTCTCCGACAAGTTCTAGAGTTGTAAGATGGAGGAGAACCGTTCTGTCAGTGAGCACATCCTGAAGATGTCTGGGTTGCACAACCGTATGACCCAGCTGAACATTAACCTCCCAGATGAGGCGGTCATTGACAGAATCCTCCAGTCGCTCCCACCAAGCTACAAGAGCTTTGTGATGAACTACAACATGCAGGGAATGGAAAAGACCATTCCTGAAGTGTTCTCGATGCTGAAGTCAGCAGAGGCTGAAATCAAGAAAGAACATCAAGTGTTGATGGTCAATAAGACCACTAAGTTCAAGAAGGGCAAGGGTAAGAAGAACTTCAAGAAGGACGGCAAAGATGTTGCCGCGCCTGGTAAGCCAGTTACCGGGAAGAAGTCAAAGAATGGACCCAAGCCTGAGACTGAGTGTTTTTATTGCAAGGGGAAGGGTCACTGGAAGCGGAACTGCCCCAAATACTTAGCGGATAAGAAGGCCGGCAACACCAAAGGTATATTTGATATACATGTGATTGATGTGTACCTTACCAGTAATCGTAGTAACTCCTGGGTATTTGATACCGGTGCCGTTGCTCATATTTGTAACTCACAGCAGGAGCTGCGGAATAAACGGAGACTGGCAAAGGACGAGGTGACGATGCACGTCGAGAATGGTTCCAGAGTCGATGTGATCGCCGTCGGCACGCTGCCTCTACATTTACCTACAGGATTAGTTTTGAACCTTAATAATTGTTATTTAGTGCCAAGTTTGAGCATGAACATTGTATCAGGATCTCGTTTAATACGAGATGGCTACTCATTTAAGTCTGAGAATAATGGTTGTTCGATTTATATGAGAGATATGTTTTATGGTCATGCTCCGATGGTCAATGGTTTATTCTTAATGAATCTCGAGCGTAATATTACACATGTTCATAGTGTAGATGCCAAAAGATTTAAAGTTGATAACGATAGTCCCACATACTTGTGGCACTGCCGCCTTGGTCACTTTGGTGTCAAGCGCATGAAGAAGCTCCATGCCGATGGACTTTTAGAGTCTCTTGATTATGAATCGTTTGACACGTGCGAACCATGCCTCTTGGGCAAAATGACCAAGACTCCGTTCTCCGGAACAATGGAGCGAGCAACCAACTTATTGGAAATCATACATACCGATGTGTGCGGTCCAATGAGCGTTGAGGCTCGCGGAGGATATCGTTAAGTTCTCACTCTCACAAATGACTTGAGTAGATATGGGTATGTCTACTTAATGAAACACAAGTCTGAGACCTTTGAAAAGTTCAAGGAATTTCAGAATGAGGTGGAGAATCAACGTGACCGAAAGATAAAATTCTTACGATCAGATCGTGGAGGAGAATACTTAAGTCACGAATTTGGTACACACTTAAAGAAATGTGGAATCGTTTCACAGCTCACGCCGCCTGGAACACCTCAGCGAAACGGTGTGTCCGAACGTCGTAATCGCACTCTATTGGATATGGTGCGGTCTATGATGTCTCTTACCGATTTACCGCTATCATTTTGGGGATACGCTCTAGAGACAGCTACATTCACTTTAAATAGGGCACCGTCTAAATCCGTTGAGACGACACCGTATGAATTATGGTTTGGAAAGAAACCTAAGCTGTCGTTTCTAAAAGTTTGGGGATGCGAAGCTTATGTCAAGAAACTTCAACCTGAAAAGCTCGAACCCAAGTCGGAAAAATGCGTATTCATAGGATACCCTAAGGAAACTGTAGGGTATACCTTCTACTTAAGATCCAAAGGCAAGATCTTTGTCGCCAAGAACAGATGCTTTCTGGAAAAAGAGTTTCTCTCGAAAGAAGTAAGTGGGAGGAAAGTAGAACTCGATGAAGTACTACCTCTTGAGCGGGATAGTGACGCAGCACATGAAACCGTTCCTGTGATGCCCACACCAACTGAAGAGGAAAACCATGATAATGATCAAGGTACTTCGGATCAAGTTACTGCTGAACTTCGTAGGTCCACAAGGACACGTTCCGCACCAGAGTGGTACGGCAACCCTGTCCTGGAAATCATGTTGTTAGACAACAATGAACCTTCGAACTATGAAGAAGCAATGGCGGGCCCGGATTCCAACAAATGGCTTGAAGCCATGAAATCCGAGATAGAATCCATGTATGAAAACAAAGTATGGACTTTGACAGACTTGCCCGATGATCGGCGAGCGATAGAAAACAAATGGATCTTTAAGAAGAAGACGGACGCGGATGGTAATGTTACCATCTATAAAGCTCGACTTGTCGCTAAGGGTTATCGACATGTTCAAGGGATTGACTACGACGAGACATTCTCTCCCGTAGCGAAGCTAAAGTCCGTCCGAATCATGTTAGCAATTGCCGCATACTATGATTATGAGATATGGCAGATGGACGTCAAAACAGCATTCCTTAACGGGCATCTTAAGGAAGAACTGTATATGATGCAGCCGGAAGGTTTTGTCGATCCTCGGAACGCTAACAAAGTATGCAAGCTCCAGCGATCCATTTATGGACTGGTGCAAGCATCTCGGAGTTGGAACATTCACTTTGATGAGATGATCAAAGCGTTTGGGTTTATGCAGACTTATGGAGAAGCCTGCGTTTACAAGAAAGTGAGTGGGAGCTCTGTAGCATTTCTCATATTATATGTAGATGACATACTCCTGATGGGAAATAATATAGAATTTCTGGACAGCATTAAGGCCTACTTGAATAAGTGTTTTTCAATGAAGGACCTTGGAGAAGCTGCTTATATATTAGGCATCAAGATCTATAGAGATAGATCGGGACGCCTCATAGGTCTTTCACAAAGCACATACCTTGATAAGATTTTGAAGAGATTCAGAATGGATCAGTCCAAGAAGGGGTTCTTGCCTATGTTACAAGGTATGAGACTGAGCTCAGCTCAGTCACCGACCACGGCAAAAGATAAAGAAGAGATGAGTGTCATCCCCTATGCTTCAGCCATAGGATCTATTATGTATGCCATGATGTGTACCAGACCCGATGTAAACCTTGCCGTAAGTTTGGTAGCTAGATACCAAAGTAATCCCGGCAAGGAACACTGGACAGCGGTCAAGAATATCCTGAAGTACCTGAAAAGGACAAAGGACATGTTTCTCGTTTATGGAGGAGACGAAGAGCTCGTCGTAAAGGGTTACGTCGACGCTAGCTTCGACTCAGATCTGGATGACTCTAAGTCACAAACCGGATACGTGTATATGTTGAATGGTGGAGCAGTAAGCTGGTGCAGCTGCAAGCAGAGCGTCGTGGCGGGATATGCTTGTGAAGCGGAGTACATGGCAGCCTCGGAGGCAGCACATGAAGCGATTTGGGTGAAGGAGTTCATCACCGACCTAGGAGTCATACCCAATGCGTCGGGGCCGATCAAACTCTTCTGTGACAACACTGGAGCTATTGCCCTTGCAAAGGAGCCCAGGTTTCACAAGAAGACCAGGCACATCAAGCGTCGTTTCAACTCCATCCGTGAAATGTTCAAGATGGAGACATAGAGATTTGCAAAGTGCACACGGATCTGAATGTCGCAGATCCGCTGACTAAACCTCTCTCGCGTGCAAAACATGATCAACACCAGAACTCTATGGGTGTTCGATTCATCACAATGTAACTAGATTGGTGACTCTAGTGCAAGTGGGAGACTGTTGGAAATATGCCCTAGAGGCAATAATAAAAGTATTATTATATTTCATTGTTCATGATAATTGTCTTTTATTCATGCTATAACTGTATTATCCGGAAATCGTAATACACGTGTGAATACTTAGACCACACTATGTCCCTGGTAAGCCTCTAGTTGACCAGCTTGTTGTGATCAACAGATAGTCATGGTTTCCTGACTATGGACATTGGATGTCGTTGATAACGGGATCACATCATTAGGAGAACGATGTGATGGACAAGACCCAATCCTAAGCATAGCATAAAAGATCGTGTAGTTCGTTTTGCTAGAGCTTTGCAAGTGTCAAGTATCTCTTCCTTCGACCATGAGATCGTGTAACTCCCGGATACCGTAAGAGTGCCTTGGGTGTATCAAACGTCGCAACATAACTGGGTGACTATAAAGGTGCATTACAGGTATCTCCGAAAGTAGCTGTTGGGTTGACACGGATCGAGACTGGGATTTGTCACTCCGTATGACGGAGAGGTATCTCTGGGCCCACTCAGTAATGCATCATCATAATGAGCTCAATGTGACCAAGGTGTTGGACACGGGATCATGCATTACCGTACGAGTAAAGTGACTTGCCGGTAACGAGACTGAACAAGGTATTGGGATACCGACGATCGAGTCTCGGGCAAGTAACGTACCGATTGACAAAGGGAATTGCATACAGGGTTTGATCGAATCCTCGACATAGTGGTTCATCCGATGACAACATCGAGGAGCATGTGGGAGCCATCATGGGTATCCAGATCCCGCTGATGGTTATTGACTGAGAGCGTCTCGGTCATGTCTGCATGTCTCCCGAACCCGTAGGGTCTACACACTTAAGGTTCGGTGACGCTAGGGTTATGAAGATATGGATATGCAGAAACCCGAATGTTGTTCGGAGTCCCGGATGAGATCCCGGACGTCACGAGGAGTTCCGGAATGGTCCGGAGGTAAAGAATTATATATAGGAAGTGCTATTTCGGGCATCGGGACAAGTTTCGGGGTTATCGGTATTGTACCGGGACCACCGGAAGGGTCCCGGGGGTCCACTGGGTGGGGCCACCTGTCCCGGGGGGCCCCATGGGCTGTAGGGGGTGCGCCTTGGCCATCATGGGCCAAGGGCACCAGCCCCTATAGGCCCATGCGCCTAGGGTTTCCCCCTAGGAGGAGTCCTAGTGGTGGAAGGCACCCCTAGGTGCCTTAGGGGGGAGGGAAACCTCCCCTAGGCCGCCGCCCCCCCTAGTAGATCTCATCTACTAGGGCCGGCGCCCCCCCCTGGCACCCCTATATATAGTGGGGGAGAGGAGGGACTTCACAGACCAGCCCCTGGCGCCTCCACCTCCCCCCGTTACGTCTCTCCCTCGTAGTCTCGGCGAAGCCCTGCTGCTGTGATGCCCTGCATCCACCACCACGCCGTCGTGCTGCTGGATCTTCATCAACCTCTCCTTCCCCCTTACTGGATCAAGAAGGAGGAGACGTCTCCCGTCCCGTACGTGTGTTGAACGCGGAGGTGCCGTCCGTTCGGCGCTGGTCATCGGTGATTTGGATCACGTCGAGTACGACTACATCATCACCTTGCAAGCTTCCGCACGCGATCTACAAGTGGTATGTAGATGCAAACTCTCTCCCTAGACTCGTTGCTTAGATGAACTCATAGATGGATCTTGGTGAAACAGTAGGAAAAATTTTAATTTTCTGCAACGTTCCCCAACATTATAGACCTCATTGCAAGACCGGACAACCTATATATGGAGCTCGGCCACAGCTGCAATACTCTCACTCAATGGCAAGGGGCGCGTTGGAGCACTGAATTGCGACCAGAACAGCCTTTCTACTTCACTATCTTTTTGATCCTTGAAGAACTTGGTCGCATCAGCCGTACTTTTTGCTAGATCCGCATACACGTCTACAGCGCTCCAGAGCCGATCCATAGGAGCGTACTTTGGATTTAAGAACTTCATCCGCAATAAATAGGGGCTTCCAGCCGCGATTTCTCCAGCCTGTTGAAGCTCCTCCCGCGCATCCCTAATTTCGGAACGCGTCTCCTTGGCCGCATCAAGGGCCTTCTTCAGGTCAGCCGACTTTGCCTGATTCTCCTTTTTCAAGGATCTCATACCAGCTTGCGGTGTCTCTCAGCTCCACAGCCATCTCGGCTATTTTATCTTCGCTTCAGCGATGAGCAGCCTGTTCAGCTCTCAAATCTTCGGCCGCCTTTAGGGCAGCCGCATTGCTAGCCCGGGCTTGTTCCTTGGCTAGGGAAAGTTCCGCCCTCACGGCCTCCATGGCAGTAGCTCCACCTGCAGCCAAAGCATATCACATTAAATTTATGCTCCTCCTAATATTTCCTAAAAAAATAAGGAAAACAGAGCACATACTCTGTGACTCGTCAAGCCGCTCATTCACAAGCGTGATGTCGGTGTCCACAACTTCAATATGTTGCCTCAGTTCGGCGAATTCAGCGGTCTGGTCTACCGCCGGACCCTTAGCCACATGTTCATGAATGCAGCGCGATCATCACTTGAGAGTGTGATCCTCCGTTTGCCGCCTAGGGCTAGCAACCAGAGTCGCAGGGGCTACTATCTATACGGAGCACACCTGGCGCGTGATGTACAACCAAAAAATTATGTATTTCATTATGTACCTCAAAGCCCTGGAGCAGGCTCGTAAAAGCTTCATTCAACCCGCTTGTGGCGGATGAAATCTTCTCAAACACCGTACCCACTAATGTACGATGATCCTCCGAGAGAGAAGCTTGCTCCAGAAGGCCTGTCAGTGTGTCCGGTCGGTCGCCGGACTATACCGGACCCTTCTTATTGCCCCCTGTGGGAGCCGAACGCTCCGGGCTTAGGGCGGCCGAAGTGTTAGCTTCTGGCCTCGGTGAATCTGGACTCCTCCATGATGACACCTCGGGGTCGCCCGCCCCATGGGGCGGAGAGGAGGGTGGGGTTTCACTCTCCATCATCTCCGGAAGAAGATCCCCTGAACATGAACTCTGTCGAGAAGAGCTACTAGCCGGACTACAAAGGATGGATCCTGGTTATTGTTCTCGGAGGAGGAAGTAGTAGCTTTGTATTTATGATTAACTTACAACTCGGTGGAGGGCTGGCCCGTTTGCGGGCATGGCGCGGTGAGGACGCCCTCCGGGGCAGGGCCCCCTGGTGAAGTTTTCTTCCCTTGTCTACGCGCCTTCACTTTCAGGTCTTCAGAGGCGGCCCTCTTCTTCCCATGGGGGAGGCAATCTTATATTCCCCTCCCCGACTATCCTCCTTCATGGAGATAGTAATTCCCCGGTTTGGATGTGCAATGTGTGAAGCTTGGCTTCTCTATTCTTCCCTTCATCTTTCCCCGAGGGCACTTGACTTAGCACACGTCTGAGCATCCTAGCTATTGCAGGACTAGGCGAGCCTTCGGGAAGGGGGGCCAGACACCTAATCCTCTCCGCCTTGCTGAGCCAATCCTGGCCGCGGACAGTTTTCAAAATAATGTTGTGATAAATATAAACAAAGTGTTCGGTTTCAGGGTTTCTTGGGTATCTGGGCAGTTGCAGCTTAGGCCCACATCCTCGGTGGTGTCCGGACACTTTATTTGTGGTCCAAAGAATAACCTATACATCCCTGGGAGCGTCATGCCGAAGAAGTGCTGAATAGTTCGCCGACCTTCTGGGTTGAACTCCCACATCCGGAGAGGCCGACGTTTGCACGACAGGATCCATCGAACTAGCATTACCTGAATTATGCTGACAAGACTGATGTCCCACTCAAGAAGCTCCCGAATGTGGCTCTGCAATGTTGGTACGTCATTAGCAGGCCCCCAGTCTAGTCCCACGTTGTCCCACGATGCCAGTTGAGGCAGAGGGCCCGGGCAAAACGGGGGCAGCCGCCCACTTTGTTCCCCGGGGAGCTGTGACGTAGAACCACCTCCATTGCCATAGATCGGACACCTCCGGGAAGGAACCCTTTAGCCATGGGGCATCGGCGTTTCTGCTTATTGCAGCGCCTCCGCACTCCACGTGCCGCCCCACGATCACCTTCGGCTTTACATTGAAGGTCTTGAGCCATAAGCCGAAGTGTGGGGTGATGCGGAGGAAGGCTTCGCACATGACGATAAATGACGAGATGTGAAGGATGGAGTCCGGAGCTAGATCATGAAAATCTAGCCCGTAATAAAACATGAGCCCTCTCACGAAGGGATCGAGGGTGAATCCTAAGCCTCGGAGGAAGTGAGAAACAAATACAACACTCTCGTTGGGCTCAGGAGTGGGGATGACCTGCCCTTGAGCGGGAAGCCCGTGCTTGCCATCGGCGGTCAGATATCTGGCCTCCCTGAGCTTCGCAATGTCCTCCTCTATGACAGAGGAGGCCATCCACCGGCCTTTAAGGTTCGATCCGGACATGATTGGAGATCCGAAGTGCCTAAGCTTGAGCTTCGGGTGTTGGAACTCGAGATGCGGAAAGGCGCAAGCGTGGTAGGAAAGAGGGATAGGCCTCGACCCCTCTATAAAGGGGGTGAATATCAAGCATCCTCAGCGTAACCGTTTGGGACTTGCCTAAAAACACGGAGTCATACCAACAGGCGTACTGGGGTTGCCCGCACCCGTATTGATGAGAATCCCGCAATAAGGGGGACACGATCTCTGCTTCGACGAGGCGTGCCAATAAAACCGCCTTGCAGTGCGTGTCGTGGCAGGCTGAGAAAAAACAGTTCGTATTAAGCCAGGCCGCGGCGTAAGGGCACACCGTGAAAAATTGTCAGCAGATTAGATTTGTTAAGTGTTGTGCTCTCTACGGTGGTGTGTGGAAATTATCTTGCAGAGTCGGACACGATCCTTAATCTATCTTGGAGTATTCGGAGATGGAACCCACCTTGCAATGCCGAAGACAATCTGCGCGCCGAACTCAGCGTCATTGAAGCCTGGTGCAGGGGCTACTGAGGGAGTCCTGGATTAGGGGGTATCCGGACAGCCGGACTATATACTTTGGCCGGACTGTTGGACTATGAAGATACAAGACTCAAGACTTTGTCCCGTGTCCGGATGGGACTCTCCTTTGCGTGGAAGACAAGCTTTGTGATTAGGATGTTTGATCTCCTTCTTCGTAACTGACTCTGTGTAATCCTAGCCTCCTCCGGTGTCTATATAAACCGGAGGGTTTAATCCGTAGGAAAAGAACATTCATAATCATAGGCTAGCTCCTAGGGTTTAGCCTCTACGATCTCGTGGTAGATCAACTCTTGTAATACTCATATTATCAGGATCAATCAAGCAGGAAGTAGGGTATTACCTCCATCGAGAGGGCCCGAACCTGGGTAAAACATCGTGTCTCCTGCCTCCTGTTATCATTAGCCTTAGACGCACAGTTCAGGACCCCCTACCCGAGATCCGCTGGTTTTGACACCGACAACCCGCACCTGCCGCGGAGTAAGGGCGGGCAGTGCGAGACTGCGCCGCCCTCGCCCCGCAGCGTTCTGTGGTGCGCCAGCTGCCTGAGGCGCAGGGTTGAGGTCACCTTGGGTAGGCGGCGTGGCACGGGCTGGCCATGCCGCCCAGCAGTCGACATTGGTCGTCGGGTCGCTGGACATGGATGCGACGAAGCAGTGGAATGCAGATTGGCGGAAGGAAGATTCCAGCGCACCCCTACCTGGCGCGCCAAATTTCGGATATTGGGTTCCGGCAAAACCCTTAAGGTTCGAACGCTGGGGTGCGCATGAAGATCTCCTCCTACCGAATCTCGCTCTCAGCCTCGCCGTGATCCCTAAGCTAGATTGATGAACTCAAAGCACAAGAGACACAAGATTTATACAGGTTCGGGCCATCGTTGTGGTGTAATACCCTACTCATGTGTGTGGTGGTGGATTGCCTCTTGGGCTAATGAACAGTAAAGTGGAAGAACAGCCTCGCGAGGAGAGGTGTTCTTGAGCTGGTGTGGTGTGCTGCTTCAGAAGGATTTGATCTCCTTCTACGGTGGTTGCTAGACTTATTTATAGAGACCCTGGCCCTCTTCCCAAATACTGAGCGGGAAGGGATCCAACAACGGCCATTTTGAAAGGGGACAGCTAGTACAAGCTATCCTGACTAAAGGTGGGCTTCGCCTGCCAAAGGTGTTGGTGATGACACCGTCTTGGGCTCCACGGTGACCTCCCTGCCATTCTGCTGGTCTTGGTCTCGTTGCACCAATATGGAAACCTTTGCATGATGCCTCGGTACTCCATGCCTGCGCTTGCCTCCCTTGCACCAAAGAGGAAACGAGGACACTGCGTGGGCTGGCGCCGGCCTGGCCTTGATCGTCATGGCTTGCATCACGGGAACCTCGCGAGGTACCCCTTGCCTTGATCTTTCCGCCTCCTTATGAGCCTGCCTGGTGAGGCCACTCCTGAGGAGGCCTTGTGTCGTCCGCTCTGCGAGGTTTGGCCCCTCGCGAGGGTCTTTAGTGTTGGTTGATGAAGACGGGTCGTACTGGGCCACTGGTTGAGCCACGCAGCAGGCCGTAGGCAGGAAAGTCTGGGGACCCTCGTTCCCAGAACGCCGACAAATTGTTCATCAGGAAAGCTATCATCAATAGGTAGTGGGTCATCAAGAACATTCTCTAACCTAGACAAGTTATCTACAATGGGGTTCTCAGCTCCCTTTCTATCAATAATATGCAAATCAAATTCTTGTAGTAGGAGAACCCATCTAATAAGTCTAGATTTAGCATCTTTATTATCCATAAGATATTCAATAGGAGCATGATCAGTGTGAACAGTTACTTTAGAATCAACAATATAAGGTCTGAACTTATCACAAGCAAATACAACTGCTAAAAAATTCTTTTTCAGTAGTAGCATAATTTCTCTGGGCACTGTCTAGAGTTTTACTAGCATACTGAATAACATTTAGTTTCTTATCAACTCTTTGTCCTAGAACAGCACCTACGGCATAATCACTAGCATCACACATAATTTCAAAAGGTAAATTCCAATTAGGTGGCTGAACAATAGGTGCAGAAATCAAAGATTTCTTAAGTATTTCAAATGCTTCTACACAATCATCATCGAAGACAAAAGGAATATCCTTTTGTAAGAGATTAGTCAAAGGCCTAGAAATTTTAGAGAAGTCCTTAAGGAACCTCCTATAAAAACCGGCATGACCAAGGAAACTTCTTATACCTTTAATGTCCTTGGGACATGGCATCTTTTCAATAGCATGAACTTTAGCTTTATCAACTTCAATACCTCTTTCAGAAATTTTATGCCCCAAGACAACTCCTTCATTAACCATAAAGTGGCACTTTTCCCAATTCAAGACAAGACTAGTATCTTCGCATCTCTGGAAAACTCGATCAAGGTTTCTCAAGCAATCATCAAAAGAAGATCCATAAACAGAGAAATCATCCATGAAAACCTCAACAATCTTTTCACAAAATTCAGAGAATATAGCCATCATGCATCTTTGAAACGTAGCAGGTGCATTACATAAACCAAAAGGCATACATCTATAAGCAAAAGTACTGAAAGGGCAAGTAAAAGTGGTCTTTTCTTAATCCTCTGCTAACACAGGTATTTGAGAGAAACCAGAGTAACCATCTAGAAAGCAAAAATGTGTATGTTTGGATAATTTTTCTAGCATTTGATCAATAAAAGGTAAAGGGTAATGATCCTTTCTAGTAGCTTTATTTAATTTGTGGAAATCAATTACCATCCTATAACCTGTAACAATTCTTTGTGGGATCAATTTATCTTTATCATTAGGTACAACAGTAATACCTCCCTTCTTAGGGACACAATGGACATGACTTACCCACTGACTATCAGCAACGGGATAAATTATACCTGCCTCCAGAAGCTTTAGTATTTCTTTTCTTACCACTTCTTCAATCTTAGGATTTAACCGTCATTGGTGATCAATAACTGGTTTGGCGTCTTTCTCCAATTTTATTTTGTGTTGGCATAAAGTGGGACTAATGCCCTTAAGATCATCAAGAGTATATCCAATAGCAGCACGGTGCTTCTTCAATGTTTTCAATAATTTCTCCTCTTCCTACTCTGAAAGGTTGGCCCTAATAATAACAGGATATATCTTCTTTTCATCAAGATAAGCATATTTAAGAGTATCAGGTAATGGTTTAAGCTCAAACACGGGATCACCCTTGGGTGGTGGAGGATCCCCTAGAATTTCAACAGGCAAGTTGTGTTTCAGAATAGGTCCCTATTTAAAGAATACTTCATCTATCTCCCTTATTTCATTCATAAACATATCATTTTCATGGTAGCAAATATTGTTCTAAAGGATCATTAGGAGGCACGACAATAGAAGCAAGACTAATAATTTCATCTTTACTAGGCAATTCTTCATCATGGGGTTGTCTATGAAATTTAGCAAAATTAAACTCATGAGACATATCCCCCAAACCAATAGTAACAACATCCTTTTGCAGTCTATCTTAGCATTAACAGTATTCAAGAAAGGTCTACCAAATATGATGGGACAAAAGTCATCTTGTGGGGAACCAAGAACAAGAAAATCAACAGGATATTTAACTTTCTCACAAAATACTTCAACATCTCTAACAATCCCAACTGGTGAAATAGTATCTCTATTGGCAAGCTTAATTGTATCATCAATTTCTTCTATCTCAGTGGGTGCAATATCATGCATAATTTCTTTGTATAAAGAATGAGGTATTGCGCTAGCACTAGCACCCATATCACATAAGCAATGATAACAATGATCTCCTATTTTAACAGAACTAACAGGCATGCCTACAATAGGTCTATGTTTATTCTTAGCATCAAGTGTAGCAATTCTAGCAGCTTCATCACAGAAGTAAATAACATGCCCATCAATATTATCAGCCAAGAGATCTTTAACCATCGCAATACTAGGTTCAACTTTAAATTTCTCATGTGGTGTAGGTGTTTTAGTATTACTCTTATGAACCACAATTGAAGCTTTAGCGTGATCCTTTATCCTAACAGGGAAAGGGGGTTTCTCAATATAGGTAGTAGGAACAATAGGATCATTATAAGTGATAGTCTTTTCTTCAACTTTAATAGGTGCAACTACCTTTACTTCAGTGGAGGATTATATTTAAACCACTTCTCCTTAGGGAGGTTAACATGTGTAGCAAATGATTCACAGAAAGAAGCTACTATCTCAGAGTCAAGTCCATATTTAGTGCTAAATTCACGAAAAGCATCGATATCCATAAAAGATTTAACACAATCAAACTTAGGTGTCACACCTGACTCCTTACCTTCGTCGAGATCCTAATCTTCAGAGTTGCGTTTAATTCTTTCCAATAAATCCCATCTGAATTCAATAGTCTTCATCATAAAAGAACCAGTATAAGAAGTATCGAGCATGGAGCGATTGTTGAGAGAAAGCCGAGCATAAAAATTTTGAATAATCATTTCTCTTGAGAGCTCATGATTGGGGCATGAATATAACATTGACTTAAGCCTCCCCCAAGCTTGAGCGATGCTTTCTCCTTCGCAAGGCCAAAAATTATATATATAATTACGATCACGATGAACAAGATGCATAGGATAAAACTTCTGATGAAATTACAATTTCAATCGGTTGTAGTTCAATGATCTCATATCATCACATAGCCTAAACCATGTAAATGCCTCTCCCTTCAAAGATAAAGGGAAGGTCTTCTTCTTGATAACATCATCAGGCATACCTGCAAGCTTAAATAATCCACAAACTTCATCCACATAGATTAGGTGTAAATCGGGATGCAATGTTCCATCACCTATAAAGGGATTAGCTAGCAGTTTCTCTATCATACCTGAAGGAATTTCAAAGTACAAATTTTCAGTAGGTTCAGTAGGTTGAGGAGCACCTCTTTGCTCTACTGGTCAGGGTGAAGATACCCTGAACAAGCCCTTCAAAGGATTATGTTCCATAATAACAAGTGACAGTAAATTTCAGCACACTATATAAACTTTTCCTTACCAAGTTCCACTTACCAAAGGCGCTTCACTCCCCGGCAACGGCACCAGAAAAGAGTCTTGATGACCCACAAGTGTAGGGGATCTATCGTAGTCCTTTCGATAAGTAAGGTGTCGAACCCAACGAGGAGCAGAAGGAAATGACAAGCGGTTTTCAGTAAGGTATTCTCTGCAAGCACTGAAATTGTAGGTAACTGATAGTTTTGTGATAAGATAATTCATAACGGGTAACAAGTAATGAAAGTAAATAAAGTGTAGCAAAGTGGCCCAATCCTTTTTGTAGCAAAGGAAAAGCCTGGACAAGTTCTTATATAGAGAAAAGCGCTCCCGAGGACACATGGGAATTATCGTCAAGCTAGTGTTCATCAGCTCATATGATTCACATTCATTACTTTGATAATTTGATATGCGGGTGGACCGGTGCTTGGGTAATACCCTTTCTTGGACAAGCATCCGCAACTACAAAAGAAGTATTGAGGTAAACCTAACCATAGCATGAAACATGTGGATCTAAATCAGCCCCTTACGAAGCAACGCATAAACTAGGGTTTAAGCTTCTGTCACTCTAGCAACCCATCATCTACTTATTAATTCCCAATGCCTTCCTCTAGGCCCAAATAATTGTGAAGTGTCATGTAGTCGACGTTCACATAACACCACTAGAGGAGAGACAACATACATCTCATCAAAATATCGAACGAATACCAAATTCACATGACTACTTATAGCAAGACTTCTCCCATGTCCTCAGGAACAAACGTAACTACTCACAAATCATATTCATGTTCATAATCAAAGGGGTATTAATATGCATATAGGATCTAAACATATAATCTTCCACCGAATAAACCAACTAACATCAACTACAAGGAGTAATCAACACTACTAGCAACCCATAGGTACCAATCTGAGGTTTTGGGACAAAGATTGTATATTAGAGATGAACTAGGGTTTGAGAGGAGATGGTGCTGGTGAAGATGTTGATGGAGATTGACCCCCTCCCGACGAGAGGATCGATGGTGATGACGATGGTGACGAGGCCTAGGTGACCAAGGTTCCTCCGGAAGCTTCCTTTTGTGGTGTGCTCCGGGAAGGGTGTGAAGTGGTCTAGGTGGTCAAATTCCTCTAGAAGCTTCCGTGGTTGTTGTGTGCTCCGGAGAAGATTGTAAAGGTATGGTGGTCCCCTTCAAGGCCAACCCCGAGTGAACCAAGGCTCATCCGTTGGGGGTGACTCAAAAGGGAGAATGCGGCGAGTCACTTAGTGACGCCCCGGAGCTTTGGCTTCGGCACCGATCTAACATAGATTAGCACTCTCACGAGTGTGAACTTCAGGATAAAGCCTCGTCCCGGGCTCACTTGTGGTTATCTAATACCCACACCCTTTACTTTTTGCAATTCATACTTGCTCACATTGATATATCTTGTACTAGTTGAATTGCTTAATGTTCCTACATTTCCATATCTTGTGATATAGTTTGTGCTTGCTAGTTTCCTTAAAGTGCATATCTTGTTCAGCATAGGTTGTTGGTGCACTTATTTGAGCTTAGCATATTTTGGATTTGTGCTTGAAAAGTATCAGTTTAGTTTATTCCGCATTAGGATAAAGCCAAATCCGTAAAAGTTTTAAGACCCCTATTCACGCCCCGCCCCCTCTAGTCATCATCTAGATCTTCCATCTGGTACTCCCATAAATGTTGAAACCAATATTATTAATACAGTAACATCGGAGGAGTACATAAGGAAAACCTACCAGAACACGCCAGAACCCTAAAAAGGAGTAGGTATGTGATACGGTAAGTAAACTAACTCCAAAAATCTTCTAAAGGCAATTTTACTCTGTTTTTGAATATTTAAAAAATTATAAAATTAAAAAGTAGTCTGAATAGTGCATGAGGAGGCGACAAGCCATGGGGCACGCCCTACCCCCTTGGGCGTGCCTCCCAGGCTTGTGGCCACCTCGTGTGCCCTTTGGACTCTGTTTTCTTGCAGAATACTTATTATAGTCGGGAAAAATTCATTATATAATCTCCCAAAGGTTTTGACCACCGTACCACGTCAATATCCTCTATTCTTGTTTCGAGCTATCTTTTTGACAGACCTGACGTCCCCAAGCGCCCCGAAGGACAAGTTTTTAGAGAAGGTCATCAACCCCTACCTTGCGGAGGTGCTACAACACCCTTAAACCATTGAGATGCGTGAGGGGGTGCTGCACATCCAGGATGTTCAAGGGCTAAGGAAGACTGGAAGCATGGATACCAGGCTCAAAGCAATGGAGCAGCAAGTATTCAAGTGCCAAGGGATGGTGGAAAGCAGACTTAACGCCAATCACTCCATGATCACAGAATTTACCCGTGACCACAAACTGGACGCCAAGGACATCGGGGATGCCATCTTCAAGATTCATGAGAAAATTGAGCATCTCCAAGCCCAGATCTATGACATGCAAAACCAAAATTGTGAGTATGAATACAGATTTAAGAGGATGAGTTTGGCTGTAGATTTGAGGATCCCGAAGACTCGTTCATCTTTTAATGATGGTGAACCTATGCCTTGGAAGACAGAGGACAAACTTCCTACATCATCAACCTCACCACCACCACCTCTAAAGAAGGAGACTTGAGTACACGGGTATGGGCACTCCCCTTGGCTTGTGCCAAGCTTGGGGGAGGTGCCTTGGTATCGTATCACCATCACATCTTTACCTTTATTGTTTGTATTATTTCGATCGTTTTGGTTATATCTTGATCTAATAGAATAAAAGTTTTAGTTGATTTAGTCTTTTAATTTTGCTTCATGATCTATCTATGTAATTGAGTTTGAGAGTTATAATAAAGAGTATTTTTTTGAGTAAGGGCTTCGCTTTCTTGCTTTGATCTTGGAAAAAAGAAAATAAATAAATAAAAATATTATATAATAATCTTATGGAGAGTGATGACTTAACATATAAGAAGTATGAGGATTGAAACTTGTTGTGGGTTGACAAACATAGTTCTGGTCATTCTTGCAATAAAAGGAAGTAATAAAGAAAGAGAGGTTCACATATAAATATATTATCTTGGACATATTTTATGATTGTGAGCACTCATTAACATATTATGTGCTAAGAAGTCGATGTTGGACAAGGAAGACAACATAATGAGTTATGTTTTCTTATTTCCGAATAGAAGCTATATTGTCATGGATCCTCTAACATGTGAAGCTTGCTTCCACCTCTTACTAGCCAAAAATCCCGCACCAAGTAGAGCTACTAGTTATGCATCCAAATACCCTCAACCTAGTTTTGCCATGAGAGTCCACTATACCTACCTATGGTTGTGTAAGATCCTTCAAGTAAGTTTTCATTGGTGCAAGCAATAAAAATTTCTGTTTAAATTTGTATGATCTATTAGTGTGAGGAAAATAAACTTTATACGAACTTGTGATAGGAAAGAAATAGAAGCGACGGACTTCATAATAAAGTTTTCTATCACAAGCGGCAAAATAAAGTGACGTTCCGTTGCATTAAGAGTTCATGCATCCAACCAAAAAGCGCATCACAACCTCTACTTCCCTCTGCAAATGGCCTATCTTTTACTTTTTAGTACTTACCCTTATGCAAGAGTCATGGTGATCCACACCATTCCTTATATTCTGCCTTTTTTCTTTTGGCAAGCATCATGTGTTAGGGAAAGATCTAGACACATATATCCACTCGGATGTAGGTGATCATAAATTATTAATGTTGACATTAACCTTGAGGTAAAAGGTTGGGAGGCAAAGTTATAAGCCTATCTTTCTCTATGTCCGATTGGCTTTGATTTCATAAGTATCGCATGAGTTTTAGCAATTATGAAACACTAAAAGATAATTGAGTATGTGGATTTGCTATACAAGCTCTTATATTGACTCTTTCCGATGTTATGATAAATTGCAATTGCTTCAATGACCGAGATCATAAGTTTGTTGGTTTTCAATAAAGTTTTTTGATTCATACTTTACCTTGTGAACGGATTATCACTTTAGCATAAGAAGTTATATGACAATATATTGTTGTTCTAAAGATTTTCATGATGCCCTCATGTTCGTATTTTATTTTATCGACACCTCTATCTCTAAACATGGGTACATGATCATTGATCTCGACTTTCGCTTGAGGACAAGCAAGGTCTAAGCTTGGGGGAGTTGGTACGTCCATTTTGCATCATGTTTTTATATCAATATTTATTGCATTATGGACTGTTATGTCACATTATGGTGCAATACTTATGTTTTTCTCTCTTATTTTACAAGATCTACATGAAGAGGGAGAATGCCGACAACTAGAATTCTGGACCAGAAAGGAGCAAATTTGAGAGACCTATTCTGCACAACTCCAAAAGTCCTGAAAATTTGCGGAGAATTATTTTGGAATATTTAAAAATTATTGAGCGAAGAAACTACCACAGGGGACCCACCAGGTGGCCACAATCCGGGGGGCACGCCCTACCCCCCAGGTCTTGTGGGCCCCCTGGCAGGTCTCCGGTGCCCATCTTCTGCTATATGGAGGCTTTTGACTTGGAAAAAATATAGAGAGAGCTTTCGGTACAAAGCGCCGTCGTCTCGAGGCGGAACCTGGGCAGGAGCAATCTAGGGCTCTAGTAGAGCGATTTTGCCGGGGAAACTTCCCTCCAGGAGGCGGAAATCAAAGCCATCGTCATCACCAACGATATCCTCATCGAGGGAGGGTAAATCTTCATCAACATCTTCACCAGCACCATCTCCTCTCAACCCCTAGTTCATCTCTTGTATGCAATCTTTGCCTCGGAACCTCAGATTGATACCTGTGGGTTGCTATTAGTGTTTATTACTCCTTGTAGTTGATGCTAGTTGGTTTATTTGGTGAAAGATCATATGTTCAGATCCTTCATGATATTTGATACCCCTCTGATCTTGAACATGAACATGCTTTGTGAGTAGTTACTTTTGTTCCTGGGGACATTGGAGAAGTCTTGTTATAAGTAATCAAGTGAATTTGGTATTCGTTCGATATTTTGATAAGATGTATGTTGCCTTTCCTCTAGTGGTGTTATGTGAACATCGAATACATGACACTTCACCCTGATTTGGGCCTAGGGGAAGGCATTGGGTAGTAATAAGTAGATGATGGGTTGCTAAAGTGACAGAAGCTTAAACCCTAGTTTATGTGTTGCTTCATAAGGAGCTGAGTTGGATCCACATGTTTCCTCCTATGGTTAGATTTATCTTAATTCTTCTTTCGTAGTTGCGGATGCTTGCGAGAGGGGTTAATCATAAGTGGGAGGCTTGTCCAAATAAGGACAACACCCAAGCACCGGCCCACCCACATATCAAATTATCAAAGTAGCGAACGTTAATCATATGAGCATGATGAAAACTAACTTGACTGTAATTCCCATGTGTCCTCGGGAGCTCTTTGCTTTATATAAGAGTTCGTACAGGCTTGTCCTTTGCTATAAAAATGATTGGGCCACCTTGATGCACCTTTGTTACACTTGTTACTTGTTACCCATTATGAATTATTTTATCACAAAACTATCTGTCACCGAGAATTTCAGTGCCTGCAGAAAATACCTTGTTGAAAACCGCTTGTCATTTCCTTTTGCTCCTCGTTGGGTTTGACACTCTTACTTATCGGAAGGACTACGATAGATCCCCTGTAGTTGTGGGTCATCATTGGTATTGCCGCAAAGCTCAATTATTGTGGTATAAAGCTTCAGACAGACTTCAGGAGCCTCCAATTAAGTTGTGGAGCTTTCCCCAAGCAATTTGTATGGGTTTGGTGACCGCCCTCAAGGGCCTCCAATTGTATGGGTTCGCTGACCACCCTAAAAGATCCCTTAGTGGAGTCACGACACATTGCATTGTGGGAGGGCGTGAGGAGAATATGGTGAGCCATTGTGGCGTTTGGGGAGCATTGTGCCTCCACACTGCTCCAACGGAGATTAGTATCCGCAAGGCTGTGAACTTCGGGGTACATCATCATCTCCGCGTGCCTCAGTTATCTCTTAACGAGCCCTTTACTTATGCACTTACTTTGTGATAGTCATCGTGCTTCAAGTTATATATCTTGCTATCACATAGTTATTTATCTTGTTTAGCATAGGTTTTTGGTACACTTAGTTGAGCCTAGCTTATTTTGGTTTTTTTAACAAGAGCTTATTTAGGTTTGGTACGTCACAAATTAAATGCTAGTTTTACTCCGTATTTATTCAAGCCAAAACCATATTAGTTTCTATTCCCCCCTTCTAGGCGACATCCAGGTCCGTTCAACCGTTATTATAGTGGAATTAGTAAAAAAGCTCTAAGGGAATCATCGTCGCACGCTCGATCGAAATAATTTTTTGAGGCCGCTCCAAATCGAGCGTATGAGCCTCCAAATTTGGCGGTTGGACGATTTGATACAACACACCCTCCATCCACCAAAAGCTGAACGCCACAAACATTTTAGGATGCACACTCACTTTTTTCATCACCCACATCCTCGCATCGCAGCGGTTTGGTGCCACCTCGATCGTCTAGACTTTCGTGATTTGGCCCCAGCCGCCTCTGGTTAGCCTTTCTCGGACCTCCCATGGTTCGCCGCAACCCCACGTCTATTTTGCGCCATCTGACTGCGCTACCCCTTTAGTTGCGTGCCCTCAAGGTGTTCAATGACTTGCGTGAAGGTAAAGTTTCCCCACTTTTTCTTGGGAATTTAGTTTAGCATCTCATAGATTGGTATGTACAACATATAATTCACATTTTCTGTAGATAGATCCATTGGTAGAGCTATTTTTTGATAACCCGTCATCAGATTCGAGATTCGTGTCCTAGAGTGAAATTATGGATGTGGAAGAAAATGAGGTTGTGTTGGTGGTTGCTGAATGGATAGCGACAATTGGAACGAGAGGAAGCGTGTGGGATCGCGGGATGGTCTTATGACAAATCACTGAAATAGAATCGAAGGCCACGAAATGGTCATGCGTACTACTTTTTGTCGAGTTTTATCTTCCGTTCCTACATGTTTCAGCGATGCTTCTACATAACGGAATGAATGTTCCATTGAATTGCCGACGACATGGAAGTCAATGGAACTTTCTTCCAACAATAGTAAATGCCGGTGGACTGATCGGTTTTTGCCATGTCCATAAGGTGACTATGACACTTCGGATGATTGCATATGGCAGTCCTCAGATGCATTGGATGTGTATCTTCAAATGGACAAAGGTAAGTGCACGACAGTGTTTGCTGGTATTGTGGGTAGGGTATATGCAGAGTAGTATATGCCAAGCACTAAATGTCGACGGCACGGGGAAGCTTCTAGGATTAATTTTAGCAAGAGGCTAGCTTGGGATCCTAGGGAGTGTGGGTTGTATGTACTAGATGACCCATTGAACCACTGGTGCAAAGACCTTCACAACTTCACAACTTTCAAAACATTATGAAGCGCACTTTATATGACTTATGGATGTTGTGATTTGCCTATCCCTCACCATGCATATTATTCTAGAACCAAAAAACTCTCCATGCAATAGAAATAACTCTTCCCGTGGCTCTGCCTCTTTAGTTGACTAGTGATTTTAAAATTGGCGGCACCGCCACCAGCCACTACAGTAGCAATTGCACCACGCAATATGCAAAAAGTATATTGGAAAAATCTAAAACTGATACAATGTCCCAGTTTATTTGCTGTAGTTTATACTTGGAAAACTCACATGTAGTATCAAATAAAGTGGGATACTAGCAATATAGGTCCTAAGCAACACAAGTTTGGCCTCATAACTAAGTATCTACCTCTCAAACCACAAATTCTCTTAATAATCTTATCGATACTCGGTTGGGTATCCTCCCTCCTAAGCTTGAGATAATGCAAAGGAACTCTCAAATACTTGAGAGGAAAGGAAATAATCTTGCAACAAAAAAATATGAGATAAAAGATTAGAAGCATCAATATCCACATTGATATTGATAAAGTAACATTTCATATAATTGACTTTCATGCCCGAAAGTTGATGAAGATAGGATAACAACCATTTCACATATCTACCATGGCTAGGATCACAATCCAAGAAAAGTATGGTGTCCTCGGCATATTGGAGGTTAATGACACCTCTAGGTATAATAACAGGAAGAATCCAACAAATAATACCATAATGGACACTTTTAGAGAGCATACGAGAGAAAACATTTGCAATTAAATTAAACAAAATAGGAGATAAAGGCTCCCCGTTTCAAATCTTTACCCCCAGTGGAATAGAGAGAATCTGGCCAATCTATTTTTTTTTATAAAACCTCTAGAGGCAAGCATTTCCATAAGTAAATCTTGATTGACACTGTCATAGGCTTTCTCATAATCAACTTTGAGGATAACCCCAGGTCTGCCAGTGGAATGAACCTCACTTATAGTTTCATGGACAGTAAGAACACTTTTCGATATAAATCTCCCTCTGAAAAAAGCAGTCTCACGGGATTAGATAACAACACTTTCTAAGATAAATCTCCTTGTAGAAGAGATGGCTTAGGCCTCACTGCTCTGGTAATCAAGAATCCCGAAACTTCAACTACTCATAATAAGTGGGTTGTTCTTTTCCAAAATACAAATACCATCAATCATGGGAGGAAAAACACAATGGAAAAAGTCATTGCTTGTAAAATTAAGTAAAGAGGTTCCTTTGATGTTCAGACGTAAGTCTTCCATTAATCTACCATGCTCTATTTTAGATAATCACGCTTCTACTATTGACATCATTATTGATGGCGATGGCTTTAAAAAGATATTATTGAGAATATGGTTAACTTAGAAACTCAACAATGTTTTGATTTTTCTACTCAAAATCCTTAAATATCCTTCAAGTTATTTTCAATGATGTTTTGTGTTCAGGCAGTGGAGTTGGTACTCCCCCTACTGGCATTTGTACTCGCTATGAACCAGGGGCACTGCCTGGTATGTAGCTAATGTCCTTAAAGCTAGACCTTGTAGTCTATCTCATCCATGTAGGATATCATGATAGGTAGTTTCTAGAACATTCGTGGTATGAGCCAAGATGGAAAACTACGGTGGCTGTCAGATTTAATTAACAAAAGTAAACATGATTTTGTTGGTTTCCAAGAAACTAAGAGGGGAAAGTATTTCCGAGTCCATCCTAAAAAGTATTGATTTGAATTTTTGTTTCTCTTGGCACTTACTTCCTACTATCAACACTTCTAGGCGCATCCTTGTAGGGCTAAATGAGGATGTTTTTGAGATTATTGGGGACTTCTTGATAATTACTATTAAGAATAGGTTGGATGGCTTCTACTGGCATCTTGTGGTAGTTTATGATACAACTTATGATGTGGATAAATTTGACTTTATTGCTGAACTTCATGTGGTTTGGATATGAAACAAAGCCTAATTCATTTGAGTGACCATTTTTGGTCCAGAGAGGAACTAGTTACTGACTTACAATTGAAGAGAATGATAATTTGGATAAACACTTTTCCGAAGAAGAAATTAAAAATGCTATCATGAGCTCCTACGCTTGTGGGGCACCTCTGCGTGATGGGTTGTCTTTCTTATTTTATCAACAATTTCAAGATGTTATTACATTTTGGTACATTGGATATTTATAGGCTGAATTTTGCTCAGATTACACTTATCCCTAAAGAGCCTAATGCTAAAGAGATGGAAATTTTTAGAGCTATTGAAGTAATTACTCTGTCAAAAAAAAATAGTAAGGCTATGATCAATAGAGTTTCGCCTATTGGTCAACGGTTGTAAATTTTGCTCATGTGAACAGGTACCAAATATTTGCATCTCGGTCAAATTAGTCTGGTGGGAGCAATTTGAGCCAAATTTGAATAGCATCGAAACTTTTGTTGAAACTTCCCGTGCCAAAGTATGGAACAACTAGAATAGCTACCAGCCACCAAAATACTCCTAAGAGAAACCCACTCCTTCACACATATAGCTTGATCGCATGGCATATTCATCGTTACTTCGTCGCCACTAGTGGTGGGATGGTCTGCTCGTTCCTAAAGTAGTCGTCGGGATCCACCTTGCCCTTGGCCACCGCGAGCCTCCGAAAGTTACCCTTGAAGTACTTCTCGCCCCATACCTTACCGGCCTGGTAGCTGGTGACGTTCCCCACAACCACATTCTGGCCCAGGTCAAGGTCCCTGTAGTTCACATACGCCTCTCTGGGGTTGTTGCTCACGTACGGCCCCATGAACGCGAAAAACTCTCTGAGCCACCTCGTCTGCGCCGATCCGTCCGTGGCGGCCGACCAGAAATTCATGTACTGGATGTTGTACAGCACCCCGCCACGGTGCGGGAACGGCGTCGCCGACTCCGGGAGGCTGCCGATCTTCCCGCCGTAAGGGTCCATGATCATGAGCCCGGCGTCCGGCTTGGCGAGCCAGGCGAAGATCTTCACCCAGACGTCTTTGGGAATGGCCTGACGGACGTAGTCGGACGTGGCCTTGCTGAAGGACCTCGTGGCGGTGGTCCGGTTCAGGATGTCCTCCACGGTGGCGGCGCTGCCCAGGTAGATGTACGGCACCGACTGGATCCACGTCATCTCCTTGCAGTGCGTCCGGTTCAGGCCGAGCTCCGGGAAGCGGCTGCGCATCAGCGGCAGCAGCATCCCGGGTGTCCCCAGGTACATGGCCTGGAAGTTGGCCACCTGTTTCTGCGCGAGCACCCTGATGAAAAGATCTTCGTGGAGAGCTGGGGCGACCGCTTGCCATCTGGTGAGGATGTCTACGGCGCCCTCGTCGACAGACTTTGTGACGCTGAACATTGTCACTGTCGGCGGGACGGGAACGAGCTTCACCTTCCACGAGAGCACGATGCCGAAGCTCTCGCCGCCGCCGCCGCGGATGGCCCAGAACACGTCCGTCCCCATGGCCTGCTTGTCCAGGAGCCTCCCTTTGGCGTCAACAAGCGTGGCGTCCAGGACGTTGTCGATGGCGACGCCGTACTTGCGCAGCAGCATGCCAAACCCGCCGCCGCTGAAATGCCCGCCCACGCCGATCGTCGGGCACAGGCCGGCCGGGAAAGCTAGCAGCTTGCTCGCCTTCGAGATGGCGTAGTACAGCTCCCCGAGCGTCGCGCCGGAGTCCACCCACGCGGTGGCCGCCTTCTGGTCAACGCGCACGGAGCGGAGGTTGGCCAGGTCGACCACCGCGAACACCTCGGGTCGCGCGGACCGGTACGAGAGGCCCTCGTAGTCGTGCCCGCCGCTGCGCACGCGGAGGCGCACGTCGTTCCGACGGCCGCAGACCACGGCGGCCTGGACGTGGGAGGAGTTGGTCGGCGTGACGATGCACAGCGGCTTCACCGTGCTAGGCGTGGAGAACTTGGGGTTCCGGATGGAAGACACCAGGACCGAGGTGAACGAAGGCGAGGTCTGCGTGTATAACAGCTGCTTGGGTATGGCCGCCGAGAGGCATCGGAGGAAGCCGTCGGAGGAAGCTAAGGAAGGGACGGATGCATAGCAAGAGAGTGAGAGGAGGCTGAAGAGGAGCGCCAGAGCCAAGCTGCGAGACGAGGCCATTGCTTGTTTCGTCGCCTTATCCTTTGGAAAAGAATAGGGTGAAGCCATGGTCTTTAGGGTCGCATACATATATGGGATGTACGCCACTAGGCGCCATTACAGGGAATTACAGATTGATTCGGGTGGTTATGTCCAGATTCATACTCTTGCTATACATGGAAGGTAATTTGGCATTGACCACCGAATCACATCACATGAGACACTATCAGTTACTAGAAGAACGCCCGTGCGTTGCAACGGGCCACATTAACTTTAAGAGTTCAATATTACGACATTGACGACCTTTTTACCATCAAATCCTCATACACATACTCTCCCTTCCTCTTCCTCACTCTCTATCCCCCTCTCCCTCTCTCTCTAACACACACATATTTATCTTATTGAGTACGGGATCATAATCCATCTATTTCACATATACACTCTAGTGCATAACAATATGGATTATGTGTATTATATTTGCCACCAGAACTGAGGGAATTAATTTCATGTAAATCGGCCAGCCACAGCTCCAAGAATACGCGGACGAGGTGGCTCGGGTCGGCGTCGGCGCCGTCCGGCACGGGCCACGGGCCCGCTTCCAAGTGCACGTGCAATGCACGTCTTCACAAATATTATAACCATATGTGAGAAATCACATGCATAGAAAAGACATTCTGATAGTAATCCAAATACCATAAATCAAATTTTTTTATTAGAAGATGTATTAGAAGGTTTGCATGCTAATGTATTAGAAGAAGAAATAGACATTACATAGAATCGGGCGGCCATGCCGCGGTTACAAAGACAATGCGACTACACCTGGCGGGCAACCATAATGTCGCGGAAAGAAAAACAACCCACATACAGTTGAAATGAAACTATCTCCGGATATCAGCCAACCCTTTGGGCTTTGGCCCCGGAGAGCTTCGGCAATCCGACTTTGTCCTCGATACACCGGCAAAGCTCCTGGGCCAATCAACTTATGATTCAAATGTCCAAGAAATGCTATAATTTATCATTCTATGCATAGTGTAAAGAGTGAAGACACAAGCAATTATCTCAGTAATTCATAAATTAGATTATGCAATTCTCATGAATGTTGTCTCCAATTTCATTCTCGGTGTATAGGTGAGAAGTGCACCAAAAATCGTGTTATGAGAATCAACATTCATGCCATGTAATCGGCATTGTACATAGTAAACAAAGTTGCTGGAAGTTGTCAATAAGTACCATTCCCAACATCGTGCACAAAATTATACATGGCCAAGACTAAATAAATACGTAAATCTGCAATTAAACAAATTAAACACAATTAAGGTAAATCTGCTTGGATTGTGCATCATTTGGGTAAAGAAAGTAGAATACAAAATGTGATACATGGAAGCAGTGCCGTGGGTAGGATTTCGCCACGCCCAAGGACACGCACTCGTTGGAACAGTATCTACTGTATCTACTGTGCACTACTGTATCTACTGTGCGATAAATTTGTGTGTTATTTTTCTTGTGGAATGGAAAGTAGAAGGGTCCTCAAAACTCAGGCAGGCCTAGCATTGTAATGTGGTAGTCAACCATTAGCATTTACATAAAATTCATCATTTTCATACTCATAATCTAGTGTAGGCAGAGTAACAATGATATGATTAGGGGCAAAACAATTCCCCGAGAACAATAAATCAATAATGAATAAATAGATACATGTTGTTCTTAAAACAAACCATTCTTGTTGCCTGGCTCTAGGATTAGAGAGAGACCCTGAGGAGATGGTCAGAGGGGGGAGGTGCACATCTACAAGGACTTGTTAGGGAACACGATTAAATTATCTGATTCCATTGAGTTAAACAAGGATAGCGAGATCTGCAAAAATGTAGACAACATGTAGGCTTGTTATGCACTTATTATGGCTAGTATCAACTTCAAATATTTTTTGTGGATGACCATCGCTTTAGTTAACAGACCATTAAAACGTCCTATGAATTTCCTAGGCACTGTAGCGGATAATCCCTTAAGAAGATGAAGACTTGCTTCCAAGCAGTGAAGAAGCAAGGCTTGAATCTATTATAATTCACATTTGGTTACATATTGTATGCACACATAGCTTCATGCAATAATTCTATCATAATTATCAAACGGATAAAAATGAAAACAATACAACCTTATTTATTTATACTACCATACTACTTTTGTTCCTTTGCAGCAGAACTGAAACAATATCCCTCGAGTTCTCTTAAGATCCATAAGAGAATTAGTCGCAGAACTGAAATGAACAACCCACAAAGCTTTCACATCCAAATGCAAAAGGGGTGAGAGGGCAATCGTAAAGAAACAGAAGTTAAATATAAAAGATAGCAATCTCACATCAGGATATGACTCGAGAGCATTATCGCCAGTTAAAAGTGAACCATTCTTGAAACCTTTATTTTCAAAAACATTGCACCTACATGCAGCAAAAATCCATAAGTCAATGATCAATAAAATAGTGTCCATGAGCGGGACAAACTAACAAATTTGTGTGTATTGATTAACCATACATCCAAATCATGTAATAACCCGCATTGGTCCTTCTTGGGACATTTCTTCTTTACTGAGCATAGACAGAAACAATAGAGAGATAATAGAGAGAAGGATGTCAGCTACTCAAACAAAAATGACAGACAATACACAAAATGATGGACAATAACCAACCAACACCACTTCCCTTTCCCAGCACTAACTCCTACCATCGTTGCAAACTTCGTCCTACGCCATCCCTGCAATCACTACAAGAGCATAGCCCATCTGCCGCCACATCGTTCAGCGTATCGCCCCCAATCATGTATTCCACCTAAACTTACAGCTTTACCAATCAAAATTTATCAATGCAGATCATTAAATTTTATCAGTGTTCAGGGGCACCTTTGTGTATCGTCGGCAATCACATATTCCACCTAAGCAACCATATGCTGGGAGGTCCAGAAAATTTTGCTCCAAAGAAATTTGTGCCAAATATAAAAAGTCCGGTACACGTAGCTCCCGCTTGTGCAGTGTCCGGAGAAGGGCCTGACCACTTAAATTTATGCCAAATATGAAAAAAAATCCAAATTGAAATGGTATGATATTTTTAGAGTATTTTCCGCTAAAAATGGTTAGGTACCATACTGCACATAATGGGAAGAATATAATCTCTAGCCATCTTTCTAAGTAAAAGAAAATTAAGGTGGAGTGTATCAAACATAGAGAACAAAGCAGTTATCATATAAATATCATAGATGTTGATTTTAATTGGAACGAAAAAAAGGCGGATCCAAATATAATAGCATGGCAATGAAAATGAGAAGATGGACAATCTAATCTAATGCAAGAACTGATACGGAAGAAAATTTCTATGCAAGAAAATTTACTTGTTCACTTTTTACTCAATTGAATACCTAACCTGGACAATACTCTTATTTCTATGCGCCAGAAAAAACGGAATAGCAAAGCTAAATATGCCTACATACGCTCAGATTATATATAAGAATCTTGGGTGAACAATTGCAACAAAGCACTAAGCAGCGATAAATTTAAATAAAAAATCCATTAACTATGCAGGCAGCAGGCTTGTTACAACATAGAGATCTAGGAAAATGTCACCTCCAGTAATGTAGCGCAAAGGACTGGAACGAAGCATGAATGAGCGGTTGTCTGTTCTTCTCCATGTACATGGATCAGCAGTAGAGGCCAAGTATATAAGTACTTGACTGAACTCCACTCTTCGTGTACGGAGAGCCATGTCACCTTCTCGCCGCTGCAGCATGGGAGGACGGCTGGTTCACGTGACCCTCCAGCTAGGGGATCCATGGTGGCTGACCGTCGAGCTCGAGGCAGAGAAGTTGAGGGCAGCAGTGGCGAGATCCATGCCGGCCAACCAGGCGAAGAGGAGGTCGTTGGGGAGGGACACATCGGCAAGATCCTGTCACCACGTGGCCTGAAGAGCAACAATGATCTCCACAAGCTGTAGGCCGACGGTGTGCTCCATCCCCTGCGACGGGGTGACCATGGCGGTGGCCACAGCTCCTCATGCTCGCCTCGATCTCGGCAACACACCCTGAGTGCAGGAGGCAGCAACGACCTCGACAAAATCATGGCCTCCATCCCGGAACGCATGAAGGACCTTGGCCCCGTCGCTACTCCTCCCGCCGTAGCCCCACGCGGCAGGGGACCGTGGGTAGGAGGGCAGGCGGCGTCGCCTCGGCTGACGGCAGGGAGCAGCGTTGATTTCGGGTAGGTGGCATCACGAGGACGGCCGCGGCCGCGGGGAAGCACCCCGATCATGCTGGCAGGCCCATCCTTCTCCTCCGATCCCCTATCCCCGAAGATTGCGCCGCCGCCCCGGTCGTGTTGTTTCCATATATTATGCCATTTTTTCCTGTACCTAAACAAACGCGAGCGAGCGGATGGCGGAGTTTTGGTCCGCCCTCTAAAATTGCTAAACGCACTTTTGGTGAGGATTATTGTTAATAAATGGATTCAATCATGTGGCTCTAAATAAATGGATTCAATCATGTGACTCTAATTACTTCGGATTCTTATGTGCACACTAAGCGGGGTGCAGTTAGGAAAGAAAATGTTTTTTAATTAAAGTGATTGAGTGATTTAAGGTAAGGTTAATTAATTTAGATTTGATTTTTAGAGATTGTTAGTAAAGTATGATGCGTCTTTAAAATCTTTTGTTTGTTTTCTTAAAATCTATTATTTGTTTCCTAAAGAAATTTGCAATAATGAGAGGTATCGGTTGATTTGGATAAGTTAGTAAAGTTAGATCCGTGGTTGCGTGTACGTTTGAAAAGTGCTGATTTGCAAGGAAAGAGCTGAGGGGTAAATAAACCGGTGAATAAGGAACCAACGTCGATGGGGAGGTGGGAGGAGGGACGAAAAAAACCAGACGAAGATGGGAGGAGAGACAAAATAAAACCAACGAAAAATAACCGGCGGACTATTCACCAACTGCTCCATTAAAAATAGAGACTACTACATATTCTAACACGTTTCGTTTCCCTTTGTCGCAGATGATGCAGTGCTCGCTGACGTCATGGTGTCGCGCTCAACACATACCCCTACTTTGACGAGTACTTCACCATCAGTCTCCAGCTAGCAACTCTGTACAAATCAAAGTCATGGTCAACTCCCAAGTAGTGGAGTAGTCGGTCTAAATAGATGGCTGGGGACTAGTGGATTATCTGAGCGTGTGGGACCTAGTTTTGACTCTGACCAATAGGAACAGGGGATACTTGAGCAATCAGATCGTCCGGTTGGTACAGCGGCACCCGTGTGAACAGAGTAGACCACGGAGCCGTCTCATTATTCATGCTGCGGATTCGGTTAGAAACGACCAAAGGTACTGATTTTTGTCTTACGATGCAACTAGGGCGTTCCTGCAATTTCAGCCGCCTCTAGGTGGTAAGAGCAACTCTAACTCAAGCGGACCAACTTTTGTCCGTTTGAGTCGGCCGCCCGTCCAGCGTCCGTCCTGTTTTAGATTTGTGTCAGCAGTGCGTCTAACGCGTCGATTCATATGTGCCGGCGTGGCCGGCTGGCCGCCTTATTTCAAGAAATAGCTCCTCTTTTGCATTGTTTCACACATAACTTTTGCATTGTTTCACACATAGAGTCCACAACGAAATAAATATATTTTTAACCGAATAAAATAGCATAGTTTTACAAGCCGGATGAAAGTAAAATTGTCTCACATAGTTTCGCAAGCCGAATAAAAAAGATACATCTATTGATTGCCAACATAAGCTCACATATGCTCAACCAAAATCATTTTGCAGTTGCATGTGAGTTTCCCAATCATGCATGTCATGATGAAATTGGGTGAACTGTTCAAACGTTGCCGCTCCTTCATGCTCAGGCACAACATTCTTACCTTGAAACTGAAACCCTTGATCGTACAGACGTTCCGGGCGCTCATCTTCTACGATCATATTATGCATGATCACACAAGCAGTCATCACCTCCCACAGTTTTTGCGTGCTTCAAGTTTAGCAGGATACCGAACGATGCCCCATCGAGATTGCAAAACACCAAAGGCACGCTCGACGTCCTTCCTAGCACTCTCTTGCTCTTGGGCAAATCGTTTCCTCTCCTCTCTGACAATGTTGGGTATTGTCTTCACAATAGTGGTCCACTGAGGATAGATACCGTCACTTAGGTAGTATCTTTGTCGTAGTTGTGGCCGTTGATAGTAAACTTCACCGATGAGTTGTGCCTTCAGCAAGCCTAGCAAACACCGACGAGCGCTGAAGCATGTTGATATCATTGTGTGATCCGGCCATGCCAAAGAAAGAGTGTCAGATCTAGAGATTTTGAGACGCCACGGCCTCTAGTATGACAGTGCATGCCCTGACATGGCCCTTATACTGCTCCTGCCAAGCAGAAGGGCAGTTCTTCCACTCCCAATGCATGCAGTCTATACTGCCAAGCATCCCTGGGAAGCCTCTGCTGGCATTCATCGCCAAGAAACGGACTGTATCTTCAGCAGTTGGCTCTCTCAAGTACTCAGGGCCAAACACATCAATAACAGCCTTGCCGAACTTATACAGGTTGTCTAGGCATGTAGACTCACTCATACGGACGTACCCGCCAATGAGATCAACGGGCACTCCGTATGCAAGCATTCGAATGGCGGCAATGCATTTCTGTTAAGAGGAGAAACCAATCTTTCCAACGACATCCTCTTTGCACTCGAAATAGTCATCATAGCCGACCGCCCCCTCTCTAATATGGTTGAAAAGATGCCTACTCATACGAAAACGGTGGCGGAAAAGGAAATTGTGAAAAAAAACTCGTCGGCGGAGTCCATTTTGTACCTTGGCAAACTGTCGAACAGCTTGCGGGCGTCGACAAAGAAGACGGCCGATGAAGGGAGTCGCTGCGCGCACGGGCCAGCTAGCTACCCTGCCGGCGTCTGACGAGCGTGCCGGCGAGGATCTGGCTAGGGTGGCGAGGCGGCTTCTTGGTCGCGGTCGCGGCTGTGTCGGGGGAGCGGGGGCGGGAAGCTGTCGGTTCCCCGACGGCAAGATGGTGGTGGCGGGCGACGTGGGAGGTGGCGAAGTTGCAGAGGGGATGTTGCGGCGCCGGCAGCTGGCAGAGTCACCGGAGAAAATGGGCGGCAGCGGCGACGACGAAGTAGGCGGGCGAGGGTTTGCTGTTGGATTGGAAGAGACCAGTGTGCCACCGACCAACGGGCCAGGGGGACGAGAAGGCGATCGCGTGCGTGTCCGACTCATGTACGCGCTGACGCAAATCCGGTTTAAAAATGGACCAGGAATGGATCGCCCACGGACGAAAAACGGACGCGCGTCCGTTCGGGTCGGCGCGTTGGGCCGGCTTTTGTGTTCGCGCCGACCCAAACGAACGCCCATGAACAAAATGAGTCGCCCCATTAGAGTTGCTCTAACATACAGCATGCCTATCAATACTCAAAACAGTACGCCCCGAACCAGTTTGTACCACAACAGCACTTACAGCCACAGCAGTACGGGCAGGTTCAACAGACTGGGATGCAGCCACAGATGATTCAGCAGTCGCACTTGCCGCCGCAACAGCCGCAGGGTTAGACGCACGATTCTCTAGTGGTTGTACCATCCACAACGACTCTTGTACCCACGATGCAGGGGGTTCCTACCATGGCTAAGGATAAAGTTAAAAAGAGGGTTCGTTGTTGGAAGCGTGGTGTTGACACACACGCAGTGAAGGATTGTACAGTTCAGCATTATTGTTACATTTGTGATAAGATTGCACAACCTGTTAGAATAGAGTTCGTAGAGATAGGTGTTTAAACTGTTTTTCTGATTCTATCTCTTCTTCTGTTCTAGTCTTTCTCCTCAAGTCATATATCTTTCGATGTACTTTAGAAGAATCCCAGCGATATTCCAAACCTTGTAAGCCACGGCAATCCTTCTATAAATACACATGCGGCCCGAGCAAAGGGTTTAACGCTTCCTAACAAATCTTACATGGTCATCAGAGCCCTTCCTCTCGTACGTCTAGTTTTCCCAAAAAGATCGATCTAGTTGGTCGAGAGAGAAACCTGAACCTACCCGGAGAGAGGCATCGAGAGAGAGATCATGTCAGGCACCAACGACAGCACCGCTACTTCCACCATCGCCGCCACCAGTAGCGCCCTGATCGGTTCCACCATGAGTTCCCTGACCACCCAAACCACACCATCCACCTATCCATCTTCCTCCACCTTTAGCAGCGCTTCCTCTCTCAGGTCTCCTCCATCTGAGAAGCTTACAAGGACGAACTTCCTTCTCTGGAAGGCCATCGTGCTACCCCAAATAAAGGGAGCACAGATGGAACACTTCCTGGACGCCGCAAGCCCGGCGCCCCCTCCTACCATCACCATCACCAAAGAGGGGAAAGAGGAGCAAGTCTTCAAGTACGCCCGGTCGATCTGGTACGCCCAGCAGCAACAGGTACAAGTATACCTTATGGGGTCTCTGTCACGTGAGATTCTTGCGAAGGTAACTACTCTTCAGACGCCGGCCGAGGTGTGGAGTGCCATCCACGCCTCCTTCGCTGCCCAGACGCAAGCGCAGATCGTCAACACCCGCATCGCCCTCGCCAATCTGCACAAAGGGAACATGGGCATGCCTGAGTATCTGGCGAAGATCAAGGCCTTCGCCGATGAGATTGCCTGCACTGGTGATCCCCTCTCTGAAGGAGAGCTAACTTCCTATGTGCTCAAAGGGCTGGACATCGAGTATAACCCGATGATCTCAGCCCTGGCTGCACGTATCGAGCTGGTGACTGTATAGGAGCTCTATAACCAGTTGCTAAGCTTTGGAGCTCGTATGAATCTGCTACAAGGTAACAATCTCCGTCAGTCATCAGTCAATTCCCTCACACGTGGTCGCGGCACTGGAGGCCGAGGCCGCAGTCACCGCGGTCACCAGGGACGCGGACGCGGCAACGGCAACAACAGCGGGCGTGGGCGCGCCAACAACTCTGACCCACGCTCATCCGGCGCCTCCTACTCCAACACCAGGCCGCGTTGCCAGCTCTGCAAAAAATCAGGGCATGAGGTGAAAGATTGTTGGCACCGCTACGATGAAGACTACGTGCCCGAAGAGCGCCACGTAGTTGCAGCCATCAGGGAGCAAGAAGAAGCCGGGGACACCGTCTGGTATGCTGACTCTGGAGCCACAGATCATGTCACCAGCGAGTTGGAGAAGCTTGCAAGCCGGGAGAGATACTATGGCAATGATCAGATTAACACCGCCGCAAGTGGAGGAGGTATGGACATATGTCACATTGTTCAATCCTCTATTAATTTCCCTAATGCTAGACGTGATCTTCTTCTAAAAGATGTTCTTCATGTTCCTCAAGCCAACAAAAACCTTGCTTCCATGTCTCGTTTGTCCACTGATAATAACATCTTCTTTGAAACTCATCCCAAGTATTTTTTTTCATTAAGGATCGGGCAACGAGGGAGCTCCTCCATCACGGTAGATGCGTCGGTGGTCTATATCCTATCACATCAAGAGCTGTTAGCCGCAAACGTCATCGTCAAGTCTACTCCATCGTCAAGCCGTCCTTAGAGAGGTGGCATCAAAGATTAGGTCATCCTTCATTAAAAATAGTTGATCAAGTAGTGAATAGAGGCAATCTTCAATTGTCTAGTCATGAGAATAAAGAGTCTGTTTGTGATGGTTGCCAATGTGCCAAGAGTCATCAACTCCCCTATCCTAGTTCAAATAGTGTGTCTCATGCTCCGTTGGAACTAATATTCACTGATGTATGGGGTCATGTCAGAGATTCCTTTGGAAGAAAAATATATTATGTTAGCTTCATTGATGATTATAGTAAGTTTACATGGATATACTTACTTAAGTTCAAATCCAAAGTTTTCTCTGTCTTCCAAGAATTCCAAAAACTTGTTGAGCGTCAATTTAATAAGAAAATCATTATAGTCCAGAGTGACTAGGGAGGAGAGTATGAGAAACTCAACTCCTTCTTTCGAAACATAGGTATTGAGCATCATGTTTCGTGTCCGCATGCACACCAACAGAACAGTTCTGCCGAACGCAAACACCGTCACATTGTTGAAGTTGGTCTTTCCCTTCTTGCTCATGCATCTATGCCTCTAAAATATTGGGATGAAGCTTTCATTGCTGCCACCTATCTTATCAATCGTTTGCCTAGTAAAGTTATTGGGAACACAACTCCCTTAGAACGATTGTTTCATCAAAAACCAGATTATAATTCCCTCAAAGTTTTTGGATGTGCATGCTATCCTAATCTTCGTCCATATAATCACCACAAACTAGAGTTTCGCTCCACTCAATGTGTCTTCCTTGGCTATAGCAATCTTCATAAGGGTTACAAGTGTCTAGAAGTTTCAACTGGACGCATCTACATCTCTCGGGATGTGATTTTTGATGAAACTATTTTCCCTTTTGCCAAACTTCATCCAAATGCAGGAGCCCTTCTCCGAGCTGAAATCTCTCTTCTCTCAGATCCTTTGCCACCTACTGATCACCTGGGAGAATTAATAGATCATGATCATGTGCCTAGTCCAGGAGAAAATTCAGAAACTAATGAAAAAATGCAGCTTTTGGCTATGATTTTATGTGTGCATAAGAGGACGAAACCTGCGCTGGATCTGATGCAGATTTGGTGCAGAACTGCCGCGCGCGATCCCAGGTTGATAGCCACGCGCGATCCCAGGCTGACAGCCCTGTCGCTCGGTGCGTAGCGGCGTCCCCCGCGTCTCCTGAAGCGCCAAGTGGTGGTGGGACCAGTCCACCTGCCGATCCTGTGACCAACCGCGGTCCAGGTGTGGACCCAGACGGCGTAGGGCGCAGCCCATCCACACGCGCCACATGGGAGCTGGCGCGCTCCGGGGCCGACAGCCCGACCGGAGTGGACCCCGCCAACAGTGCCATGCGGGATTCCCCTGCTGAGGCACCTGATACGAGGCGGATCTCGCCGGATCCCGTGCCCATCTTAGGTCTGGAGCCCTGCGGCACGGCATTCCAGGGGGATTCGGCGGCTGGATCTTCTGTGGCCGGTTCTGGTGATATAGAAACTACAACAGCCGCCACACATTCACTTGAAAATCCTCAGCGCCATACCAGGTCAAAATCTGGAGTATTCAAGCCTAAAGAATACAAGGACGGTACAGTAAGGTATGATCCTCGCAAGTATGCGTTTCTTACTAGTTCAGGTGAACCTACTCATTTAGCCGAAGCTCTTGCTCACAAAGAATGGAAAGGGGATATGGACAATGAATATCAAGCACTCATGAAAAATAAAACATGGCATCTTGTACCTCCAACAAAGGGAAAGAATTTAATTGATTGCAAGTGGGTTTATAAGATCAAAAGAAAATCTGATGGAAGTATAGATAGATACAAGGCTAGATTGGTTGCAAAAGGATTTAAACAAAGATTTGGAATTGATTATGAGGATACTTTTAGCCCTATTGTCAAGGCAGCTACTATTTGACTTGTATTATCTATTGCTATTTCCAGAGGGTGGAGTTTACGTCAGCTAGACGTCCAGAACGCGTTTCTCCATGGTGTTCTTGAGGAAGAAGTGTTCATGCGGCAACCACCAGGGTATGAAAACAAAAGCACACCTCATTTTGTCTGTAAGTTGGACAAAGCTTTGTATGGCTTAAAACAGGCCCCGAGAGCCTGGTACTCCAGGTTGAGCACTCAGTTACAACAACTTGGTTTTATTCCAAGCAAGGCAGATACCTCATTATTCTTCTATCACAAAGGCAACATCTCTATGTTTGTTCTTGTTTATGTTGATGATATAATTGTTGCTAGTTCCAGTTCAGAGGCCACTACCTGTCTGCTCCGTGATCTTAATGTGGAGTTTGCACTCAAAGATTTGGGTGATCTTCATTATTTTCTTGGTATAGAGGTAAAACAGATCAAGGATGGAATACTTCTTACACAAGAGAAATACACCACAGATATTCTAAAGAGGGTAGGACTGGAACATTGCAAACCAGTGAGTACACCACTTTCCACTTCTGAGAACTTACAGTTGAAGGAGGTGAATTACTTGGACCGAGTGATGCAACAAACTATAGGAGTGTTGTTGGTGCTCTACAATATTTAACGTTGACTAGGCCTGATATTTCATATTCTGTCAACAAAGTGTGTCAGTTTTTGCATGCACCAAGTACAGTTCATTGGACTGCAGTAAAGAGAATTCTGAGGTATCTAAAGTTTACAATGGGACTTGGAATCAAGATTGTTAAATCGCCATCCATGCTAGTTAGTGCATATTCAGATGCTGACTGGGCAGGGTGTCCTAATGATAGAAGGTCAACAGGTGGTTTTTCTGTATTTCTAGGGTCAAACCTCATGTCATGGAGTGCAAGGAAGGAAGCTACTGCATCAAGGTCAAGTAATGAAGCAGAATACAAAGCCCTTGCCAATGCGACTGCCGAAGTTATGTGGATTCAGACTCTTTTATATGAGTTGGGAATCAAGACTCCAGAAGCTGCAAGGTTATGGTTTAACAATATTGGTGCAACTTACCTTTCAGCAAATCATGTATTCCATGCACGTACAAAACACATAGAGGTTGATTTTCATTTTGTGAGAGAAAGAGTAGCACGAAAGCTACTTGACATCAAGTTTATTTCCACAGGAGATCAACTTGCTGATGGCTTCACCAAACCACTTACTACGAGGAGATTGAATGAGTTCAAGTACAATCTAAACCTAGAGAAATTTTCATAGGTTTGGATTGAGGGAGGATGTTAGAATAGAGTTCGTAGAGATAGCTGTTTAAACTGTTTTTCTGATTCTATCTCTTCTTCTGTTCTAGTCTTTCTCCTCAAGTCATATATCTCTCGATGTACTCTGGAAGAATCCTAGCGATATTCCAAACCTTGTAAGCCACGGCAATCCATCTATAAATACACATGCGGCCCGAGCAAAGGGTTTAACACTTCCTAACAAATCTTACACAACCGAAGCCGCGTTGCCCCGTTCTTAAGCTCCCTAAGCTTAATGCTTTTGTTTCCGGAGTGGGAGCGGAGGAGACTTATTTTGCTCAGTTACCGGATTGCATGGTCAAGGAGCACTTGGCACCGACTCAGACCCCCATCGCTTGTGTTCGGGTGAGCGGCTTGATGGTACCTACTACCGTTTGTCGAGGGTCAGCTTGCTAGGAGATGCTCGGTTCAGACCCAGTGGAAGTGGGAGGCTCTCCAGCATGGCGAGGATGCATACCTCGTTAGCTTTCCTTCTTTTGAGGAATTGGACAGGGTCGACGGTATCCAGATGAATGTGCCTTCAGTTAATGCTCAGATCACTATTTCTGCATGGAAGTCCCAGGAGATACCACATAAGTTGGAGCTCAAGCAAGTTTGGCTTCATGTTGAGGATGTTCCTCACACAGTCCGTCACTTTTGGGGTCTCTGGGCAGTTGGCTCCTTAATGGGCAAGACTTTGGATGTTGACCTCATCAGCCTCAGATGTCGTGGGGTAGTTAGTATACTGGTAGTGATGACTAACACTCAGATTTTGTCTAAGGAGAATGATAATGTTGGTCATTTTGTTTCCACGGATGTGCTGGTTGAACTCGAGGGATATGCTTTCACGTTCAGGAGGGAACCGACTGATTTCATACCAGATCTAGATTTTCTCCTATTTATTTGAGAGTTTTTACGGTACCCTATACTGTTGAGAGGGGAGGAACGGTATATTAAAATCTGGCCGCTGGTTTTCTAAGGGTAGGATAGACATAGGTGAGAGTTTTTAGCGACATCGTTGGTCTGCGGATAATAGCGACCGGAAATCAAGACGCTGAGCCTCACCACCATGTCCCATGACTCCTCCATGATCTCCTTGAACCTCCTGTTCCAGACTTCCAGTAGAAGGACGGAGGCACCTCCCCGAGCTGTCGTCCTTGACCACGAGTTTTGCGGCTCCGCCTCGAGCTCGTCTTCTACGTCGCACCCTCCACTGCGTCACCGGCCATCTCGTCGGGTCCATCAAGCCCGTGGCGAGCTGCCGCTTCTCTGCGCCTCCTTTCCTGTTGATTTCATTCACTGTAGTGTCGTCTCCCTCAAGCCGGCGCCCTGTCCGCCATGGACGAGTCCCTTCCTGGTGCTCATCCCACACGCACACACCCATCCATGCGTGCTCGTTCGCGCTCCACGCCCGCTGCAACAGTCGGAGTGCACGCTCCGCAGCGGCGCATCCCCGCAATGAACGCTCCCGCCTCTAGTACGCAAGCATCACCACAGCCTCCACTCGCGTCCCCGCCGTCCACGGTCAGCGCGATCCTAGAGGGCAGGCCGAAACAGCAAGCCGCCATGGTCTTGCCTACCCGGCAGGGACCTCTAGTGGATACGAAGACGTGGAAATACCAGTCACGGGTCAGCGCCTGCGCAACAGGATCCCAGGGGAGCAGCGGTGCCAGCGGTGTGGTGAGTCCTCGAGCGCCTCGCGGCAGGAGGAAAAGGAGGAGGGGGAGGAGAGAGAAGCAGGGGGTTGATGATGACGAAGATAGCCTATAGCTCGACAACCTCCTGATCCACCATAGATGGCGTGCACGCCGGCGGCGGCTGGAACCCGCGGGCGCGGTCGGGAACGAAATGGAAGGGCGGGGGCGGGGTGGACCAGGTCGACATGCAGGGGTGCTGTAATTTTTTCTTCCCAAAATGACCTCAGGACTTGTATACTGGAGGAAGAAAGCGATGCGGTGCAAGCTATACCGCTCGCGGCCGCATTGGCAAATTGGAGCAGTACAGATTGATCGCCGCCGTCAGATATCATGAATGGACGACTAGTATTTGCTGTAGGGTACCATAAAAGAGATCATTTATTTGGAGGCGTAAGGGCGATGACCTACATGACGATAGCACTGGGAAGGATAAAGATGATGAGACGGATACCTCAGAGCATACTACCTCCTCCAACCTACCGTCATCTAGTTTGGCTCTTGCTAGGGATGTTCACATGCAATGATGCAACAAGTGCAACAACGTGGGTATACAAGCATTGACACTTTGAGTGCACAGCATACGGACCCCGTGGTTTTGGCAGCGACTCATTTTAATTCCACGCCATAGACCCCAAGTGTTAGACTGTATATGTATACGTAGGCTTGTTTTTTACGTAGACTTGTGTATACACCTTGTACTTGTACCCTTTGGTACTTATATATAATGAGATAGCCGCACCCCCCAAAGGTGTCGAGCAGTTGCCCCAATATCCTGGTTTAACATGGTATCAGACTAGGGTTTCTTGTGTCTTCCGCTGCACCCCCTCGCGCCGCCGCCGATCATCGCCGCCGCCTTGCCCGATGGCCTCCGCCAACTCTGCCGCCGCCTCGGCTTCCTCCACTGCTGGCGCGCCGGTCGCCCCTTCGTCGCCCTTCCTCACGTCCCCCCGCTCGCCACGGCCTGGCGGCAGCCGCCGCTGCCCGCCGAAGGCCATCTGCAGGGCGGGCAGGAGCAGGGCGGGCCGGGCCATCCGCAGCCGCCGGTCGCTGCTAGCGGCGCCGCTTCCTCGACCCTCGCCTTTGCGCCGCCGCCTCTTCGCGGCCCTGCACCGCTTGCCTATGGGATGGCTCCCCCCAACCCTACGGAGCCCCTCCGCCCTACGGCGCCCATCATCCATATGGCGCGCCCCAGCCCTACGCCCCGTGGTACGGTGCCCCTGCACCAACCTACGGCGCCGCGCCACCGATGCCCGCCGCTTGGCCGACGCCTCCGTCATCACAGATGGTGTCGTCGCCCTATGGAGCGGCCTATGGTGCCGCGCCCGCCGTGTCCTCGGGGACCCTGCCCGGTCCGGCCGATGCCCCTGCCGGTCCTGGCTACGAGGCGTCCTTGGCCCTTGCTCCTCATGCTGATGCGCAGAACATGGGTCTCCATGCGGGTTATTCTCCGGCACCATCGTCGTTCTACTTCTCGCATCTCCTTCTGGTGAAGCTTACACCGGACAACTACCTGTCCTGGCGGGCACAGGTGCTACCCCTCCTACGGAGTCGCTACTTGGAGGGCTATGTTGATGGCTCCATCCCGTGTCCGCCGCCGTATCATCCGGCTCATCATGTTTGGGTGGCTCAAGACCAGGCGATACTTTCGGCCATTCAGTCCTCGCTCACTCCAAGCGTGTCGTCGCTTGTCATCTTCGCTGCGACATCTCGAGAGGCTTGGTCTGCGCTTCACAGCAATTTTGCCTCTCAGTCTCAGGCACGTGCTCACTCTATCTGCACTGAGTTGGGGGAGACCAAGCTTGGTGGCCTCACTATCACGGAGTACTTCAACAAGATGTCAGGTCTTGCCGATACGTTGGCCTCCATTGGCCAGCCCCATGGAGATGAGGACTTCACCACTCATGTGCTCAATGGCCTCGATGATGACTATGATAATCTTATTGAGAACGTCCATGGTCGCGAGGTGCCTCTCCCGCCGCGGGAACTGTACGCGCGGCTCCTTGGTCGCGAACAGCGCATCAAAGCGCGTCGATCTACTCCGAGTTTTGCCTCTGGTAACGCCGTGACCCGTGGCAAATCGCAGAAGCCATCGCTCCCTGCCAAGCCGGCGGCTCCATCTCAGCCCTCACGGGGCACCGCGCCATCCATCACAGGCGGATCACGGCCAGTGGCTTGCTGCCCCAGTTGTGGCGCTCAGCAGGCATGCCAACTGTGTGGGATTGAGCGCCACGTAGCTTCTCGCTGTCATCGCCGCTACAAGCAAGATTTCCTTGGCCTGGGCAACAATGGCAAGGGGAATGAAAAACTGGCGGCCGCTGCGGTAGTGGGTCATGAGCACGGGCGTACTCCATCCTACTCGATTGATCCCACGTGGTACATGGACACGGGAGCTACCAACCACCTCACCAACGACATGGGCAAGCTTTCAATCCAGGAGCCATATCGCGGTCATGATCAGGTGCACACCGCCAACGGAGCAGGTATGCGCATCTCCCATGTTGGTCAGGCATCCCTTCTTGCACACAATTCACGAAAACTGCATCTGTCTAACATTCTACGTATTCTCACTGCTTCGTGTAGTTTGTTGTCTGTTCCACAACTTACTCGTGACAATAATGTCCTTGCTGAATTTCACCCTTTTTGTTTCTTTATCAAGGATCGGGACACGAGGGCCGTTCTGCTTAGCGGTCGTCTTCGCCGTGGCTTGTATGCACTTGACGCGCCAACCGCACCTCCCATGCAGTTTTCTCCTCAGGCATTCAGTGGTGTTCGTGTCTCACCTACACATTGGCACGCGCGACTTGGTCATCCTACCGCTCCCATAGTCCGTCATGTGTTGCATCGTCATGAGCTACCAGTTGTGTCAAATAAAACTGCTGAAACTATTTGTGATGCCTGTCAGCAGGGCAAGAGTCACCAACTCCTGTTTTCAGAGTCTAGTCGTGTTGTGAAACATCCTCTTGAGCTTAGTTTTTCCGATGTATGGGGTCATGCCCAAGCGTCTGTTAGTGGCCACAATTATTATGTCAGTTTCATTGATGCTTACAGTCGGTTTACCTGGCTCTATCTTATTAAGAAAAAATCTGATGTGTTTGATGTGTTTATACAGTTTCAAGCACATGTTGAGCGTCTCCTTCGCCAGAAAATTATTCATGTCCAAAGCGACTGGGGGGGGGGGGTGAATATCACAACCTCAACTCGTTCTTTAACAAACTTGGGATTGCACACCGTGTGTCTTGCCCTCATACACATCAGCAGAACGGGACTGTCGAACGTAAGCATCGTCATCTTGTAGAAACTGGCATCACCTTACTAGCTCATGCCTCCATACCTTTTAGGTTCTGGAGTGATGCTTTCTCCACTGCCTGTTTTTTGATCAAAGGCTGCCCTCACGACTACTGAATATGAAAACTCCACTTGAACTCTTGCTCAATGAAATCCCAGACTACACCTTTCTCAAAGTCTTCGGGTGTGCATGTTGGCCTCATTTGCGTCCGTATAATAAACATAAGCTAGAGTTTCGGTCGAAAAAGTGCGTTTTTCTTGGGTATAGTTCCCTTCACAAAGGGTAAAAATGCCTACATGTTCCCACCAATCGCGTTTACATTTCTCGTGACGTTGTATTTGATGAGAATGTGTTTCCCTTTCGTGCACTTCTGAATACCTCTATCACTCTTATGCCAGACGTTTCTTCTACCACACCTATGCCTGATCAATTTTTGGATGTTGCACATGCTCCTGTGTTGCTCCCTAACCATGCTGCAGGTGTTGGCCGTGGCGCTTGTCTTGAGCTTCTTGAGGAATAGGCACTGGCGCACGCTTCGCGTCTAGAGGACGATCGCGTGCATGGGGCATGCATACCGGGCGGTACCCAGCAACCCGCGGGAGCTGCGCCCGCAGCTGCCTCGCGGGCATCGCCCTCACCTGACGCCGCCCCGCGAGCGTCGTCCTCGCTCACCTCGTGGGAGTCGCCCGAGCCGGCCTCGCAGGAGGTTTCTCCTGGGCCGGCCACGCCAGGCTCGCATGGGTCGGCTTCGGCTCCTGATGGGCCGGCCACGCCAGGCTCGCCCGCTCCTTCAGCGCCCAGTGGCTCCGGCGTGGGCCTGGGCGACTTGGCCTTGTCGGGCTCCACACCGCCCGCTTCTCCGACGCCAAGTGGCTCTGGTGTGAGCCTTGGCGACTCGGCGTCGCCTCCTTCGTTGCCTGCATCAAGCCCTGCGCCGCCACCACAACCCGCTGCTCCTCGACATCGCACACGCAGTCAGACAGGAGTTTTTCAGCCTAAGATCCGGACCGATGGGACTGTAGCATGGCTCGCCGCGTGCATGGCTCATGCTGCTGAGGATCCCACTTCTGAGCCTCACCATTTTCAGGCTGCGCTAGGCATTCCCCACTGGCGTGCCGCGATGGAACGGGAGTTTCAAGCGTTGCTGAAGAACGACACCTGGCAACTTGTTCCTCCAGTATCTGGGGTCAATATCATTGACTCTAAGTGGGTGTTTAAAGTTAAACGGCATGCTGATGGCTCCATTGAGCGTTACAAGGCAAGGCTAGTGGCTAAGGGCTTCAAACAGAGGTATGGTCTTGACTATGAAGACACGTTCAGTTCAGTTATCAAGCCCACTACCATTCGTCTGCTGCTGTCTCTTGCTGTTACTCGAGGATGGTTTCTCCGTCAGCTTGATGTGCAGAACGCTTTTTTGCATGGAGTTCTGGAGGAGGAGGTTTATATGCGTCAGTCACCAAGGTTTGTGGATCCTGCACGTCCTGATCATCTCTGTCGTCTTTTTAAGGCGCTCTATGTGCTTAAGCAGGCTCCCCGTGCCTGGCATGCACGTCTTGGCTCGGTTTTACGAGCACTTGGGTTCATTCCCTCTACTGCTGACACATCACTGTTTCTTCTTCAGCGCCCTGAGGTTACGATGTATTTACTGGTCTATGTTGATGATATTATTCTCATCAGTTCCTCAGATGTTGCGGCAGATCGTCTTGTGGCTGCGTTGAGTGGTGATTTTGCTGTCAAGGACCTCGGTGCTCTGCACTTCTTCCTTGGTGTGGAGGTTTCACGGTCTTCTGCTGGAGTAACTCTTACTCAGAAGAAGTACGCTCTGGATTTGTTGCGTCGTGCTGGTATGCTGAAGTGTAAACCTGCCACTACTCCTATGTCTGCCACTGATCGGTTGTCTGCTTTTGATGGAGATCCTCTCTCCCCTGATGATGCCACTGAGTACCGCAGTCTTGTTGGAGGCCTGCAGTATCTTACTATCACCAGACCAGATGTCTTTTATGCAGTCAATCGCGTCTGTCAGTTTCTCCATGCACCCACAACATCCCATTGGTCAGCTGTGAAGCGTATTCTGCGTTATATATGTCTCACTGCATCTCATGGTTTGCTCCTCCAGCGTGCGCCGTCTTATGAGATCTCAGCCTTTTCAGATGCAGACTGGGCTGGTAGTCCTGATGACCGGCGATCCACGGGGGGGTATGCAGTATTTCTTGGCTCAAACTTGATTGCCTGGAATGCTCGCAAGCAGGCTACGGTGTCTCGCAGCAGCACGGAAGCCGAGTACAAAGCAGTTGCTGATGCGACGGCTGAGATCATTTGGGTTCAGTCCTTGCTGAGAGAGTTGCGAGTCCCTTCAGCTTGTTCTCCAGTGCTTTGGTGTGATAACATTGGTGCCACATACTTGTCATCTAATCCAGTGTTTCATGCTCGGACAAAACACATTGAGGTTTATTATCACTTCGTTCGAGAGCGTGTTGCACAGAAGCTGCTTAGCATCAAGTTCATATCATCAAAGGATCAACTTGCTGACATCTTCACGAAGCCTCTTTCACAACCACAGTTTGTAGGCTGCAGGCGCAATCTTAACTTAGTCTGTACTTCAGGTCATAGTTAAGATTGAGGGAGGGTGTTAGACTGTATATGTATACGTAGGTTTGTTTATACGTAGACTTATGTATACACCTTGTAATTGTACACTTTGGTACTTATATATAATGAGATAGCCGCACCCCAAGGGTGTCGAGCAGTTGCCCCAATATCCTGGTTTAACACCGAGAGCATTCAGCTGGCAGCGGATCTTCGTGTTAATTCGGTGTTGCGAGGACGCCTCTAACGATCACCGGACACGCCGCTTCAGGGGACCGACTCATCGCCCACTGCTGCATCATCTTCGTCGATACTGCCGTCTTCGTCCGCAGGTATGGCGACGTTGCTAGCTACAGATGGTACGCTGGCAGTTAACCCAGCGCGCTCGGTCGGCCCCATGCCAGACCAGCTGCTGCGGCTGTACGGGAGGTGCAGGCCGTGACCATGCAGGCTGCTACACCTATATGGGAGGTACATGCCGTGGTCAATACGGCCACTGTACAGGAGGTACAAGCCATGGAGTGTCTGATGCAGGCCGTGGCCAATACAGCCACTGTACAGGAGGTACAGGCCGGGGCTTATCCAGCTTCTACGTCGCTGATGGTGCCGGCTGAGGATGCACTAGCCGCAACCGCGACAGTCCCTTCGACGACCATTCAAATGGCGACCGTGGTGGAGCTTTCCATGTCCGCGGCCATGACTACACCGACAGCGACGTCTTCTTCACGCACGACCTTGTCTAGGCTGTTGTGGAGGGGGGTTCTACACCAACCTCATCCCCTCCACCGACAGCTGAACACGTGCGGTGTGCTTCTGTGGAGAGGACACCTTTAGTGGCGGTCATACGATTGCTGAGGATGGGCGGATGAACACGGGCGATGACTCATTGGCCAAGGCAATGCACCGTAAGGCGGTGCAAAACCTCGACAATGCAGGTATAACCTCGTCTTCCAAATCTTTTTTATCTTTCTCTGCTACTACAATTGCTTCAAACCTAAATAATGTTGGTGTTAGTGTAGGTAGCAATGAGAAGGAAATTTCTGTTTCCACTAATGCTCTGAGACATATTGACTATGATCGATTAAAGGTTAATCCATTAGTTTCTAGCAAACTTGTTTCCGCCGCTTACTGCGGCAAGTAGTCGCCGCTTCGCATAGGGCGCAGCTCACCCTGGGCCGGCCCATTTGAGTGGTTTCGCATCGCGAGATGAACCGCAAAAAACAATCGCGCCAGGGATCGAACCTACGACATCCAGTAGCGGCACACACCGCGCTAGCCACCGCGACAGGCTCGTGTATATGTATGAATAGCAATGTTAAAGAAACTAAAAGCGACGAAAAACCATTTGTTCCTTCTACTGTTTTTTCTTCTGTCTTATTCTGTTCTTTCTTTTTTCTCGTTTTCTTTGTTTTTCTTTTTAAATAATTTTTTTACTTTTTCTTTGTAAGCTTTTCGAAAAGTTCAAATATGGTTCAGAATTTTCAAAAATGTTCTTTTTGTCAAAAATTGTTCATATTTCTGAAATAGTGTTAACATTCACAAAAATTTGTTCACAATTTCGAAAAATGTTCATGATTTTTTTTGTTTGTTTGTTCGGATTTTCATAATTTTTTTCACATTTGAAATCTTTTTTAAATTAATTCAAAAAAGGTTCGAGTTTCAAAATGTGTTCGCATTTTCAAAAAATGTTCACAATTCAAAATAATGTTCACATTGCCAAATTTTGTTCAGAGTTATGAAAAATGTTCCCTTTCTCAAAAATTGTTCACATATCGAAAAATATGTTCGCTTTCTTCAATTTTTGTTCCAAGTTTTAAAAAATATTCGAGTTTCCAATCTTGTGCGCATTTTCAAAAAGTGTTCACAATTCGAAATAATGTTCGCATTGCCAAATTTTGTTAGAGTTACAAAAAATGTTCCCTTTCTCCAAATTTGTTCATAGATCCAAAAAATACGTTCGCTTTCTTCAAATTTTGTTCCAAGTTTCAAAAAATGTTCGCCTTTTCTATTTTTCGTTCAGAATTTTATGAAATGTTCTTGTTTTTCAAAATCTGTTCAACATTACAAAAAAACTTTGCTGTTTTTCAAAAAATTGTTCACAGGTCAAAAAATCTTCAACATTTTAAGATAATTATTCGCTATTTTTGGAATGGTTCGCATTCAAAAACAGATACAGGTTTTGAAAACGAACTGCATTTTTCCTGGAAAAAAAGATGCCTATCTACATGCTTAGTAGTATGTACAAAGGGGGATACTTCGGATTCAGATTGGCTTGATAGCCACAAGTGAAAAGATGGGCACAGACTCGGTAGGACGGACCACAGTGTATGTTATCCTAGTTATCTTATTTGTACCTATTTTGATTTGATTAGAAAAACTTAAAGCTAACATGAAGGTAACAGATTGGCTGAAACTGCTCAATCCACACTGCATCCTTCTTCTTTGGAAGCAGTGTAAGAACATCACTTTTTAGCCTAAAACAACTGTGGTTTCCCAACCAATTATCAAACAATGACATCAAGTTTTAGCCTAAAACAACTGTGGTTTCCCGTTCAACAAATCATGAAAAAATGGCATCAAGTCGCCTTCCTCTGCATAAATGGAATGGTTGATTGAGGTTGTATCCAGCTTAGTAAACATGGTCATGGTCATTTGTTCCTTCTACTGTTTTTTCTTCTGGCTTATTCTGTTCTTTCTTTTTTCTCATTTTCTTTGTTTTTCTTTTTAAATAATTTTTTTACTTTTTCTTTGTAAGCTTTTCAAAAAGTTCAAATATGGTTCAGAATTTTCAAAAATTTTCTTTTTGTCAAAAATTGTTCATATTTCTGAAATAGTGTTCACATTGACAAAAATTTGTTAACAATTTCAAAAATGTTCATGATTTTTTTGTTTGTTTGTTCAGATTTCCAAATTCTGTTCACATTTGAAATCTTTTTAAATTAATTCAAAAAATGTTCGAGTTTCAAATCTTGTTCGCATTTTCAAAAAATGTTCACAATTCGAAATAATGTTCGCATTGCCAAATTTTGTTCAGAGTTACGAAAAATGTTCCCTTTCTCAAAAATTGTTCACATATCCAAAAATATGTTTGCTCTCTTCAAATTTTGTTCCAAGTTTTAAAAAATGTTCGAGTTTCCAATCTTGTTCGCATTTTCAAAAAGTGTTCACAATTCGAAATAATGTTCGCATTGCCAAATTTTGTTAGATTTACAAAAAATGTTCCTTTCTACAAAATTGTTCACAGATCCAAAAAATACGTTCGCTTTCTTCAAATTTTGTTCCAAGTTTCAAAAAATGTTCGCCTTTTCTATTTTTTGTTTAGAATTTTATGAAATGTTCTTGTTTTTCAAAATTTGTTCAACATTACAAGAAAACTTTGCTGTTTTTCAAAAATTTGTTCACAGGTCAAAAAATGTTCAACATTTTAAGATAATTATTCACTATTTTTGGAATTGTCCGCGTTCAAAAACAGATACAGGTTTTGAAAATGAACTGCATTTTTCCCGGAAAAAAAGATATCTATCTACATGCTTAGTAGTATGTACAAAGGGGGGGATACTTCTGATTCAGATTGGCTTGATAGCCACAAGTGAAAAGATGGGCACAGACTCGGTAGGACGGACCACAGTGTATGCTATCCTAGTTATCTTATTTGTACCTATTTTGATTTGATTAGAAAAAACTTAAAGCTAACATGAAGGTAATAGATTGGCTGAAACTGCTCAATCCACACCGCATCCTTCTTCTTTGGAAGCAGTGTAAAAACATCACTTTTTAGCCTAAAACAACTGTGGTTTCCTGTTCAACCAATTATCAAACAAGGACATCAAGTTTTAGACTAAAACAACTATGGTTTCCCGTTCAACAAATCATGAAAAAATGGCATCAAGTCTCCTTCCTCTGCATAAATGGAATGGTTGATTGATGTTGTATCCAGCGTAGTAAACATGGTCATGGTCATTTGTTCCTTCTACTGTTTTTTATTCTGTCTTATTCTGTTCTTTCTTTTTTCTTGTTTTCTTTGTTTTTCTTTTTAAATAATTTTTTTACTTTTTATTTGTAAGCTTTTTGAAAAGTTCAAATATGGTTCAGAATTTTCAAAAATGTTCATTTTGTCCAAAATTGTTCATATTTCTAAAATAGTGTTCACATTGACAAATTTTTTTTCACAATTTCGAAAAATGTTCATGATTTTTTTTGTTTGTTCAGATTTTCAAAATTTTGTTCACATTTGAAATCTTTTTAAAATTAATTCAAAAAAGGTTCGAGTTTCAAATCTTGTTCGCATTTTCAAAAAATGTTCACAATTCGAAATAATGTTCGCATTGCCAAATTTTGTTCAGAGTTACGAAAAATGTTCCCTTTCTCAAAAATTGTTCACATATCCAAAAATATGTTCGCTTTCTTCAAATTTTGTTCCAAGTTTTAAAAAATGTTCGAGTTTCCAATCTTGTTTGCATTTTCAAAAAATGTTCACAATTCGAAATAATGTTCGCATTGCCAAATTTTGTTAGAGTTACAAAAAATGTTCCCTTTCTCCAAAATTGTTCATAGATCCAAAAAATACGTTCGCTTTCTTCAAATTTTGTTCCAAGTTTCAAAAAATGTTTTCCTTTTCTATTTTTTGTTTAGAATTTTATGAAATGTTCTTGTTTTTCAAAATTTGTTCAACATTACAAAAAAACTTTGCTGTTTTTCAAAAAAAAAATCACAGGTCAAAAAATGTTCAACATTTTAAGATAATTATTCGCTATTTTTGGAATTGTCCGCGTTCAAAAACAGATACAGGTTTTGAAAACGAACTGCGTTTTTCCTGGAAAAAAAGATGGCTATCTACATGCTTAGTAGTATGTACAAAGGGGGGATACTTCGGATTCAGATTGGCTTGATAGCCACAAGTCATAAGATGGGCACAGACTCGGTAGGACGGACCACAATGTATGCTATCCTAGTTATCTTATTTGTACCTATTTTGATTTGATTAGAAAAAAAAACTTAAAGCTAACATGAAGGTAACAGATTGGCTGAAACTGCTCAATCCACACTGCATCCTTCTTCTTTGGAAGCAGTGTAAGAACATCACTTTTTAGCCTAAAACAACTATGGTTTCCCGTTCAACCAATTATCAAACAATGACATCAAGTTTTAGCCTAAAACAACTGTGGTTTCCCGTTCAACAAATCATGAAAAAAATGGCATCAAGTCTCCTTCTTCTGCATAAATGGAATGGTTGATTGATGTTGTATCCAGCGTAGTAAACATGGTCATGGTCATTTGTTCCTTCTACTATTTTTTCTTCTGTCTTATTCTGTTCTTTCTTTTTTCTCGTTTTCTTTGTTTTTCTTTTTAAATAATTTTTTTACTTTTTCTTTGTAAGCTTTTTGAAAAGTTCAAATATGGTTCAGAATTTTCAAAAATGTTCTTTTTGTCAAAAATTGCTCATATTTCTGAAATAGTGTTCACATTGACAAAAATTTGTTCACAATTTTGAAAAATGTTCATGATTTTTTTGTTTGTTTGTTCAGATTTTCAAAATTTTGTTCACATTTGAAATATTTTTTAAATTAATTCAAAAAATGTTCGAGTTTCAAATCTTGTTAGCATTTTCAAAAAATGTTCACAATTCGAAATAATGTTCGCGTTGCCAAATTTTGTTCAGAGTTACGAAAAATGTTCCCTTTCTCAATAATTGTTCACATATCCAAAAATATGTTCGCTTTCTTCAAATTTTGTTCCAAGTTTTAAAAAATGTTCGAGTTTCCAATCTTGTTCGCATTTTCGAAAAATGTTCACAATTCGAAATAATGTTCGCATTGCCAAATTTTGTTAGAGTTACAAAAAATGTTCCCTTTCTCCAAAATTGTTCACAGATCCCAAAAAATACGTTCGTTTTCTTCAAATTTTGTTCCAAGTTTCAAAAAATGTTCGCCTTTTCTATTTTTTGTTTAGAATTTTATGAAATGTTCTTGGTTTTCAAAATTTGTTCAACATTACAAAAAAACTTTGCTGTTTTTCAAAAATTTGTTCACAGGTCAAAAAATGTTCAACATTTTAAGATAATTATTCGCTATTTTTGGAATTGTCCGCGTTCAAAAATAGATACATGTTTTGAAAACGAACTGCGTTTTTCTTGGAAAAAAAGAATGAACTGCGTTTGAACTTCTTAAAAAGTTTAGATCTGTCGTGGATTATGTTCTTATAGAGTTTGCTGCTTAATATTGGCAAAGAACGCTCAGTGGTGCAATGGCCAACTGCACCTTCGTGGATTATCAGGTCTTGAGTTCGAATCTCCAACCGCCGTCAGTTTTTTGCGTTGTATTTTACGTCGGTACCTGCTCCTTCGTGGGCCGGCCCAAACAAGGCACCCCCCCCTGTGCGAAGCCCCTGCAGTCTGCCGCAGAATGCGACAGATAGGAGGTCCCAGCTCCTAGCTCACGTAGTGGGAGAGGTTTCGGATGTGGGCTTGGATGAACTTGGGCTTAGTTTATTACACGAACTTACAACATCCAGACGTAAATCTAAAGCATCCCGTTCAAAAAAGGGTCATAAGTCTTATAAAAGGGCCAAAACATCTAAATCTCCACTTGTTTCCTAATGAATGGCATATTCTATAATAGCAGAGGTCTTGGTGACTTGGCTAAACATTTATTCACTGTAGATTGTAATAGGGAGCATAATCCACCGTGTTTCTGGCGGAATAGACTTTACCTGGGTTTCGCGTCCGCCTTGGGGTCGTTTTGGGGGCATATTACTTGGCGTGAATACAGGAACTATGGATGTGTTGGCTAGTTCGGATGGTGAGTATCATATAAAACTCCATATCCATAATAAGGCCGACAACTTCACATGGACCCTTGTCACCGTGTATGGTGCAGCATAGGATGAGTTATGTCGGTGCAACAAACTTTGGGTCCGTTGCCCAGACTGTGCACAGGTCCAAGGATAAGATTGCGGCATCCAAGACCAAGGCCAAGCACAAGAGATCAGCTCTTTGGGGAATCAGAGTGCATATCCAGAAGACCAAGACAAGCTAGAGGAGCAAGCTGTCGCTAAGGGGAAAATCTCCCTTGTCGGGCAGGAGAGCCTGGCGAGGGCAAGGTTGCCCGGAGACGAGCCTCCAAACCGCCCCAGCAGGCTTGCCGGGCACAGCAAGGGCGGATTACCCCGCCAAGGCTTCACTGCTCCACCTCACTATGACGCAAGTCATCTATCAATGCGTTGTCAAGCCCCCAAGTGACTAAGTGGCTGTTTCCTGCCACACGGCAGCCACTTCCTACAGTAAACACCCCCAAAATGACACCCGTCCTGGGACGTGTCAAGCAAGCAGGCGCGAAGCTGGCAAAGCAGCCTGGCAAGGCGTGTCGGGCACACTTTGATGTGACACTAAGTGGCACATTAAATGCACTATGTCCGCTTGCAGAATTAGGTATAATAGCAATGTTTGCTTTCTAATCAGTGCACAACGAATGATTTGCCATTGTTGTGACCTCTTGCTCTATAAAAGGAGGCCCATGACAACCGTAGAAAGGGTTTGGAGATTCAGCCATTCGGACCCCTGTAGGATCATACGCGCGTAGCTGCTCTTGCCCCAAGGCAACCTTGCCAGGCAAGAGCACTGCGTTTTCCACCACCATCCACCAATCAATCCACTAAAGCAGGAGTAGGGTTTTACACCTCGCGGCGGCCCGAACCTGGGTAAAAATGCTCGTGTGATCCCTGTCGTGTCGGGTTGCGCTTCTCCGCTCTTTGTGTAACGTGCCCATCCCCCTGTCGAACCAAAAGTGGCTCATAGTCCCATAGGTGATCGTGGTTTTCCACGACATATTTGGTTTACCAGGTAGGGGGTGTGCACTTGCGCGAACCCGAGTGTGTGAGCAGCATGTCATCTTCATTGCCATTTTCGTCATCAGCGGCTCCATCAACTATGGCGCCCAAGAAGAAGTCAGGTGCCGCAGCTCACCCGTCTGGCTTGAAGGCCCTGCTGGCCGCGACCGCCGACGTCGCGGCGATTGCGAGGACACATGGAGATATGGGCGTTGCGGGGGATGAGGTCGATGCAGGTGGCATTGTTACCGCCTCCCCCACGGTTGGAGCAGGAGGTATCGGCGAAGGACAGCATCAGCAACATCCCATCGGCCACACCCCACGAGGTACCAATAGAGAGATTATTCCTCCTGCACCTCTCTGCCCGGCCGAGGAGCACAACCACGGCGGTGACGCTTGCTCTGGGGTGGATTGCAATCCTCCAGTCACCCCCACCGCGGGCGCGGTCATAGGACATGCACCGCCCCCGAAGCAGGTTGACCCACCAATGCTTCGAACGGAGCCACTGGACTGCACGTGCCACCACCTCATCTCCACGCCGTCCAAGCGGCTAGCTCTCGATGGCGGGAGACCGGCGCAGCCACTGCCGACACCTTTAGGAGCCGAGTGATGCTGCGGTCTACTTCGACAACACCTATGCCAAGTACAGCTTCGGAGGCCATGGCGCAGGCCTAGCTACTGCTAAGATTTCCGCCGGCAACCGATCAGATGGATGAGTGGAGACTGGAGAGCCACCATTCAAAGCTTGATCAGTTTTGCCGAGGCAGGAGGATCAAGGCGAGCTGGCCCGCCACGGCCTCCATAGGCGACAGCGACGGCCCATGCCGCTGGCTGCATGGAAGGGGCCGCCCCCAAGGTGTAGTCCCGGCTGCCTGCACGAGAGCCACGGCCGGAGCCACGCGACCAATAACCCGACGATGCCTCGATGGCTTCGTCCGACCCTCAAGCACGTCAAGGCCAACGACGAACCTTGTAGGACCAGCAGAGGGAGGTCGCGCGTGTCACTTTCGAACGAAGCCGCGACAACCACCGTTCGTCAGACACGCGAGATGGCACTGGCATTGACGAGCCCGCGCTCGGTGAGGATGGGTACCTACCTTTCGAGGTTGGATGCCCTGCCTTCACTCGCGAGCTACGGCAAGTCCGCTGCCCATCTGCTCACATGTTCAAGCAAGAGATACCAGAGAAGTACGACGAAAGACTAAACCTGACATAATTCTTGAGCATCTACACCATTACAGTTGAAGCTGCTAGGGAAAGGGATGAGAATGTGTTCGCCAACTACTTGCCTTTGGCACTCAAGTCAAATATGAGGTCTTGGCTGATGCACCTGCCAGAGAATTCCATTTCGACCTGGGCAGACCTATGCCTTGAGTTCAATGGCGTCTTCACAGGCAGCCATCAAGAACCAGGGCAGCCCAATGACTTGCAGCTTCTCCCGCAGAAGGAAGGAGAGACTCTGCAGAAGTACATGTAGAGGTTCAACTGAGTCCACGGGAATATTCCAGATATCCACCGGTAGCCGTGATAGTTGCATTCCAGTCCAACATGCGCAATCGTCGGATACATTCCAAGATGAACGTTCGGTTGCCCAAGACCATGAAAGAGCTATACACCCTAGTGGACAAGTGTGATCGAGTGGAAGAGGGGAGAAGACTTCCTGGAGAGGAGGATGGCGTCGATGTTGATTCAAAGGACGAGAACGAGAGCAACAACCAGAAGAAGAAGAACAAGAGGCATAGTAAAAAGTGCAAGGACAAGATAGTGATGGCAGTTGAGGGGTCAAGCACACCTAGTACCGGCAAGAAGGCCAAGCCTAAAGCACCCGGCAAAGATGTTGCCACGTGCATAGATTGCCGGGACACTGCGGTTGCCGAGAAGGCTGGGAAGGATGACAGGCCGTACTGCAAAATCCATTGGACCAAGGGCCATGATCTTCGGGAGTGCCATCAGGTTGAGCATCTCGTCAAGAAGCAGAGCGCTGAGTATGAGAAGCGAGATAAGGAAAAAATTGTCAGAATGGCGCTGGCGGAAAGGGCCGAGGCGGTGGAGCAAACCGCCCCGGCAAGGGTCCTCGGAACCAAGGAAAACCTGCCAGGGGCCGTGAGAAGGAAGATTACAATGATGGAAGTGATGGAGGGGATGAAGAGGAAACCAGCAAGCAGGAATTCACAGAAAGCCACTGACATCCTATGCATTGAAGGGGGTGCATCTCTGCCCTCCTCTCACCGCCAACTTAAATAGTGGGTGCAGGAGGTCAATGTCGTGGAGCCAGCGGCAGATTCTTGGAAGCCACTCAAGTGGTCATGCAGGCCCATCATCTTTGATGAAGAGGATCACCCTGACCGCATCACCACAGTAGGGTGTTTGCCATTGTTGGTCTCGCCAACAATCCGCAACCTCGGAGTCACAAAGATGTTGGTTGATGGCGAGGCCGGGTTGAGTCTGATTTCCCGAAAGGTCATCAGCAAACTTCAGATAGCAGAGGAAGAGCTTGAGGTCACGGGCACATTTCAAGGAATTAGCCCCGGCAGGAGTCGTCCTAAGGGGAAGATCACGTTGCCAGTAAAATTTGGAGGAGAGTTGAATTACCGGACTGAGAAAGTTGTGTTTGATGTGGTCGACCTCCCCATGTCGTACAATGGAATCCTTGGACGCCCAGCTCTAGCCAAATTCATGGCGACATCTCACTATGCCTACAACACCCTGAAGATGCCAGGGCCGGTGGGCGTCATTTCCATTCCGTCAGACAAGAAGGACGCAATGATTTGTGTGGATAAGATGTACCGGGACGCAGTCGCGGTAGAGGCCACTGAAGCCGCAGTCCCCGCCAAGGGAAGCAAGGAAAAGAAGAAGGTTAGCAGGGACGCCAGCAAGAAATCCGAGAAGCGTACCTCTTTGGAGTATGTTGCGCCAGTTGATGACTTGCCGGAGAGTTCCAATAGCAAGAGATCCAAGGCTGCTGCACCCTCTGTGAAAAAGGTCCCGACAGAGTTGGCTGGCGCTGATGGTACTTTCACTATCAGTGCCACCCTCGATGACAAATAGGAAAGCACACTTGTTGCCTTCCTGTGGGCGAATATCGATGTGTTGCTTGGCAACCATCTGATATCCCCGGTGTTCCTAGGGAGGTAATTAAGCACCACCTTGCTGTCTGCCCACATGCCCGACCCGTCAAGCAGAAGGTCCGGAAGCAAGCCTTGGAGCGGCATGAAGTATTGTGATATAACGTGTAATAACAGCCCATAATGCAATAAATATCAATATAAAAGCATGATACGTCCATTTTGCATCATGCTTTTATATTGATATTTATTGCATTATGGGTTGTTATTACACGTTATATCACAATACTTATGCCTATTCTATCTTATTTTATAATGTTTACATGAAGAGGGCGAATACCGGTAGCTGGAATTCTGGACTGGAAAGGGAGCAAATATTAGAGACCTATTCTGCAGACTCCAAAAGTCCTGAAACTCCATGAAGAATATTTTTGGAAAATGTAAAAAATATTGGGCGAAGAAAGCACCAGAGGGGGCCCACCTGCCATCCACAAGGATGGAGGGCATGCCCTCTGGTCTTGTGGCCCCCCTGACAGCCCCCCAACACCCATCTTCTGCTATATGGTGTGTTTTGACCTGGAAAATAATCAGAAGGAAGCTTTCGGGACAAAGCGTCATCTCTCGAGGCAGAACATGGGCAAAACCAATCTAGGGCTCCGGCGGAGCTATTCTACCGGGGAAACATCTCTTCGGGAGGGGGAAATCATTGTCATCGTCATCACCATCAATCCTATCATCGAGAGGGGGTCAATCTCCATCAACATCTTCACCAGCACCATCTCCTCTCAAACCCTAGTTCATCTCTTGTATCCGATCTCTGTCTCAAAACCTCAGATTGGTACCTATGGGTTGCTAGTAGTGTTGATTACTCCTTGTAGTTGATGCTAGTTGGTTTATTCGGTGGAAGATCATATGTTCAAATCCTTATGATAATTAATACTCCTCTAATTATGAACATGAATATGCTTTGTGAGTAGTTACGTTTGTTCCTGAGGACATGGGAGAAGTCTTGTTATAAATAATCATGTGAATTTGGTATTCGTTCGATATTTTGATGAGATGTATGTTGTCTTTCCTCTAGTGGTGTTATGTGAACGTCGACTACATGACACTTCACCATGATTCGGGCATAGGGGAAGGCATTGGGAAGTAATAAGTAGATTATGGGTTGCTAGAGTGGCAGAAACTTAAACCCTAGTTTATGCGTTGCTTCGTAAGGGGCTGATTTGGATCCATATGTTTCAAGCTCTGGTTACATTTATCTTAATTCTTCTTTCATAGTTGCGGATGCTTGCGAGAGGGGTTAATCATAAGTGGGAGGCTTGTCCAAGGAAAGGCAACACCCAAGCACTGGTCCACCCACATATCAAATTATCAAAGTAACGAACGCGATTCGTATGAGCATGATGAAAACTAACTTGACAATAATTCCCATGTGTCCTCGGGGGAGTGCTTTGGTTTATATAAGAGTTTATCCAGGCTTGTCCTTTGCTATGAAAAGGATTGGGCCACCTTGTTGTACCTTGTTTACTTTTGGTACTTGTTACCCATTACGAATTATCTCATCATACAACTATCTGTCACTGATAATTTCAGTGCTTGCAGAGGATACCTTGCTGAAAACCGCTTGTCATTTTCTTATGCTCCTCGTTGGGTTCGACACTCTTACTTATCGAAAGGACTACGATAGATCCCCTATACTTGTGGGTCATCACGACAACAGTTCATTGCCGAGGAAATCAAGAACTTGAGGCAGTTGATTTGGTCAGAGGAGTGCTCCATCCAACATGGTTAGCCAACCCAGTGGTCGTACACAAGGCTAGTGGGAAGTGGAAGCTTTGCATAGATTTCACAGATCTGAACAAGGCATGCCCGAAGGACCCATTCCCCTTGTCGCGCATCAACCAAATTGTGGATTCCACTTCCGGGTGTGATTTTCTTTCATTTCTGGATGCATACTCTGGATACCATCAAATCTTTATGTCCAAGGAAGATGAAGAGAAGACCTCATTCATCACTCCATGTGGCACGTACTGCTTCATGCGCATGCCTTTCGGGCTAAAGAGTGCGGGGTCCACTTTTGCAAGAGTAGTTCAGATTGGTTTTAAATCACAGTTGTATAGGAACATATTGAGGCTTATATGAATGATATTGTGGTCAAGACCAAGGACAAATCAACCCTCAGCTAGGACTTGGAAGAGACGTTCGCTAATCTGTGCAAGATCAACTTGAAGCTAAACCCGGAGAAGTGTGTCTTTGGCGTTCCCTCCGGCAAGCTACTTGGTTTCTTTGTGTCCCATCGCGGGATAGAAGCCCACCCCAATAAGATCAAGGCCATTGAGCAGATTCGGGCACCTAAAATAGTTAAGGATGTGAGGCGTCTGACAAGGTGTGTTGTCGCGCTTAGCAGGTTCATCTCCAAGTCTGTCGAGCACACCTTGCCATTCTTGAAAATCTTGAAGAAGGCAGGACCCATGAAGTGGACTCCAGAAGTAGACGCAGCGCTGCAGGATTTGAAGACCTAGTTGTCTTATTTGCCCACCTTGGTTTCTCTCAAACCAAAAGATCCATTGCTGCTATACCTGGCGGCAACTAATCAAGTGGTTAGTGTAGCACTAGTGGCACATCGGGAAGTGGAGGAAGCAGTAACCTCACCCAATGTCCCTTCTGGGGGAGAGGATGAGCATAGCCCGGCAAGGTCAGATGCAGTTCGAGGTAGAGAGGAGCAAGGCAATGGAGACAACCTCATGGACGCGTTAAGGAAGAAAGTGGTGCAGCGCCCAGTGTATTTCGTCAGCTCCCTGTTGCAGGGGTCTAGGTCGAGATACTCTGGAGTGCAGAAGTTGATCTTTGGCCTCATCATGGACTCGAGGAAACTATGCCACTACTTCCAAGCCCATGAGATCATGGTTGTAACCCGCTTCCCTTTGCAAAGGATACTCCGAAACCCTGAGGCTACCGACAGAATAGTGGAATGGGCATTGGAGTTATCTAGCTTTGGTTTGAAATTTGAAAGCACATCAACCATCCACAGTAGAGCACTGGTTGAGTTCACTGCAGAGTGGACACCAACCCCTGGTGAGGAAATAGTGGAGACGGTTATTCCCAGCAAGGAAGCGCCCTAGGAATGGATCATGTATTTTGATGGTGCCTTCTCCCTACAAGGTGCAGGGGCTGGCGTGCTTCTCGTTGCTCCCACTAGGGAGCACCTTAAGTACGTTGTCCAGATGCACTTTCCCCGGAGAGGAGGCTACCAACCATACTGCAGAGTATGAAGGCCTCCTTGTCGGGCCCAGGATTGCAATAGAGTTGGGAATTGATACATCTCCGTCGTATCTATAATTTTTTATTGTTTCACGCCAATATTATACAAGTTCTACATAGTTTTGGCAACTTTTTATATAATTTATTTGGACTAACTTACTTATCCAGTGCCCAATGCCAGTTCCTGTTTGTTGCCTGTTTTTGTATCACGGAAAATTTCATATCAAACGAAGTTCAAATGTGATGCAACTCCACGGAGAATTATTTTGGAATATTTATGATTTTTGGGAGTTGGAATCACCGCAAACGGAGGCCCGTGGTGGGCACAACCCACTAGGGCGCCATCCCGGAGCCAGGCGTGGTGTGGTGGGTTGTGGCCTCCTCGAACGTCGGTTGGACCTCTACTTCGGGTGCAAGGCAGCTTATATCAGGAAAAAATCGTGTAAAAATATCAGCGCAATCGGAGTTACGGATCTCCAAGAATATAAGAAATGGTTTTCTGCCAGATCTGGGGAACGCAAAACAGAAGAGGACAGAGAGACAGATCCAATCTCGGAGGGGCTCTCGCCCCTTCACAGCCATGGAGGCCATGGACCATAGGGGGAACCCTCCTCCCATCTAGGGGGAGGCCAAGGAAGAAGAAGAAGAAGTGCGGCTCTCTCACCCTCTCTCCCGGTAGCGTCGGAACACTGCCGGGGATAGGATCGTGACGGTGATCTACATCAACAACCTTGCTACCGTCAACACCAACTTTCTCCCCCTCTATGCAGCGGTGTAACACCTCTTCCCCCCGCTGTAATCTCTACTTAAACATGGTGCTCAACTCCATATATTATTTCCCAATAATCTATGGTTATCCTATGATGTTGAAGTAGATCCGTTTTGTCCTATGGGTTAATCGTCATCTTGGTTGGTCTGATTGTATATTTTATTTATGGTGTTGTCCTACGGTGCCCTCTGTCTCACGCAAACGTGAGGGCCCCCCACTGTAGGGTGTTGCAATATGTTCATGGTTCGCTTACAGTGGTTGCGAGAGTGACAGAAACTTAAACCTGAGTAGGTGGGGTATGACGTATGGGAGTAAAGAGGACTTGATACTTAATGCTATGGTTGGGTTTCACGACCTTAATGATCTTTAGTAGTTGTGGATGCTTTCTAGAGTTCCAATCATAAGTGCATATGATCCAAGTAGAGAAAGTATGTGAGCTCATACCTCTCCCTCATATAAAATTGCAAGAATGATTACTGGTACTTGCTATCGATTTCCTAGGGACAAATGACTTTCTTGTTGACAAAAGCTATTGATGTCTACTACACAACCTTCTTCTTGTAGACGTTGTTGGGCCTCCAAGTGCAGAGGTTTGTAGGACAGTAGCAAATTTCCCTCAAGTGGATGACCTAAGGTTTATCAATCCGTGGGAGGTGTAGGATGAAGATGGTCTCTCTCAAACAACCCTGCAACCAAATAACAAAGAGTCTCTTGTGTCCCCGACACACCCAATACAATGGTAAACTGTATAGATGCACTAGTTCGGCGAAGAGATGGTGATACAAGTGCAATATGGATGATAGATATAGGTTTTTGTAATCTGAAAATATAAAAACAGCAAGGTAACAAGTGGTAAAAGTGAGCGTAAACGGTATTGCAATGCTAGGAAACAAGGCCTAGGGTTCATACTTTCACTAGTGCAAGTTCTCTCAACAATAATAACATAAATGGATCATATAACTATCCCTCAACATGCAACAAAGAGTCAGTCCAAAGTCACTAATAGCGGAGAACAAACGAAGAGATTATTGTATGGTACAAAACCACCTCCAAGTTATCCTTTCTGATCGATCTATTCAAGAGTCCATAGTAAAATAGCACGAATCTATTCTTTCCATTCGATCTATCATAGAGCCTGTACTAGAATAACACCTTAAGACACAAATCAACCAAAACCATAATGTCACCTAGATACTCCAATGTCACCTCAAGTATCCATCGGTATGATTATACGATATGCATCACACAATCTCAGATTCATCTATTCAACCAACACAAAGTACTTCAAAGAGTGCCCCAAAGTTTCTACCGGACAGTCAAGACGAAAACGTGTGCCAACCCCTATGCATAAGTTCACAAGGTCACTAAACCCGCAAGTTGATCACCAAAACGTACATCAAGTAGATCACATGAATATCCCATTGTCACCACAGATAAGCACATGCAAGACATACATCAAGTGTTCTCAAATCCTTAAAGACTCAATCCGATAAGATAACTTCAAAGGGAAAACTCAATCCATCACAAGAGAGTAGAGGGGGAGAAACATCATAAGATCCAACTATAATAGCAAAGCTCGCGATACATCAAGATCGTACCACCTCAAGAACACGAGGAGAGAGATCAAACACATAGCTACTGGTACATACCCTCAGCTCCGAGGGTGAACTACTCCCAGCTCGTCATGGAGAGCGCCAGGATGATGAAGAGGGCCACCGGTGAGGGATCCCCCCCCTCCGGCAGGGTGCCGGAACAGGGTCCTGGTTGGTTTTTGGTAGCTACAGAGACTTGCACCGGCGAAACTCCCGATCTATGGTGCTCCTGGATGTTTTCGGGGTATATGGGTATATATAGGCGAAAGAAGTTGGTCAGGGGAGCCACGAGGGGCCCACGAGGGTGGGGGGCACACCCTAGACCCTTGTGGACACCTCGTTGCTTCCTTGACGTCTACTCCAAGTCTCCTGGATTGTGTTTGTTCCAAAAATAACTCTCCCGAAGGTTTCATTCCGTTTGGACTCCATTTGGTATTCCTTTTCTGCGAAACACTGAAATAGGCAAAAAAAACAACAATTTGGACAGGGCCTCCGGTTATTACGTTAGTCCCAAAAATAATATAAAAGTGTATAGTAAAGCCTATTAAACATCCAAAACAGATAATATAATAGCATGGAACAATAAAAAATTATAGATACGTTGGAGACGTATCGGCTATCCACTTTTATTGCCTCACAATTTATTTGTAGTTTTATTCTCGCAAAGTACTCGTAGTTTTATTCTCGCAAAATAGTTTCAGACTTGTTTTAGGTAAATCAAACATCAAGCGTGCGTAGAGTTATATCGGTGGTCGATAGAACTTGAGGGAATATTTCTTCTACCTTTAGGTCCTCATTAGGTTCGACACTCTTACTTATCGAAAGAGGCTACAATTGATCCGCTATACTTGTGGGTTATCAAGACCTTTTTCTGGTGCCGTTGCCGGGGAGCAATAGCGTGGGATGAATATTCTTGCATGTGCTTGTTTGGTTTATCACTAAGTAGTTTTTATTTCATTTTCTAAGTTGTTCTCCATCTCTAGTTATGGATATGGAACACGAAACACCAAAAAATTAGTTGTACTTGCTACTCATGGAGATGGGGAACCTCCTAAAACCCTTGATGCTCGTTATGTAAAAGATATTATGCACTACTTTGATAATCCTGAGAAAGCCCCATTTAACTATATAATGGGAGTAATGTTGGATCAACATGAATACTTTAGGGATTATCGCTTGATACAAAAAGGGAAACTTTTATGGGATCAAATTTATATGTTGCATTGGTATGCTCGAGATTTATGCTTGTGATATGATTTTACTTCTTGCTCTAGGATGAATGCTCCACACCTTCCCTTTTAATGTGAATTTAATGATAATGAAACCTTGGCTTCTTATGCTAGAGGTATATATGATTATTATGATGTGGAACGAATAGAAGAATTTGTTGCTTTTAAGGGTGCTTATGAAATTGAATCTTTGTTTGAAAAGTTTGAAGCTTTTGATGATGATGTTTAAAGGCCTGAAAATTTTGCCATCCTTAAATATTACTATGATAATAATACATTCAATTCCAAAATTGATGCATTTATTGAGAAAGTCTCCGCTGTCCAAGAAGAGACTAATATTTTTGCAGGAGTCTATGGAAGAAGGAATTAATGAAACTGTGAGCTCATTGGATGAAAAAGATGATGAGGAGAGCGAAGAACAAAAGGAGGACGAACGGATTAGCTACCCGTGCCCACCTTCTAATGAGAGAACTCTTCAACTCATACATTGTTTAATGTCCCTTCATTCTTACCGAAGGATGAATGCTATGATAATTGATATGATTCTGTTGATTCGTTTGAAATATCCCTTTTTGATGATGCTTGCTATGCTTGTGGCCAAGATGCCAATATGAATTATGCTATTGGAGATGAACTTGCTATTGTTCCTTATGTTAAACATGAAATTGTTGCTATTGCACCCACACATGATAGTCATATTATCTTTTTGAATTCTCCAAACTACACTATACCGGAGAAGCTTGCTCTTATTAAGGATTATGTTGATGGGTTGCATTTTACCGTTGCACATGATGATTTTGATGAATGTAATATGCATGTGCTTGCTTATCCTACTTGCAATTATTATGAGAGAGGAACTACATCTCCGCCTCTTTATGTTTCCAACACGATAAAATTGCAAGAACCTGCTTATGCTATGTATTTTCCTTTACTTGATGTTCATGAATTGTTCTTGTATGACATGCCGATGCATTGGAAGAGAGTTAGACTTCATCATTGCTTGATATATGTTTATTTGTGCTCACTACTAAATGCCAAATCATTGTTAATTAAAATTGGCTTTGATATACCTTGGGATCCGGGTGGATCCATTACTTGAGCACTTTATGCCTAGCTTAATGGCTTTAAAGAAAGCGCTGCCAGGGAGACAACCTGGAAGTTTTAGAGAGTCATTTATTTCTGTTGAGTGCTTTTATAAAGTTTAAAAACAAAAAAAGTATAGAGGGGAAACTTAAAACTTCACTAAAAGAAAAGTGAAAGTGAGAGGGACGAGCATTGTGAAAGTGGGAGCTAGCCTTGAACTTTGTTCATGCCCATGGAAACTTTGTGAATCTAAATTACAGAAAATTTTCAACAAAATAATTATCCCCTTGTACAAAGCCATTGTATTATAAAAATAATGTGCCAAGATTTGCCTTTAGGATGGGTAGATTGCTTGTTAGTTTGTGCGGTGCAAAACAGAAACTTTGGATGTAGTGCACGATTTTTCATTTTTTTACTGGAATGTCAAACGGTTCTAAAACCTTTTGTAATGTCTTTCTAAACAAAACTTTTATTTTTCCTAATTTTCTCAGAATTTTGGAGTACCAGAAGTATGGTATTATTCTTATTACTACAAACTGTCCTGTTTAAGACAGATTCTGTTTTTGATGCATTCTTTTGCTTGTTTTGATGAAACTATCGATTCTATCGGTGGTATAAGCCATGGAAAAATTATATTACAGTAGCTAAAATGCAAAAACAAAATATGAATTGGTTTGCAACAGTACTTATAGTAGTGATTTTCTTTATTATACTAACGGATCTTACCGAGCTTTTTGTTGAGTTTTGTGTGGATGAAGTGATCAAAGATCGAGGAGGTCTCGATATGAGGAGAGGGAGGAGAGGCAAGAGCTCAATATTGGGGATGCCCAAGGCACCCCAAGTGAATATTCAAGGAGACTCAAGCGTCTAAGCTTGGGGATGCCCCGGAAGGCATCCCATCTTTCTTCAACAAGTATCGGTATGTTTTCGGTTTCGTTTCATTCGCGTGATATGTGCAAATCTTGGAACGTCTTTTTCTTTTAGTTTTTGCTTTTATTTTATGCACCATGCTGGTATGAGATAGTCCATGGTTGATTTATAGAATGCTCATTGCACTTCACTTATATCTTTTGAGTATGGCTTTATAGAATACTTCATTTGCTTCACTTATATCATTTGAAGTGTGGATTGCCTGTTTCTCTTCACATAGAAAACCGATGTTTGTAGAATGCTCTTTTGCTTCACTTATATTTGTTAGAGCATGATCTTTTGTAGAAAGAATTAAACTCTCATGCTTCACTTATATCTATTTAGAGAGTCAACAGGAAGTGGTCAATTGCATGGTTAGTCATAAAATCCTACATAAAACTTATGGATCAATGAATATGATATGTTTGATTCCTTGCAATAGTTTTGCGATATAGAGATGATAATATGTGAGAGGTACTAGTAAACGGTTGTGGTTAGTAAGAAAATTGGTGTTAAGGTTTGTGATTTCCGAAGCATGCACGTACAGCCTCTCGTTATGCTATGAAAGTTGGAGCACAATTTATCCTTGATTGTCTACCTTTGTGTGAAGGCCGGGGGCGCGCGATGGTTAACTCCTACCAACCTTCCCCTAGGAGCATGCATAGTATTACTTTGCTTCGAGGGCTAATAGACTTTTGCAATAATTATATGAGTTCTTTATGACTAATGTGAGTCCATGGATTATACGCACTCTTACCTTTTCGAAATTTGCTAGCCTCTACGGTACCGTGCATTTCCCTTTCTCACCTCGAGACATGCTGCAAACTTCGCTGGTGCATCCAAACCCTGTGATATGATATGCTCTATCACACATAAGCCTTATTATATCTTCCTCAAAACAGCCACCATACCTACCTATTATGGCTTTTCCATGTCCATTCCGAGATATATTGCCATGCAACTTCCATCGCTTCCGTTTGACTTGAGCATTCATTTTCATATTGCTTTGCATGATCATATAGCTAACATAGCATTTATGGCTCAGCCATCGTTCATCATTTTCATACATGTGACACTAGATCATTGCCAGAGGCATTCATATAGAGTCATATTTTGTAGTATTGAGTTATAAGTAAATAGAAGTGTGATGATCATCATTATTCATTATTAGAGTATTGCCCCAGTGACGAAAGGATGATGGAGACCATGATTCCCCCACAAGTCGGGATGAGACTCCGGACTAAAAGGAAAGAAAAAAAGGAAAAAAGAAAAAGAAAAGATGAATGAAAAAGAAAAGAAAAGGGGCATGCAAATACCACACTTGTGCTTCAAAGTAGCACCATGTTTTTCATATAGAGTCTCCTATGTTGTCACTTTTATATACTAGTGGGAATTTTCATAGTAGAGTTTCATGCACACCGACTTAGTTTCATATTGAGCTTTCGTACACTTATAGCTCTTAGTGCATCTGTTGCATGGCAATCCCTACTCCTCACGTTGATATCAATTGATAGGCATCTCCATGGCCCGTTGGTTATCCATGTTGATGTGAGACTTTCTTACTTTTTTATCTTCTTTATATTTACCCCATCATCATACTCTATTCCATCGATAGTGCTATATCGATGGCTTGCGCTCATGTATTATGTGAGGGTTGAAAATGCTGAAGCGCATTAAAAAGTATGAACTAATTGCTTGGCTGACACCGGGGTAGTACATGATTTATTTTAGCTGAGAAGACAGAGCATGACAAGGCTATATGATTTTGTAGGGATAGTGTTCTTTAGCGTTGATATTCTGAAAGACATAATTGTTTGTTGGGATGCCTGAGTATTGATGTCTTTATGTCAAATTATAGACTATTACTTTGAATCACTTATGTCTTAATATTCATGCCATGACTAGACATATGATCAAGTTTATGTTAGGTAGCATTCCACATAAAAAATTATCTTTTTTTATCATTTACCTACTCGAGGACGAGCAGGAATTAACCTTGGGGAAGCTGACACGTCTCTGTCGTATCTATAATTTTTGATTGTTTCATGCCAATATTATACAAGTTTTACATACTTTTGGTAACTTTTTATATGATTTATTCGGACTAACTTACTTATCCAGTGCCCAGTGCCAGTTCATGTTTGTTGCCTGTTTTTGTATCACAGAAAATCCATATCAAACAAAGTCCAAACCTGATGCAACTTGATGGATAATTATTTTGGAATATTTGTGATTTTTGGGAGTTGGAATCACCGCAAACGGAGGCCCGTGGTGGGCACAACCCACCAGGACGCTGTCCCGTAGCCAGGCGTGGCGTGGTGGGTTGTGCCCTTCTTGAACGTCGGTTGGACCTCTACTTCGGGCGCAAGGAAGCTTATATCAGGAAAAAATTGTGTAAAAAGATCAGCGCAAGCGGAGTTGATCTCCGATAATATAAGAAACAGTTTTCGGCCAGATCTGGGGATTGCGAAACAGAAGAGGATAGAGAGACAGATCCAATCTCGGAGGGGATCTCGCCCCTCCACAACCATGGAGGCCATGGACCAAAGAGGGAACCCTCCTCCCATCCAGGGGGGAGGCCAAGCAAGAAGAAGAAGGAGGGGGGCTCTCTTCCCCTCTCTCCCGGTGGCGCCGGAACTCCGCCGGGGCTAGGATCGTGAAGGCGATCTACATCAACAACCTTGCTACCGTCAACACCAACTTTCTCCCCCTCTATGCAGCGGTGTAACACCTCTTACCCCCGCTGTAATCTCTACTTGAACATGGTGCTCAACTCATATATTATTTCCCAATGATCTATGGTTATCCTATGATGTTTGAGTAGATCCGTTTTGTCCTATGGGTTAATCATGATCTTGGTTGGTACAATTGTATATTTTATTTATGGTGTTGTCCTATGGTGCCCTCCGTCTTGTGCAAACGCGAGGGGGCCCCACTGTAGGGTGTTGCAATATGTTCATGGTTCGCTTACAGTGGGTTGCGAGAGTGACAGAAACTTAAACCCGAGTAGGTGGGGTATGACGTATGGGAGTAAAGAGGACTTGATACTTAATGCTATGGTTGGGTTTCACGACCTTAATGATCTTTAGTAGTTGCGGATGCTTGCTAGAGTTCCAATCATAAGTGCATATGATCCAAGTAGAGAAACTATGTTAGCTCATGCCTCTCAATCATATAAAATTGCAGGAATGATTACCGGTACTCGCTATCGATTGCCTAGGGACACATGACTTTCTTGTTGACAAAAGCTATCCACTTTTATTCCCTTGCAATTTATTCATAGTTTTATTCTCGCAAAGTACTCGTAGTTTTATTCTCGCAAAATAGTTTCAAACTTGTTTTAGGTAAAGCAAACATCAAGCATGCGTAGAGTTGTATTGGTGGTCGATAGAACTTGAGGGAATATTTGTTCTACCTTTAGCTCCTCGTTGGGTTCGACACTCTTACTTATCGAAACAGGCTACACCTGATCCCCTATACTTGTGGGTTATTAGGAATCAAGAAGCTAATCATCAGAGGCGATTCACAACTTGTGGTGAGACAGGTCAACAAGTATTATCAAAGTCCATTGATGGAAGCATACGTTGAGGAAGTGAGAAATCTGGAGGAGCGCTTTGATGGGTTGCAAACAAAGCACGTCCCCCGTGTGGAAAATAGCATAGCTGATCACCTGTCAAAGTGCACTACATAGAAGCTTCCTGTGGAACCAGGAACTTTTGTTCTCCATCTGACTCAGCCCTCCGTATTCCCGAAAACAATGGCCAGAGCCTCTCCCAGTAGAGCCTCTTAAGGCTCCTGGCCGGGACCCTACCGGAAACAACTCCCTTTCAGCTATCGGGCTGCACCCTCCTACCGGGCCACTGGCCCCAGCGGTCAAGGGGCACACCCCCATGCATGGGGAGGTGCCGCTAGTCCTTGTTGCTGAGCCTCCGGCTCCAACTTTGGCAAGGCACATAGTCCATTTCCTCCAATCTGGAGAACTTCCCATAAAGCAAGAAGAAGCGGAAAGAGTAGCCTGAAGGGCTAGTATGTAGCAGTTTGTCGATGAAACACTATACAGAAGGAGGCCCAATGGTGTGAAATTGAAGTGCATTTGCCGGGAAGAAGGAAAGGAACTTCTGACAGAAATACACAAGGGCATGTGCGGCTCCCACATTGGATCAAGGGCTTTGGTTGGGAAAGCATTCTGGCAAGGATTCTGTTGGCCCACAACCCTCCAAGATGCGGTCGAGCTAGTCACCAAATGTGAAGCCTGTCAGTTCCATTCCAGGTATATCCATCTACCTGCCCAAACTCTTTAGACAATCCCTTTGTCATGGCTGTTTTTGGTCTGGGGGCTCGATATCCTCTGTCGTTTCCCCCGAGCTATCAGGCGCTTTGAATTCTTGTTCATTGCAATCGACAAGTTTACAAAGTGGCCGGAAGTATAAGCCGTGAGAAAGGTGACTGCTCAATCAACTTTCAAGGTCTTGAAAGGATTGGTGTGCCGCTTAAGGATCCCTGCCCGGATCATCACTGACAACGGCACCCAATTCACGAGTCGCGCCATCATGCAATATGTTCACGCCCTCGGAAGCAAGGTCTCATTTGCCTCTATGGCATATCCCAGAAACAATGGACAAGCCGAGAGGGTGAATGCTGAAGTGTTGCACAGGCTCAAGACAAGAACATTTGACAAGCTGCGGAAGTGCGGCAGGCGATGATCGACGAGCTGCCGGTGGTTCTTTGGTCCCTCAGAATGACACCAAATCAAGCTACCGGGCAGACTCTCTTCTCCTTAGTCTATGGGGCAGAAGCAGTAATCCCCATGAAACTCCTTTACGGGTTACCTCGAGTACTTGCCTACGATCAAGTAGCGCAGGAATCGCACCTGCGTGATGACACTGTGCTACTCGAGGAGAACCGTCTCTGGGCTGCTACGCGTGTTGCACGCTACCAGCAATCCCTGCATCGCTATCACAGACGCAGGGTTCATTCCTGGTGTTTTGAGGAAGGCAACCTTGTCCTTAGGCGCGTTCAGTCCACCAAGGGTACAAACAAGTTGACACCAAAGTGGGAAGGCCCTTACCGGGTAGTATGAGTCACCAGACCGTGTGCAGTCCATCTGGAGACCGGAGATGGCATTCAATTGCAAAACTCATGGAATATTGAGCATCTCCGCAAGTTCTACCCATAAGGCGCAGCTATCGGGCCCTGCCCGGCAGCCACCCATTTGTACAGGCCCTGCCTCAGTTGCATGTAACCCCTTGTACAAAGCCAGACGCAGACCCGAAGCAACAGAGAAATAAATGAAGCGCTGGGGGGGCCTTGACAAGTTGCATGCATGCATAAGCATATCATGAGCATCACATATTCAAAGTGTGTCCATGTACCCTCCTAGACCAAAACCAAAAGTGTTTGCTTAACGCAGTTGATGTAGTCAAACGTCTTCTCATTCCAACCGATCAAGAACCGAACATACGACACCTCCGAGTTTTGCGCATGTTCAGCGTGATGACGTCCCTTGAGCTCTTGATCCAGCATAGTGTCGAGGAAGTAGACGAGTTCCGTCAGCACGACGGCGTGGTGACGGTGATGGTGATGTGATCCACGCAGGGCTTCACCTAAGTACTGCGAGAATATGACCAGAGGCGTAAACTATGGAGAAGGGCGCCGCACATGGCTTGGAACAATTAATGTGTGTTCTAGGCGCCCCCTCCCCACATATATAAAGGAAGGAGGGGGAGGGAGCCAGCCCTAGGCGCGCCCAAGTAGGAGGAATCCTACTTGGGCTCCTAGTTGGATTCGCCCCCCTTCCTTTTACCGGAAGGGGGAAAGAGGGGAAGGGAGGGGGGAAGGAAAGAGGGGGCGTCGCCCCCTCTCCGAGTCCTATTCGGTCTCCTTCCCTGTGTAGGGTGCGGCACCCCTTTCTGGGTTGGTGTGCCTGATACGTCTCCAACGTATCTACTTTTCCAAACACTTTTTCCCTTGTTTTGGACTCTAACTTGCATGATTTGAATGAAACTAACCTAGATTGACGCTGTTTTCAGCAGAACTGCCATGATGTTGTTTATTGTGCAGAAAACAAAAGTTCTCGGAATGACCTAAAAATCCACGGAGATAAGAGTTTTGAAAAATATAAAAAATATTGAGAAAGAATCAAGACCAGGGGGCCCACACCCTGTCCACGAGGGTGGGGGTGCGCCCCTTGTCTCGTGGGCCACCTGACGCTCCACCGACCTCAACTCCAACTCCATATATTCCGTTTCGTGGAGAAAAAAAATCAGAGAGAAAGTTTCATCGCGTTTTACGATACGGAGCCGCCGCCAAGCCCTAATCTCTCTCGAGAGGGCTAATCTGGAGTCCGTTTGGGGCTCCAGAGAGGGGGATTCGTCACCGTCGTCATCATCAACCATCCTCCATCACCAATTTCATGATGCTCACCGCCGTGCATGAGTAATTCCATCGTAGGCTTGCTGGATGATGATGGGTTGGATGAGATTTACCATGTAATCAAGTTAGTTTTGTTAGGGTTTGATCCCTAGTATCCACTATGTTCTGAGATTGATGTTGCTATGACTTTGCTATGCTTAATGCTTGTCACTATGGCCCGAGTGCCATGATTTCAGATATGAAGGTATTATGTTTTCATGAATATATGTGGGTTCTTGATCCTATCTTGCAAGTCTATAGTCACCTATTATGTGTTATGATCCGACAACCCCGAAGTGACAATAATCGGGATACTTCTCGGTTATGACCGTAGTTTGAGGAGTTCATGTATTCACTATGTGCTAATGCTTTGTTCCCGTTCTCTATTAAAAGGAGGCCTTAATATCCCTTAGTTTCTACTAGGATCCCGCTGCCACGGGAGGGTAGGACAAAAGATGCCATGTAAGTTCTTTTCTATAAGCACGTATGACTATATTCGGAATACATGCCTACATTACATTGATGAATTGGAGCTAGTTCTATGTCACCCTATGTTATAGCTATTACATGAGGAATCACATCCGACATAATTATCCATCACTGATCCAATGCCTACGAGCTTTTCACATATTGTGCTTCGCTTATTTACTTTTCCATTGCTACTATTACAACTACTACAAAACTATTTTGCCACTGTTACCCTTACTATCATACTACTTTGCTACTAAATACTTTGATGCAGATACTAAGTTATCCAGGTGTGGTTGAATTGACAACTCAACTGCTAATACTTAAGAATATTATTTAGCTCCCCTTGTGTCGAATCAATAAATTTGGGTTGAATACTCTACCCTCGAAAGCTATTGCGATCCCCTACACTTGTGGGTTATCAAGACTAATTTCTGGCGCCGTTGCCGGGGAGCATAGCTCTATTCTTTGAGTCACTTTGGGATTTATATCTGTTGATCACTATGAGGAACTTGAAAGACGAAAGAACCAAGATTTTTCCCTCAACTACGAGGGGAGGTAAGGAACTTCCATCTAGCTCTACACTAGATTCTCCTTCTGTTTTGAGTAAGCTTGCGACACCTAAACCTGCTACTGCTATGAATTATGATATGTCGCATGTTATTGATGATGCCACTTCTGCTATGCATGATACTTATGATGAAACTACTTTTGTGCGTGATACTACTTTGCCATTAGATGAATTTCTTGATGAACAACTTGCTAGGGTTAGAGAGAATGAAATTATTGAAGATGCTATTATTGATGATAGTGATGATGAAAGTTTCCCCCACCCTGATTATGAATTACCTGTTGTTCCTGAGGGTTAAGTTATGGATGAGGAAGCTGCTAGAGATATCTTTGCTTGCAAATATAGATATGATCTTAAGAAGTTATTAGCTAAATGGAAGCAACAATCTCTTAATGCTAGAATGAAACCTGACACTGCTTTTGCTACTTCACCTATTTGTGTTACTGATAAGTATTATGAATTCTCTGTTGATCCTGAAATAATTACTTTAGTTGAATCTGATCCTTTTTATGGCTATGAATCTGAAACTGTTGTGGCACATCTTACCAAGTTAAATGATATAGCCACCCTGTTTACTAATGATGAGAAGTCTTGCTATTATTATATCCTTATGTCGGTGGGAAACGACACCTATGGGATCACTGGAATCCCTACTACGATTGCGGGGCGCGGGATCGTGAGAAGAGCGGGGCTAGCAGACAACACAAAGGGGATTTACCCAGGTTCGGGCCGCAAACATGCATAAAACCCTACGATCCTGCCTTGGTGGATGTATTTAGTGTTCTTGAGCTCCTGAACTAGCTCCAGGTGCTACCAGGCTCGAAAGAGCCGAATCCTTCTCCAGTGCGCCAGGGCCCTCCTTTTATAGGCGAAAGAGGCTGCCACAGTGGCACACAGGAGGTGGAAAGTGCTACAGCGCTGTGAGCTTATCGCTGGTATTACAGGACAAAGTGCATTTAATGCGAGGCTTAGGTGTCCCTTGCTTTATCGGGGACGGGAGTGAGACCCGTTCCGTCCGTCGCCGCCCTTCCTCACTTCGACACGCGCCCTGGCCAGCGATGCATGTGGTGCCATGTAGGTAGGCAGGCAGCTGAGGTGGCGCGGTGGTGTAACCTCCACGAAGATCTGCATGCCGCCACGCAGGTGCATGCTGAGTTGGCCTGGAAGGTGCATGTTGCCACGCAGGAGCCTGCCCAGCTGGTTGGGCTGGCAGCTGCATGCGAACGGCGACGGGGAGTCTGGTTGGTGCGGGCCTGGCGGTGGCCCTGTTGTTGCCTCTGGCAGGGGTCTTGTCGGGTGGCCCGGCAAGGGTCTTGCCGGGTGGCCCGGCAACGGCCTGCCGTGGCGCGCTGGCTTCCCCGGCAAGGGTCTCACCGAGGGTCTTGTGGATTCCTTCGGTAAGGATCTTGATGAGGATCGTTGCTTTCCAATCCTCATCTGATCTTGAGCATTCTATGTCTTCACAAAGATCTGCATGCCACCATGGAGGTGCCTCCCGAGCCCTGGTCCAACATGGCTATTGGAGACCGTGGCTCGAGGGTGGCCCGATCCACTGGTGTGGGTGAGCTGCCCCGGCAAGGGCTTGCCGGGGCTGTAGAGGCTGCCCCCAGCAAGGGTCTTGCCGGAGAAACCTGCTTCGCCCATCTGCGCTTCGTGGCCTTGGTCCTTGTCGTTGCTTTGTTTGTCTTATGCCTTCGGCTTCTCTCCGTCTTCTTTCTCTGTCTTGTTATGCGTGGCCGTGGCGGGTGGCTCTGACTGCCCGTGCACAAGCAAAGGGGTCAAAAGCAGAGCCCCTACTTTTGTACACCGACAGGAGCCCCCGTGTCTGGGCCATACATAAGTGCAGCACGTTGTTGGGCCAGGCCCAGAACGGTGCACGGGCAGTTGGAGCGGATTTTTACCATGGTAACTGCTCTGTCCGCTGCGCTTCCCCATGACCTGCGTTGAACGCCCGACGTGGGGGTCGTGCGTGCGCATGACGGAAGCACGCTGGCGTCATCCCGTGCTGGACAGTAAAGAGGTGGCTTGCGTGTCTCTTTGAGACCACAGGACCGCTGCTCATTTACTGCCCTCGCTCGGGAACCGTCGCTCCACGCGTCCCACTGCGTCTATCCCTCGCGCCACGTTCGCCGCTTGCACGATGCTGGGCGAATAACAGGCACGCGGGATGTGGGAAGTCGTGCGTGTGCGTGGGTCGATTCCCACACGCCTTCAATGGAGCGGGGAGGGCGGTCGACGGACCCGCTTGCTGTCACTTCAACGGGCCGGATAGGCCGAGAGGGGGCGGTCCAGCCCCGCCCCCGCCCCTTTATAAAGAGGGGAGCGGGAGGAACGGTGCCTCTTAACCCTTCGCCATCTGCCTCTCCCCATTCCTGCTTCCTCCTTTCTTCTGCCATGACGAGGGGGCGTGGCGACGCTTCATCGATGGCGGCGAGGGTCTCGGCTCGACAATGCATCGCCCCTCCCCAAGAGCTCGTAGCGGCGGAGCTAGTTGCGAGAGGGAGGGAGAGGGGGCGAGGTCGAGGCCGTCGTGGTGCTCGAGGGAGAGGAGGACGGGGTAGCAGATCGGCCTCACCACCGCCAGCGGCCCCTCCTCCGATGGAGGGCCACGTCGGGGACACCCCTTGTGAGTTCTTCATCAGGCTGCGCCAGCCGCCGTGCCGTCGTCTTCGCCTCCCGACTCTGTTTGCGCGGGAGATGGAGCTGGATCCACCGCAGGCGTTGCGGCTGCATATGAGGGGTTGTGGAAACAGCGGCATATGGGCCGACATCGAGTTGCCCGCCCCTCACGTCATGTACCTCCGTCGAGGGTGGAAGACCTTGGCCCGCGTCCATAGCTTGACGGAGGGGCTCACTCTTCGTTTCAAATTAATGGAGAGCACGGTGGCTTGGGTATAAAACGCAGTTTCACATACCCCAGTTCATAAGGAAATGCATGATAGAGGATAAAAGACTTATCTGGACCTGCAGCCCCCGGCAATCTTGGCTTGCCGTGGACGGATCTTCGTATTCGCAGCCCCCGACAACCTTGGCTTGCCGGGGTCGGGGCACCGGTCCGTTCCTCTCTTCCATACAGCTCGGCAGAAATACTTATGTGTCCTGTGAACCAAAAAGGACAGGGAAGAAACAGAGAGATGCACACTCGACCTCTAAGCTAGGGGTTAGCCGCTGCCAAGCACTATCAACCCTAACCGAGGAGGAGACTCAACCTAGCATGCATGCTATAACTTAGGGCGCCAGCGCTTCGTTTATTAGTGCTCAGGGTCTGCGCCTGGCTTTGTACAAAGGGTTACATGCCTTGTCGGCAAGGCTTGTACAAATGGGTGGCCTGCCGGGAGGCCCGACACCCGCGCCTTATGGGTAAAACTTGTGAAGATGCTCGATGTTACAGGAGTTGCTCACTGGGACTGCATCTTCAGTCTCCAGGTGGACTGCACCGGGCCTGGTGACTCGTGTTACCCGATAAGGGCCTTACCACTTTGGCGTCAACTTGTTGGAATTCTTGGCCGACTGGATGTGCCGAAGAACAAGGTCGCCTTCCTCAAAGCTCCGGGCATGAACCCTGCGGCTATGATAGCGGCGCAAGGCTTGCTGGTAGCATGCTGCTCTCACAGTCGCCCGGAGACGATCTTCCTCAAGGAGCGTTGTGTCGTCTTGCCGCAATCGCTCTTGCTCAAGCTCATCATAAGTGAGCACTCAAGGTGACCCGTATATGAGTTCCCTGGGGAGAACTGCTTCTGCCCCTTAGACCAGGGCAAAGGGTGTCTGGCCGGTGGCTCGATTTGGCCTCGTTCTGGTCGACCAAAGAACCGCCGGCAATTCATCAATCCAGGGTCTTCCACTTTTGCACAGCCTGTCAAAAGTCTTCGTTCTTAAGCCTCGCAGGACTTCAGCATTTGCTCTCTCCGCTTGGCGTTGCTCCGTGGATGTGCCTCGGAGGCAAAACAGACCCTGCTGCCGAGATCCTCAATGTATTGCATGAAGGCGTGACTTGTGAACTATGTGCCATTGTCGGTGATGATCCTGTTGGGTATCCCAAAACGGCACACTAGTCCCTTGAAGAACTTGTTGGCTGACTGTGCCGTTACCTTCCTCACTGCTTCCACCTCTGGCCACTTTGTGAACTTGTCGATTGCAATGTACAAGTACTCAAAGCCCCCGACAGCATGGGGGAAGGGGCCCAATATGTCGAGCCCCCAGACCAAGAAGGGCCAGGAGAGAGGGATGGTTTGAAGGGCTTGGGCCGGTTGACGAAGCTTCTTTGAATGGAATTGGCATGCTTCACACTTGGTTACTAGTGCCGTCGCATCCTGGAGGGCGGTGGGCCAGAAGAAGCCTTGCTGGAATGCCTTGCCGGCAAGGGCCCTTGACCCTATGTGGGAGCCACATATGCCTCCATGTATCTCCGCCAACAGCTCTAGTCCTTCCTCCTGGGAGATGCACTTGAATTCCACCCCATTCGGTCTCTTTCTGTACAAAACATTGTCAACGAATTGGTACAGAGCAGACCGGCGGGCTACCTTCTCTGCCTCTTCCTGCTCCTCAGGAAGCTCTCCCATTTGGAGGAATCGGATGATGTGCTGCGCCCATTCTGGAGCCTGTGGCTCGACGGCAAGGACTAAAGGCATCTCTTCTGCCACGGGAAAGGCCGTCTCTACAGCCATGACCTGAGGTCCTGCCAGAGTCGGTTGTCCTGCGGCAGGATCGGCATCCACGGCAACATCTTCGCCGGCGGCTTCGAGGAGCTCGCTGGGGAAGTACTTGCTAGAGCCTAGCTTCCTCCGCTTGTTCTGCCCGGTTGACAGCTCAATGGATGGTTGAGTTAACTGAAGCACAAAAGTACCTGGTTCCACAGGTAGCTTGAGGGCAGTGCGCTTTGACAGGTAGTCGGCGATGTCGTTCTCCGTCCGAGGGACATGCTCCTCTTGTATACCGTCAAAGCGCTCCTCTAGTTTGCTCACCTCATCTACGTAAGCTTCCATCAACGGGCTCTGATAATCTTTGTTGACCTGCCTGACGACGAGTTGCGAGTCGCCCCTGACGATGAGCTTTTTGACTCTGAGGTCCGCCACGATCCTGAGACCGGCAAGCAAACCCTCGTACTCGGCGGTGTTGTTGGTTGACATCTCCCAGGGAAAGTGCATTTGGATGACGTACTTGAGGTGCTCTCCGGTGGGCGCGACAAGCAGCACGCCAGTACCGGAGCCTTGCAGCGAAAAGGCTCCATCAAAGTACATGATCCAGTTGCTGCTTGTTTCCTCGCTGGGGTGGGTGGTCTCCTGTACCTCTTTGTCAGGCATCGAGGTCCATTCCGCAACAAACTCCACCAAGACTCTGCTCTGGATCGTTGAGGTACTTTCAAACTTTAGACCAAAACTCGATAGCTCCAGGGCCCATTCCACGATCCTTCCTGTTGCATCTGGTTTATGCAGTATCCGTTGCAATGGAAGGCGGGTAACCACGGTGATCTTGTGTGCTTGGAAGTAGTGGCGCAGCTTCCTCGAGGCCATAAGGAGGCCGAAGAGCAATTTTTGCACACCTGAATACCTCGACCTAGCTCCCTGCAAGAGGGAGCTGACGAAGTAAACCGGGTGTTGCACCATCTTCTTCCTTTGTGCCACTTCACCTGGCCGTGCGGGTCCTGTCGTGCTGGCGCCAGTCTTGCCGGGACCGAGACCTGCCGGGGACTCAGTCCTGCCGGGACCGAGCCCTGCCGGGGAGGGTCCTGGCCCGCCAACCGTTGACTCTACCGCTGCTGCTGACTCCTCGTCGGCCTTTCTCTGCACCACCAATGCGGCGCTAACTACTTGGTTTGTTGCTGCTAGATATAGCAGCAACGGTTCTTGTCGTTTGGGCGCAACCAGCACTGGGGCAGAGGAAAGGTACTTCTTCAAGTCTTGCAATGCCGCCTCGGCCTCTGGGGTCCACTCCACTGGACCCGTCTTCTTTAAGATCTTGAAAAAGGGGAGGGCACGCTTCGCGGATTTGGAGATGAATCTGCTCATGGTGGCAACACAGCCAGTGAGCCGACGCACGTCCTTGATCCGTTTGGGTGCCTCAATCTGCTCGATGGCCCTAATCTTGTCTGGGTTTGCTTCAATACCGCACTGCGACACAAAGAACCCGAGAAGCTTGCCAGATGGGACACCGAAAACACACTTCTCAGGGTTCAATTTGAGGTTGATCTTGTGCAGGTTCCCAAATGTTTCCTCCAGATCCTGCACAAGTGTTGCCTTGTCCTTGGTTTTGACCACTATGTCATCCATATAAGCTTCCATATTTCTATGTAGCTGGGGTTCAAAACCAATTTGGACTGCTCTTGCAAAGGTTGAACCAGCACTCTTCAACCCGAAAGGCATCCATAAAAAGCAATACGTACCACATGGGGTGATGAATGATGTCTTTACCTCGTCTTCTTTTGCCATGAAGATCTGGTGGTATCCTGAGTAGGCGTCAAGGAATGATGACAGGTCACACCCTGCCCTGGAGTCAACAATCTAGTCGATGCGCGATAACGAGAACGGATCCTTTGGACAAGCCTTATTGATGTCTGTGTAATCAATACACAGCCTCCACTTCCCGTTTGCCTTGCGCACCACTACCGGATTGGCCAACCATGTTGGATGGAGTACTCCTCTTACCAAGCCTATCGCCTCTAGCTTCCTGATTTCCTCCATGATGAACTCCTGCCTCTCCAGAGCTTGCTTCCTGACCTTCTGCTTGACGGGCCGCGCAGGAGGACAGACATCAAGGTGGTGCTCAATCACCTCCCTGGGAACACTGGGGATGTCGGAGGCTTGCCATGCAAACACATCGACATTCGCTCGCAGGAAGGTGACGAGCTCGCTTTCCTATTTGCCGTCGAGGGTGGAGCTTATGGTAAAAGCTCCCCCCATGCCATCCTCCTTGACGGGCACCTTCTTGGTCTCTAGTGGTGCAGCTCTGGGCTTCTTGCTCTTGCCGGCGGAGCTCTCTGGCATGTCCTCAATGGGAGCGCAACACCCCGAAGAGGTGCACTTGCCGGAGTGGGTGCGAGGGGTCTCGCCGGTCTTCTTCTCTCTTGGGGCTCCGTCGGCAGGAGCAGGTGCCTTAGCGGCAGCTGCTGCAACGGCTTCCCGGTAAAGTTGGTCGGCGCAAATTAACGCATCTTTCTTGTCGGAGGGGACGGTGATGATGTTCATCGGCCCGGGCATCTTCAGCATGTTGTAGGCGTAGTGTGAAGCCGCCATGAACTTGGCTAGGGTCGGGCGGCCGAGGATCCCGTTGTAAGGCAAGGGGATCTCGGCTACATCAAAAACGATCCTTTCCGTCCTATGATTCATCTCGCCTCCGAATGTCACGGGCAGCGTGACCTTTCCCTTTGGCTGGCTCCTCCCTGGGTTAACCCCTTGGAACGTGCCCGTCTCCTCGAGGTCTGCATCAGGGATCTGTAGCCTTTTGACCACAACAGGCGAGATCAAGTTCAGGCCGGCCCCACCGTCAACCAACGTCTTTGTCACCTTGAGGTTTCGGATTGTTGGTGAAACCAACAATGGCAAGCACCCGACCGCAGTAGTGCGGTCAGGGTGGTCCTCGGTGTCGAAGATGATAGGCATGCTGGACCATTTCAGCGGCTTCCGTGCGTCAAGCGATGGCTCCACCGCTATGATCTCACGCGCCCACTGCTTGAGTTGGCGGTGGGATGTATGCAGCAAGGCACCACCATCGACGCACATGGCCTCTGTGGCTTTCTGAAACTCGTGGTCGCTAGACTCGTCGTCCTCGTCATGATCATCGTCTTCCTGCTTCTTGTCGCGGCCCCGGGCGGGCCTCTCCTGCTGATTATCCTTGCCGCGGCGGCCTCATTGGCCGCCACCTTTCTTGCCGGATCCCTCGGCACCATCTTGGCCTTTCTCCTTGTCCCTCCGCTCATACTCGGCTTTCTGCTTCTCAGCGACCAGCTCTACCTGCCGGCAGTTTTGGAGGTCATGGCCCTTGGTGCGGTGGATCTTGCAGTACTGCTTGTCGGAGCCTCCTGGCTTGTTGGCAGCCGCTAAGGCCCGGCAAGCGACACACCCGGCTACCTCCTTGCCGGGGTGGCTCGCCTTAGTCTTCTTGGTGGCGCCGGTGTCGTCGGATCCCTCGACGGAAAGCACGGCCTTGCCCTTGCGCTTCCTTTTACGGCGCCATGCCTTCTTTGCTAGGGTGGTGGTGTCGCCAGTGGAGTCGGTTTCCGCGCTGGCATCTTCGCCGGGGTACTTCCTTCCCTCTTCAGCGTGAGCGCATCGATCGGCCAAGACATAAAGCTCAGCCACATCCCTGACCTTGTTCATCGCTAGCTCTTCGCGCATCTTGCGGTTGCGCACATTCTGGTGGAACGCACTGATCACAGCGGCGGGATGAACATCGGGGATGTTGTACTGCACCCAGCTGAACCTTTGGATGTACTTGCGAAAGTTTTCTCCTTCCTTTTGGGGGATGATGTGTAAATCACTCGCCTGGCCATGAGCTTGGTGACCTCCGGTAAAGGCGCCAACAAACTCATGGCACAGATCCACCCAAGAAGAGATGGAATCCATCGACAAGTGCATCAACCATGACATAACATTAGGCTTGAGTGCCAACGGTAAGTAGTTGGCAAGCACCTTATCGTCACGATCCCCAGCGTCTTGCATCGCAATGGTGTAGATACTGAGGAACTCTGACGGGTGAGTCTTGCCGTTGTACTTCTCGCCAACTTCGGGCTTGAACATACGGTGGGAGGGCCACTGGAACTGCCACATCTCACGGGTGAAAGCCATACAACCCACCTTGTAGGGTAGGCCACCGTAGCCTCCCGGCGCTGGGTGGTCCGTAGCGGGCCCTGCGCGCCTGTCTGACTGGTGGCGTGCGTCACGTCGGTGCTCGATGGTAGTCCGAGCGTCCTCATGAACCCGCTCCCGAAGGACTTGACACTGATCGCGATTGGTTCGCGGGTCGGACGATGCGATGGAGATATCATCACGAGCGTCGTTGCGACGGGCTGACGCCCGGGGTGGCCAAGATGGAGGAGGGGAGTGCACCGTGGCCGCATCGCCTCCGGCACGGCCTCTGCTGGCATGCGGTGGCCCGGCGGAGCGACGGCCTGCGGGTACCACCAGCCGCAACTCATCGTTGTTGGCGATGCCGACGAGGCTCTGGACGGTGGCCCTCCATTCGCCGAGCTTCTCCATGGAGGGAGTAAAATCGAGGAGCAGCTCCGCGCGTGCTAGGGCTTCCGCTGGTGTGGGTGGTGGTGAAACCTGGGAGGACCGCGATGCGCCTCGACTTCTAACCACGTTAGAAGGAGCTGCGTCACGGCCCCGCAACCGTTCGCCACCTTCGTCAGCACCTCGGCGCGCATGCTGGCCCTCCTCATCATGTCATGGGAGCACGGGACTCTTCCCAAGGTGGCGCACAGGGTCACCGGCAGGGTGACGCTGGTCATCATGCACAACCTGAGAAGAGCGTGTCGTGGGCGCCTGTGTTGGCGTCTTGGAGGTCGCCGTGCCGCCATTTGGCGGGATGGCGGCGCCCCTGGAGGGCCCCGCGCCGCCTGTGGGGGGGGGGGCGACTCCATCTCTGGAGCCCGCGACTTGTGGCTCGTCGCCTGGTGCGCGAACGACGCCACTCGCCAGGCCTAGACCGCCAGGGTGATGCGGATGTTCGCAGACCGTGCCACGGGTTCTCTCCATGACTGGCCCGCTAGTGGTCCGCACCGGTACTGGCAATCCGGTCCCGGATGAACCGATCGCCGTGGTCGTCTTCTTCTGAGGAGCCATGGCGATGAAGAACAGCTAGGTCAACTGCTAGACCAGATTCTCACAATTGCACGTTCCCCTACCTGGCGCGCCAAATATGTCGGTGGGAAACAACACCTATGGGATCACTGGAATCCCTACTACGGTTGCGGGGTGCGGGATCATGAGAAGAGTGGGGCTAGCAGACATCACAAAGGGGATTTACCCAGGTTCGGGCTGCAAAGATGTGTAAAACCCTACGGTCCTACTTTGGTGGATGTATTTAGTGTTCTTGAGCTCCTGAACTAGCTCCAGGTGCTACCAGGTTCGAAAGAACCGAATCCTTCTCCAGTGCGCCAGGGGCCTCCTTTTATAGGCGAAAGGGGCTACCACAGTGGCACACAGGAGGTGGAAAGTGCTACAGCGCTGTGAGCTTATCGCTGGTATTATAGGACAAAGCGCACTTAATGCGAGGCTTAGGTCTCCCTCGCTTTATCGGGGACGGGAGCGAGGCCCATCCCGTCCTTCGCCGCCCTTCCTCGCTTCGACACACGCTCTGGCCAGCGGTGCATGTGGTGCCATGTAGGCAGGCAGGCAGCTGAGGTGGCACGGTGGTAGAGCCTCCACGAAGATCTGCATGCCGCCACGCAGGTGCGTGCTGAGTTGGCCTGGAAGCTGCATGTTGCCACACAGGTGCCTGCCCAGCTGGTTGGGCTGGCAGCTGCATGCGAACAGCAGCGGGGAGTCTGGTTCGTGCGGGCCTGGCGGTGGCCCTATTGTTGCCTCTGGCAGGGGTCTTGTCGGGTGGCCCGACAAGGGTCTTGCCGGGTGGCCCGGCAAGGGTCCTGCCGTGGCACGCTGGCGTCCCCGGCAAGGGTCTCGCCGGGGGTCTTGTGGATTCCTTCTGTAAGGATCTTGGTGAGGATCGTTGCTTTCCAATCCTCATCTGATCTTGAGCATTCTATGTCTTCACAAAGATCTGCATGCCACCATGGAGGTGCCTCCCGAGCCCTGGTCCAACATGGCTGTTGGAGACCGTGGCTCGAGGGTGGCCCGCTCCACTGGTGTGGGTGAGCTGCCCCGGCAAGGGGCTTGCTGGGGCTGCAGAGGCAAGGGTCTTGCCGGGGAAACCTGCTTCGCCCATCTGCACTTCGTGGCCTTGGTCCTTGTCGTTGCTTTGTTTGTCTTCTGCCTTCGACTTCTCTCCGGCTTCCTTTCCCTGTCCTGTTATGCGTGGCCGTGGCAGGTGGCTCTAACTGCCCGTGCACAAGCAAAGGGGTCAAAAGCAGAGCCCCTACTTTTGTACACCGACACCTTAAGATATTTCCATTCTCATTAAAAGGTGATGCTAAGACTTGGTTTAATTCTCTTAATCCTGGTTGTGTGCGTAGTCCCCAGGATATGATTTATTACTTCTCTGCTAAATATTTCCATGCTCATTAGAAACAAGCTGCCTTGCGGGAAATATATAATTTTCTGTAAATCGAAGAAGAGAGTCTCCCACAAGCTTGGGGGAGGCTTCTCCAATTACTTAATGCTTTGCCTGATCATCCTCTTAAGAAAAATGAAATACTTGATATCTTTTATAGTGGACTAACCGATGCTTCCAAGGACTACTTGGATAGTTGTGCTGGTTGTGTTTTCAGGGAAAGAACAGCCAACGAAGCTGAATTACTATTGAATAATATGTTGACTAATGAAAATAATTGGACTCTTCCTGAGCCAGTTCCTGAGGCAATTCCTGGACCAATTGAGCCAACTCCTGAGCCTATTCCTAAACCCACTCCTAAGAAGAGAGGTGTTCTATTTCTTAGTCCTAAAGATATGCAAGAGGCAAAGAAATCAATGAAAGAAAAAGGTATTAAGGCTGAAGATGTTAAGAATTTACCTCCTATTGAAGAAATACATGGTCTTAATATACCGCCTGTTGAGGAAATACATAGTCTTGATAACCCGACACAGGTAGTAAAGGTAAACTCTCTCTATAGATATGATAAGGTTGAAATTCCCTTTACTAAATTTCATAGCCCATGCTTAGATGAATTTGATGAATTTATGGCTAGGCAAGAAAGTTTTAATGCTTATGTTGGTAGAGAATTAAAGAATAATGCTTTCGAGATAGGACGCTTGAGTGATTATATGGCTAGAGTTAAAGGCGAACTTAAACTCATCAGGAAATGTGCTTCTATGGTTGCTGATACGTCTCCGTCGTATCTATAATTTTTGATTGTTCCATGCCAATATTATTCAACTTTCATATACTTTTGGCAACTTTTTATACTATTTTTTGGGACTAACATATTGATCAAGTGCCTGATATGTCTCCAATGTATCTATAATTTATGAAGCATTCATGCTATTTTATTATCTGTTTTGAATGATTATGGGCTTTATTATACACTTTTATATTACTTTTGGGACTAACCTATTAACCGGAGGCCCAGCCCATATTGCTGTTTTATTGCCTGTTTCAGTATTTCGAAGAAAAGGAATATCAAACGGAGTCCAAACGGAATGAAACCTTCGGCAATGTGATTTTTTGGAAGATTATCATCCTGGAGACTTGGAGTTCATGTCAGAAGATACTCGAGGAGCCCAGGAGATAGGGGCGCGCCCCCCTACTGGGTGCGCCCCCTGTCTCGTGGACCCCTCGAGCACCCCCCGACCGACTTCTTTCGCCTATATAAGCATGTGTACCCTAAAACCATCGAATATCAAGATAGAATGGGAGTTCTGCCGCCGCAAGCCTCTGTAACCACCAAAAACCTCTCGGGATCCCATTCCGGCACCCTGCCGGAGGGGGAACCCATCACCGGTGACCACCTTCATCATCCCGGCGCTATCCATGACAAGGAGGGAGTAGTTCACCCTGGAGGCTGAGGGTATGTACCAGTAGCTATGTGTTTGAGCTCTCTCTCTCGTGTTCCCTCTATGGCACGATCTTGACCGATCCCGATCTTTGCTATTATAGTTGGATCTTATGATGTTTCTCCCCCTCTACTCGCTTGTGATGAATTGAGTTTCCCCTTTGAAGTTATCTTAGCGGATTGAGTCTTTATGATGACAACACTTGATGTATGTCTTGCCGTGTTTATCTGTGGTGACAATGGGATATCACGTGCCACTTGATGTATGTTTTGGTGACCAACTTGCGGGTTCCGCCCATGAGCCTATGCGTAGGGATTGGCACACGTTTTCTTGACTCTCCGGTAGAGACTTTGGGGCACTCTTTGTGTTGGTTGGATGAATCTGAGATTGTGTGATGCATATCGTATAATCATTCCCACGGGTACTTGAGTTGACAATGGAGTATCTAGGTGACATTAGGTTTTTTGTTGATTTGTGTCTTAAGGTGTTATTCTAGTACGAACTCTTTAATAGATCGATCCGAAAGAATAACTTTGAGGTGGTTTCGTACCCTACCATAATCTCTGTGTTTGTTCTCCGCTATTAGTGGCTTTGGAGTGACTCTTTGTTACATGTTGAGGGATTGTTATATGATCTATCTATGTTATTATTGTTGAGAGAACTTGCACTAGTGAAAGTATGAACCCTAGGCCTTGTTTCCTATCATTGCAATACCGTTTACGCTCACTTATATCATCTGTTACCTTGCTGTTTTTACAATTTCAGATTACAAAAACCTTTATCTACTATCCATATTGCACTTGTATCACCATCTCTTCGCCGAACTAGTGCACCTATACAATTTACCATTGTATTGGGTGTGTTGGGGACACAAGAGACTCTTTGTTATTAAGTTGCAGGGTTGTTTGAGAGAGACCATCTTCATCCTACTCCTCCTACGGATTGATAAACCTTAGGTCATCCACTTGAGGGAAATTTGCTACTGTCCTACAAACCTGTGCACTTGCAGGCCCAACAGCGTCTACAAGAAGAAGGTTGTGTAGTAGACATCAAGCTCTTTTCTGGCGCCGTTGCCGGGGAGGTGAGTGCTTGAAGGTATATCTTTAGATCTTACAATCGAATCTTTTTGTTTCTTGTTTTATCACTAGTTTAGTTTATAAAAGAAAACTACAAAAAAAATGGAGTTAAGTTTGTCTCATACGCTTCGTCTTTTTAATATCTTTCGTGAGAATGATCGAAAGGAAAATTGTGCTCAAGTGCTAGAAGAAGAATGCATTAAAATGCTTGGTACTAGATCTTTGTATGAGGAGAATGATTGCAATGTTGTTAGTTTGAATTCCTTGAATATCCATGATGCTAATGATATGTAGAGCCACAAGCTTGGGGATGCTATGTTTGATGAAGATGATATGTTTAGTCCCCCAAGTTTGGATGAGAATATTTATTATGATGATAGCATGTCTCCTATTTATGATGATTATATTGATGAAAGTGGGTTTGGAAGAGTGTCAACTTTAGGAAGTAGTGATCCCACTATTTTGGAGGATGTTGAATTTTATTGTGATGAATATGAAAGTGGATTGGAAGAGTGTCAACTTTATTTAGTGATGATTCCACTATTTCGGAAGAGTGTCAACTTGACATTATTTAGTGTCAATTGATTATGAGAACAAAGTTCCTATCTATGATGATTATTGTGATGACTTGTATGCTATTAAGAATAATGATAACCATGAAACTTGTCATCATGATTTTAGTTTTCAATTGGATTATGCCTCACATGATAATTATTTTGTTGAGTTTGCTCCCACTACTATTCTGAATGAGAAGAATTTTGCTTATGTGGAGAGTAGTAGATTTTCAATGCTTGTAGATCATGAAAATAATGCTTTAGGTGCTGGTTATATTGTTTAATTCATTCATGATGCTACTGAAAATTATTATGAAGGAGGAATATATGCTTGTAGGAATTGCAATAATGTCAAGTTTCCTCTCTATGTGTTGAAAATCTTGAAGCTATGCTCGTTTTACCTTCCTATGCTAGTTGATTATTGTTCCCATAAGTTGTTTGCTCACAAAATCCCTATGCATAGGAAGTGGGTTAGGCTTAAATGTGCTAGTCATATGCTTCATGATGCTCCCGTTATGTTTCAATTCTTAATTTTTTTGTGAGCATCATTGTCATCATCATGCCTAGCTAGAAAGGCATTAAAGAAAAGCGCTTGTTGGGTGACAACCCAATATTTACCCTTACTGTTTTTGTGTGTCAATATGATTATGCTACTGTAGTAATCATGTTTTATAGATTTTATTTCAATGAAGTGCCAAGTATAACCTTTGGGAAGACTTGGGTGAAGTTTATGTGATCTTGCTGTAAAAAACAGAAACTTTTGTGCTCACGAGATTAGCTGACATTTTTTACTGGAGAGTTCTTTTAGATTGATTCTTTTTGAATATGTTTAATAGACAAATTCCTCAGGTCCAGAAATTTATTTCAGAATTTTTTGAGTTTCATAAGTATACGTTTGATACATATTACTACAGACTGTTCTGTTTTTGACATATTCTGTTTTCTATGTGTTGTTTGCTTATTTTGAGGAATCTATGAGTAGTATCGGAGGGTATGAACCATAGAGAATTTAGAATACAGTAGATATTACACCAATATGAATTTATAATGAGTTAATTACAGTACCTAAGTGGTGGTTTTATTTTCTTATACTAACGGAGCTTACGAGTTTTGTGTTGAGTTTTGTGTGGTTGATGTTTTCAAGTTTTGGGTAAAGATTCGATGGACTATGGAATAAGGAGTGGAAAGAGCCTAAGCTTGGCGATGCCCAAGGAACCCCAAGGTAATATCCAAGGACAACCAAGAGCCTAAGCTTGGGGATGCCCTGGAAGGCATCCCCTCTTTTGTCTTCGTTCATCGGTAACTTTACTTGGAGCTATATTTTTATTCACCACATGGTATGTGTTTTGTTTGGAGCGTCATTTTATTTTGTTAGTATTTTCTTGATTTTATTTAGAATAATGTTTTGCATCTTTAGTTTCAATAAAAAAAGAGTCAAGGATAGCCTTTGCCATGCTTATTTTGCTAGTATTCATGTTGCTGTTTGAAAACAGAAAGTTTACCGCTGTTGCAAAAATTCCCTAGAAAAGTCAGAGAATGGTATAATGTTGAATCTTTTTGCATATTGAGCTCTGATAAATTTACTTCAGTGGGAATTTCATTTAATAATTTTTGGAGTTAGGTAAGTATGATGGCTCTTGCATTCTTTACAGACTGTACTGTTTTGGCAGATTGCTGTTATGTTTGCATTGTTTGCATATGTTTGCTTGTTTAATGATTTTATTTGAGGATAGGAGTATTAAATATGCAGAGGCATTTAGTATTCAATGTGGAATAAGAATTTTGATGATTTGTTACAGTAGAAAATGATAAGGTTTTGCATTGGTTTAGACTAACCTATCTCACGAGTTCTTGTTGAGTTTGTTGTGAATGAAGCTTTTGATAAAAAGAGAAACCATGATATGAAAGGAATTAATGAGACACAAAAGCTCAAGATTGGGGATGCCCAAGGCACCCCAAGACAATATTTCAAGAAGTCTCAAGCATCTAAGCTTGGGAATGCCCCGTTAGGCATCCCACCTTTCTTCTTCAACAACTATCGGTTAGTATCGGTTGAGCCTAAGTTTTTGCTTCTTCACATGAGTTGTGCTATCCTTGCAATGCCATTTTATTTTGTTTTGCTTGCTGTTTGAATAAGATACCAAGATCTGAAATTCTTTAATGAGAGAGAGTCTTCATATAGTTGCATAATTATTTAGCTACTCATTGATCTTCACTTATATCTTGTTGGAATAGTTTGTCATTTACTCGTGTGCTTCACTTATATCCTATGAGTAAATGGTTGAATGAGTTGATTGTCATAAATTTGAAATTATATATGTCTCGTTTGCTTATCACATGGGGAGTAATGACTTCACATCTAAGAAGTAGAGGTTGTAAATTTATTGAAGGTTAGCAAGCATTGTATTGGTCATTTGAACAATTCATGAAAGAATATTGAAGGAAGAGAGATTTCGCATATAAATATATTATCATAGACATCTTTTATAATTGTGAGCACTCATTAAGTATGACATGCTAAAGAGTTGATGTTGGACAAGGAAGACAACGTAATGGGTTATGTTTCCTCACATCTCAATTAAAGTATATTGTCATGGATCATTCAAACATGTTGAGCTTGCCTTTCCCCCTCATGCTAGCCAAAAATTCCTAGCACCAAGTAGAGATACTACTTCTGCTTCCAAATATCCTTAAACCCAGTTTTGCCATGAGAGTCCACCATATGTTCCTATCGATTGAGTAAGATCCTTCAAGTAAGTTGTCATCGGTGCAAGCAATAAAAATTGCTCTCTAAATATGCATGACTTATTAGTGCAGAGAAAATAAGCTTTGTACGATCTTGTTATGGAAGCAATAAAAGAGACGGACTGCATAATAAAGGTCCATATACAAGGGGCAATATAAAGTGACATTCTTTCGTATTAAGATTTTGTGTATCCAACCCTAAAAGCGCATGACAACCTCTGCTTCCCTCTGCGAAGGGACTATCTTTTACTTTATGTCTTTTACTTTATGCAAGAGTCAAGGTGATCTTCACCTTTCCATTTTTCATTTTATCCTTTGGCAAGCACTTTGTGTTAGGGTGATCCATATATATATATCCAATTGGATGTACGTTAGCATGAACTATTATTGTTGACATCACCCAAAGGTGAATATGTTTGGAGGCAACATTATAAGCCCCAATCTTTCTCTGTGTCTGATTAAAACTTCATAACCACAAGTATTGCGTGAGTGTTAGCAATTGTAGAAGGCTATATGATAGTTGAGTATGTGAAGTTTGCTAAATCAAAGCTCTGACATAGACTCTTCCTGAAAGTAAGATGAATTGCAATTGTTTGATGACTAAGAATGAAGTTTGCTAGTTTTCAAGAAAGTTTATGGTCTATGCTTTAACATGTGAATTGCTTGTTACTTGATTATGAAAATTTTTATGAGATGAACTACTGTTATGACATATAATCATGTTAGAAAAGGTGATTGAAATTATCATTGATCAAACTTGTGCACCTCTAGCATTCACACTTCATAAATTCTTTCTTTATCATTTACCTACTCGAGGACGAGTAGGAATTAAGCTTGGGGATGCTGATACGTCTCCAACGTATCTATAATTTATGAAGCATTCATGTTATGTTATTATCTGTTTTTGAATGATTATGGGCTTTATTATACACTTTTATATTACTTTTGAGACTAACCTATTAACCGGAGGCCCAACCCATATTGTTGTTTTATTGCCTGTTTCAGTATTTCGAAGAAAAGGAATATCAAACGGAGTGCAAACGGAATGAAACCTTCGGCAACGTGATTTTTTGGAAGATTATCATCCTGGAGACTTGGAGTTCACATGAGAAGATACTCGAGGAGCCCAGGAGATAGGGGGCGCGCCCCCCTGTCTCGTGGACCCCTCGAGCACCCCCCGACCGACTTCTTTTGCCTATATAAGCCTACGTACCCTAAAACCATCGAATATCAAGATAGATCGGGAGTTCGCCGCCGCAAGACTATGTAGCCACCAAAAACCTCTCGGGAGCATGTTCCGGCACCCTGCCGGAGGGGGAACCCATCACCGGTGGCCATCTTCATCATCCCGGCGCTATCCATGACAAGGAGGGAGTAGTTCACCCTCAAGGCTGAGGGTATGTACCAGTAGCTATGTGGTTGATCTCTCTCTCTCTCTCTCTCTCTCTCTCTCTCTCGTGTTCTTTCTCGTGTTCCCTCTATGGCACGATCTTGATGTATCCCGAGCTTTGCTATTATAGTTGGATCTTATGATGTTTCTCCCCCTCTACTCTCTTGTGATGAATTGAGTTTCCCCTTTGAAGTTATCTTATCGGATTGAGTCTTTATGATGACAACACTTGATGTATGTCTTGTCGTGTTTATCTGAGGTGACAATGGGATATCACATGCCACTTGATGTATGTTTTGGTGACCAACTTGCGGGTTCCGCCCATGAACCTATGCGTAGAGGTTGGCACACGTTTTCTTGACTCTCCGATAGAGACTTTGGGGCACTCTTTGTGTCGGTTGGATGGATCTGAGATTGTGTGATGCATATCGTATAATCATGCCCACTGATACTTGAGGTGACAATGTAGTATCTAGGTGACATTAGGGTTTTGGTTGATTTGTGTCTTAAGGTGTTATTCTAGTACGAACTCTTTAATAGATCGATCCGAAAGAATAACTTTGAGGTGGTTTCGTACCCTACCATAATCTCTAGATTTGTTCTCCGCTATTAGTGGCTTTGGAGTGACTCTTTGTTGCATGTTGAGGGATTGTTATATGATCTATCTATGTTATTATTGTTGAGAGAAGTTGCACTAGTGAAAGTATGAACCCTAGGCCTTGTTTCCTATCATTGCAATACCATTTACGCTCACTTTTATCATTTGTTACCTTGCTGTTTTTACAATTTCAGATTACAAAAACCTTTATCTACTATCCATATTGCACTTGTATCACCATCTCTTCGACGAACTAGTGCACCTATACAATTTACCATTGTATTGGGTGTGTTGGGGACACAAGAGACTCTTTGTTATTTGGTTGCAGGGTTGTCTGAGAGAGACCATCTTCATCCTATGCCTCCTACGGATTGATAAACCTTACGTCATCCACTTGAGGGAAATTTTCTACTGTCCTACAAACTTGTGCACTTGCAGGCCCAACAACGTATACAAGAAGAAGGTTGTGTAGTAGACATCAGTGCCCAGTGCCAGTTCCTATTTGTTGCATGTTTTATGTTTCACAGAAACCCAATATCAAACAGAATCCAAATGGGATAAAAACGGACGGAGAATTATTTTGGAATATTTGGGATTTTTCGGAGGAAGAATCAACGCGAAACGGTGCCCTAGGTGGCCAGGAGATAGGGGGCGCGCCCACCCCCCTGGGCGCGCCTGGCACTCTCCTGGGCCACCCGTAAGGTGGTTGATGCTCTTTTTTGCCGCAAGAAAGCTAATTTTATGAGAAAAATCTGGGCGAAAGATTCACCCCAATCGGAGTTACGGATCTCCGGATATAAAAGAAACGGTGAAGGGGCAGAATCTGGGAACGCAGAAACAGAGAGATCGATCCAATCTCGAAGGGGCTCTCGCCCCTCCCAAGCATTGGGAGCCAAGGACCAGAGGGGGAACCCTTATCCCATCTAGGGAGAAGGTCAAGGAAGAAGAAGAAGAAGGGGGGCTCTCTCCCCCTTGCTTCCGATGGCGCCCGAACGCCGCCGGGGGCCATCATCATCACCGCGATCTTCACCAACACCTCTGCCATCTTCACCAACATCTCCATCACCTTCCCCCATCTATATCTAGCGGTCCACTCTCCCGCAACCTGCTGTACCCTCTACTTGAACATGGTGCTTTATGCTTCATATTATTATCCACTGATGTGTTGCCATCCTACGATGTCTGAGTAGATTTTCGTTGTCCTATCGGTGATTGATGAATTGTTATGATTGGTTTGAGTTGCATGTTTTATTATTGGTGCTATCCTATGGTGCCCTCCCTGTCACGCAAGCGTGAGGGATTCCCGCTATAGGGTGTTGCAATGCGTTCATGATTCGCTTATAGTGGGTTGCGTGAGTGACTGAAACACAAACCCGAGTAAGGGGATTGTTGCGTATGGGATAAAGGGGACTTGATACTTTAATGCTATGGTTGGGTTTTACCTTAATGATCTTTAGTAGTTGCGGATGCTTGCTAGAGTTCCAATCATAAGTGCATATGATCCAAGTAGAGAAAGTATGTTAGCTTATGCCTCTCCCTCAAATAGAATTGCAATAGTGATTACCGGTCTAGTAACATAGTCAATTGCTTAGGGACAATTTCACAACTCCTACCACCACTTTTCCACACTCGCTATATTTACTTTATTGCTATTTATCTAAACAGCCCCTACTTTTTATTTACGTGCTCTTTATTATCTTTCAAACCTATCCAACAACACTTGCAAAGTCCTTCTAGTTTCATACTTGTTCTAGGTAAAGCAAACACTAAGCGTGCGTAGAGTCGTATCAGTGGCAGATAGGACTTGAGAGAATATTTGTTCTACCTTTAGCTCCTCATTGGGTTCGACACTCTTACTTATCGAAAGAGGCTACAACTATCCCGTATACTTGCGGGTTATCAAGACCTTTTTCCGGCGCCGTTGCCGGGGAGTCATAGCATGGGGTGAATATTCTCATGTGTGTTTTTTTGATTTATCACTAAGTAATTTTTATTTGCTGTTCTTAGTTGTTTTCTATCTTTAGTTATGGGTAGGAAACGCAAAATACCAAAAAAATTAGTTGTACCTACTACACCAATGGTTGAAGAACCACTCAAAATCTATCACACTACTGAAGCTTTTTACTTGGATCATCTTCGATCCCTTTGTGCTCGTGCTGAAACCCCCACTAGCTTAGTTGAGGACAAATCTTTAGATGAGCATGCTTGTTTTGTGCGACACCGTATATCTGAAAAGGGAGACTTTTACTGGATAAAATTCATCGTTTGCAATGCTATGCTCGGAATTTATGTGAAATATATGATATTACTTGTTGTTCTGAAAACCCTAAGAAACACATTCCCTACCAATGTGAGTTTATTGATAATAGAATCGTACCTTCATATGCTAAGGGTGTTTATAATTACTATGATGTTCAACAAATTGAAGAATTTGTTGCTTTTAAGGGTGCTTATGAAATTTCTTCTTTGATTGAAAAGTATGATGCTACTCTCTACAAATCTGAAAATTTTGCCATACTTGAATATTGTTATGATAATTATGCTTCTAATGCCTATGTTAAACTATATATTGAGAAATTTTCTGATGTCCAAGAAGAGACTAATATTTTGCAGGAAGCTATGGAAGAAGAAATTGATGAAAATGTGAGCTCATTGGATGAAAAAGATGATGAGGAGAGCGAAGAACAAAAGGAGGAAGAGTGGATTGATCACCCGTGCCCACCTTCTAATTAGAGTAACTCTTAAACTCATACATTATTTAATTCCCCTTCGTGCTTACCGAAGGATGATTGTTATGATCCCATTGATTCTCTTGAAATATCCCTTTTTGATGATGCTTGCGATGCTTGTGGCCAAGATGCCAATATGAATTATGCTTATGGAGATGAACTTGCTATAGTTCCTTATGTTAAACATGAAATTGTTTCTATTGCACCCACGCATGATAGTCCTATTATCTTTTTGAATTCTCTAAACTACACTATATCGGAGAAGTTTGTGCTTATTAAGGATTATATTGATGGGTCGCATTTTACTACTACACATGATGATTTTGATAGATATAATATGCATGTGCTTGCTGCTCCTACTTGCAATTATTATGAGAGAGGAACTACATCTCCGCCTCTTTATGTTTCCAACACGATAAAATCGCAAGAAACTGTTTATACTATGCATTGGCCTTTAATATGTGTGCATGAATTGTTCTTTTATGACATGCCGATGCATAGGAAGAGAGTTAGACTTCGTCATTTCTTGATATATGTTACTTTGTGCTCACTACTAAATTACAAATCATTGTTAATTAAAATTGGCTTTGACATACCTTGGGATACGGGAGGATCCATTACTTGAGCACTACATACCTAGCTTAATGGCTTTAAAGAAAGCTCTGCTAAGGAGACAACCCGGAAGTTTTAGAGAGTCATTTATTTATGTTGATTGCTTTTATATAGTTTAAAAACAAAAAAATAAAGAGGGGAACCTAAAAACTTTTCAAAAAGGAAAGTGAAAGTAAGAAAGACAAACATTGTTGAAGTGGGAGAGCTCCTTGAACTTTGTTCATGCTCACGGAAACTTTGTGAATCTTGATTACAGAAACTTTTCATCAAAAATAATTATCCCCTTGTAAAATTCCATTGTATTATAAAAATAATGTGCCAAGGTTTGCCTTTAGGATGTTTACAATGCTTGTTGGTTTGTACGGTGCAGGACAGAAACTTTGGCTGTAGTGCACGATTTTACATTTTTAACTGGAACTTCAAACGGTTCTGATTCTTTCTGCACTGTCTTTCTATACAACTTGTTTATGTTTCATAATTTTGGTAGAATTTTTGGGGTACCAGAAGTATGGTGGATGTTCAGATTTCTACAGACTGTTCTGTTTTTGACAGATTCTGTTTTTGATGCATAGTTTGCTTGTTTTGATGAAACTATCAATTTATATCAGTGGATTAAGCCATGGAAAAGCTATATTACAGTAGACACAATTCAAAAACAAAATATGAATTGGTTTGCTACAGTACTTAGAGTAGTGATTTGCTTTATTATACTAACGGGTCTTACCGAGTTTTCTGTTGAAGTTTTGTGTGGATGAAGTGTCTAATCGAGGAGGTCTCGATATGAGGAAAAGGAAGAGAGGCAAGAGCTCAAGCTTGGGGATTCCCAAGGAATCCCAAGTAAATATTCAAGGAAACTCAAGTGTCTAAGCTTGGGGATGCCCCGGAAGGCATCCCCTCTTTCTTCAACAAGTATCGGTATGTTTTCGGATTCGTTTCATTCATGTGATATGTGCAACCTTGGAGCGTCTTTTGCATTTAGTCTTCATTTTTCTTTTATGCACCATGATGGTATGAGATAGTCCTTGGTTTATTTATAGAATGCTCATTGCACTTCACTTAAATCTTTTGAGTATGGCTTTATAGAATGCTTCATGTGCTTCTCTTATATCATTTGAAGTTTGGATTGCCTGTTTCTCTTCACATAGAAAACCGCCATTTGTAGAAAGCTCTCTTGCTTCACTTATATCTATTTAGAGAGATGACAGGAATTGGTCAGTCACATGGTTAGTCATAAAATCCTACATAAACTTGTAGATCGCTGAATATGATATGTTTGATTCCTTGCAATAGTTTTGCGATATAAAGATGGTGATATTAGAGTCATGCTAGTGGGTGGTTGTGGATTGTAGGGACACTTGTGTTGAAGTTTGCAAGTCCCGTAGCATGCACGTATGGTAACCATTGTGTGACAAATTTGAAGCATGGAGTGTTTTCTTTGATTATCTTCCTTATGAGTGGCGGTCGGGGACGAGTGATGGTCTTTTCCTACCAATCTATCCCCCTAGGGGCATGTGAGTCCATGGATTATACACACTTTTACCTTTCCATCATTGCTAGCCTCTTCGGTACCGTGCATTGCCCTTTCTCACCTCGAGAGTCGGTGCAAACTTCGCCGGTGCATCCAAACCCCGTGATATGATACGCTCTATCACACATAATCCTCATTATATCTTCCTCAAAACGACCACCATACCTACCTATCATGGCATTTCCATAGCCATTCCGAGATATATTGCCATGCAACTTACATCATCATCATATTCATGACTTGAGCATTCATTATCATATTGCTTTGAATGATCGTAAGATAGCTAGCATGATGTTTTCATGGCTTGTCCGTTTCTTGATGTCATTGCTACGCTAGATCATTGCACATCCCGGTACACCGCCAGAAGCATTCATATAGAGTCATATGTTTGTTCTAGTATCGAGTTGTAATATTGAGTTGTAAGTAAATAAAAGTGTGATGATCATCATTATAGAGCATTGCCCCATGAAAAAAAGAAAAAAAAGGAAAGGCCAAAGAAGCCTAAATAAAAAAGGGGGCCAAAGAAGCCCACCCAAAAAGAAAAAAAGAAAAAAAAGAAAAAAGGAAAAAGAAAAGGGGAAATGTTACTATCCTTTTTCCACACTTGTGCACCATGTTCTTCATATAGTGAGTCTCCTATATTGTCACTTTCATATACTAGTGGGAATTTTTCATTATAGAACTTGGCTTGTATATTCCAACGATGGGCTTCCTCAAATGCCCTAGGTCTTCATGAGCAAGCAAGTTGGATGCATACCGACTTAGTTTTCAGTTTGAGCTTTCATACACTTATAGCTCTTAGTGCATCCGTTGCATGGCAATCCCTACTCCTTGCATTGAAATCAAATTATGGGCATCTCCATAGCCCGTTGATTAGCCGCATCGATGTGAGACTTTCTCCCTTTTTTGTCTTATCCATATAAACCTCCACCATCATATTCTATTCCACATATAGTGCTATATCCATGGATTGCGCTCATGTATTGCGTGAGGGTTGAAAAAGCTGAAGCGCGTTAAAAAGTATGAACCAATTGCTCGGCTTGTCATCGAGGTTGTGCATGATGGGAGCATTTTGTGTGACAAAAATGAAGCATGGCCAAACTATATGATTTTGTATGGATAAGCTTGCTTTTGCCTTGTTGTTTTGAAAAGACATGATTGCTTTATTAGTACACTCGAAGTATTATTGTTTTTTATATCAAATGATAGACTATTGCTTTGAATCACTCGTGTCTCAATATTCATGCCATGATTAGACATATGATCAAGATTATGCTAGGTAGCATTCCACATCAAAAATTAACTTTTTTATCATTTACCTACTCGTAGACGAGTAGGAATTAATCTTGGGGATGCTGATACGTCTCCGGTGTATCTGTAATTTTTGATTGTTCCATGCCAATATTATTCAACTTTCATATACTTTTGGCAACTTTTTATACTATTTTTTGGGACTAACATATTAATCCAGTGCCTAGTGTCAGTTCCTGTTTGTTGCATGTTTTATGTTTCGCTGAAACCCAATATCAAATGGAATCCAAACGGGATAAAAATAGACAAAGAATTATTTTGGAATATTTGGGATTTTCCGGAGGAAGAATCAACGCGAAACGGTGCCCGAGGTGGCCAGGAGATAGGGGGCTGGCCCAACCCCCCTGGGCGCGCCTGGTACTCTCCTGGGCCACCTGTAAGGCGGTTGACACTTCTTTTGCCGCAGGAAAGCTAATTTTATGAGAAAAATCTGGGCGAAAGATTCACCCCAATCGGAGTTACGGATCTCCGGATATAAAAGAAACGGTGAAGGGGCAGAATCTGGGAACGCAGAAACAGAGAGATAGATCCAATCTCGGAGGGGCTCTCGCCCCTCCCAAGCCATGTGAGCCAAGGACCAGAGGGGAAACCCTTCTCCCATCTAGGGAGAAGGTCAAGGAAGAAGAAGAAGAAGGGGGGCTCTCTCCCCCTTGCTTCCGGTGGCGCCCGAACGCCGCCGGGGGCCATCATCATCACCGCGATCTTCACCAACACCTCCGCCATCTTCACCAACATCTCCATCACCTTCCCCCATCTATATCCAGTGGTCCACTCTCCCGCAACCCGATGTACGCTCTACTTGAACATGGTGCTTTATGCTTCATATTATTATCCAATGACGTGTTGCCATCCTATGATGTCTGAGTAGATTTTCGTTGTCCTATCGGTGATTGATGAATTGCTATGATTGGTTTGAGTTGCATGTTTTATTATTGGTGCTGTCCTATGGTGCCCTCCTTGTCGCGCAAGCATGAGGGATTTCCGCTATAGGGTATTGCAATGCGTTCATGATTCGCTTATAGTGGCTTGCGTGAGTGACTGAAACACAAACCCGAGTAAGGGGATTGTTGCGTATGGGATAAAGGGGACTTGATACTTTAATGCTATGGTTGGGTTTTACCTTAATGATCTTTAGTAGTTGCGGATGCTTGCTAGAGTTCCAATCATAAGTGCATATGATCCAAGTAGAGAAAGTATGTTAGCTTATGCCTCTCCCTCAAATAGAATTGCAATAGTGATTACCGGTCTAGTAACATAGTCAATTGCTTAGGGACAATTTCACAACTCCTACCACCACTTTTCCACACTCTCTATATTTACTTTATTGCTATTTATCTAAACAGCCCATACTTTTTATTTACGTGCTCTTTATTATCTTGCAAACCTATCCAACAACACTTGCAAAGTCCTTCTAGTTTCATACTTGTTCTAGGTAAAGCAAACACTAAGCGTGCGTAGAGTCGTATCAGTGGCAGATAGGACTTGAGAGAATATTTGTTCTACCTTTAGCTCCTCGTTGGGTTCGAAACTCTTACTTATCGAAAGAGGCTACAACTATCCCGTATACTTGCGGCTTATTAGTTGCCACTCAAGCTGAGCAAGTACTTAAAGCTCAAAATGATTTGCTCGATGAATTAAATAATAAATATGACTTTGCTGTTAGAGTGGCTACTAGAACTGGTAGAATGACTCAGGAACCTTTGTATCCTAAAGGCCACCCTAAGAGAATCGAGCAGGATTCTCAGAGAAATAATTTAGAAGCACCTAGTTGTTCCAAAATGAAGAAAAAGAAAGACGATAGGACTTTGCATGCTTCTAGTGAACCTGTCGTAGACACACCTGAGAATCCCAATGATATTTCTGTTTCTGATGCTGAAACACAATCAGTTGATGAACATGAACCTAGTGATAATGTTAATGATAATGTTCATGTTGATGCTCAACCTAGCAAAAATAATGAAGTAGAGATTGAACCTGCTGTTGATCTTGATAACCCACAATCAAAGAATCAACATTATGATAAGAGAGATTTTGTTGCTAGGAAGCACGGTAGAGAAAGAGAACCATGGGTTCAGAAACCCATGCCCTTTCCTCCTAAACCATCCAAGACAAAGGATGATGAGGATTTTGAGTGCTTTGCTGAAATGATTAGACCTATCTTCTTACGTATGCGCTTGACTGATATGCTTAAAGTAAATCTGTGTGCTAAGTATATGAAGGATATCATTAAAAATAAAAGAAAGATACTGGAAGCTGAAATTTCCACCATGCTTGCTAATTACACTTTTAAGGGTGGAATACCAAAGAAACTTGGAGATCCAGGGGTAGCAACCATATCATGCTCCATTAAAAGGAACTATGTTAAAACTGCTTTTGTGATCTTGGAGCTGGTGTTAGTGTTATGGCCCTCTCTTTATATCGTAGACTTGGATTGAATAAGTTGACACCTACTGAAATATCTTTGCAAATGGCTGATAAATCAACTCCTATACCTGTCGGTATTTGTAATGATGTGCCTGTTGTGGTTGCAAATGTCACTATCTCGGATTTTGTTATTCTTGATATTCCCGAGGACGATAGTATGTCGATTATCCTTGGTAGACCCTTTTTGAATACTGCAGGGGCTGTTATTGATTGCAACAAAGGCAATGTCACTTTTCATGTTAATGGTAATGAGCATACCAAACACTTTCCGAGGAAACAATCTCAAGTTCATAGCATCAATTCTATTGGAAAAGTTCCAACTATCATTATTGGAGGTTTTGAATTTCCTCTTCCTACTATCAAGAAAAAGTATGATATTCTTAATATCGGGGATGTTCATATCCCCGTTGAGGTAACCTAGTGTTATTCAAAATTTCTCCGGTTCTGTGTTATTCGGAATGAGTTTGTTAACAAGACTTGATCAACCTTGTTAGTGGATTCATTTTGATGATCACGAGATGGATGAAACTAGAAGGCACAACCTTCTGTACCCCCTTTTTACTTTCTGTTATTTAAAATAAATAAAGCAAAAATAGTATTATCTATCTGTTTTGTGAATTATCTATGCAATAAAAAATATCCCGAAAATAAAAGTGCTCTAAATGCCCTGCAAATTTAGTATGATTTTTATGAAATATTTGAGGATTTTAGGCACTGAAAACACTGCAGGAGGGGCAAGCACCAGGCCACGAGGGTGGAGGGGGCGCCCACACCCCCTGGGTGCGCCCCCCTGTCTTGTGGGCCCACGGTGGCCCCCCTCCACTTATTCCTGCACCCACACACTCCATCTTCTTCCCAAAAAAAATCCCCATCCAGCTCAAGCACGAGTTCTAGCTCATTTTGCTGCGATTTTTGATCTCCTTGCTCAAAGCTCCATTCACAAAACTTCTTTGGGAGATTGTTGCTTGGTATGTGACTCCTCCATTGGTCCAATTAGTTTTTATTCTAGTGCTTTATTCATTGCAATTTTTTGCTGCATAGGTGACCCTGTTCTTGAGCTTGCATGTCAAATTTATGAGGTCCCAAGTAATTCTAATCCATGATATAGGGTCTAGGCACTTGTAGGAGTAGTTGCTACCAATCTTGTTTAGTTTTATTCACTTTTATTTTCAAGTTACTAAAATTTCAGAATTTTTTCAGAAAAAGAAATATGTCTAGGAGAATGTATCAAGGTGGTTCCTCAATAAAGAAAGGACCCAGGCTTGCTATGCATGAGCAAGACGGTGGACTACCGAGGGACACAGAAGTGCGAGCTTGTGAGTGGCCATTAGACGATTTTATGGTCAATACAGGCTTTAAAGATGAATTTGACGCATATGTGCGTAATGCCGATCTTGAGGACTTCTTACAAGATAAGTGTCCTCAGTACTATCAATTGACTGATTCATTTGTGAGAAGATTTAAATATAAATGTTCACGTAATTCTCAGAGTGTCCTATTTGATATTTATGATAAATCTTATACCATTGACTTAGAGCATTTTACAACTGCTTGCAAACTTCCGCAGTGGGGCAATATTAATGATCCCCACAAATTTGAATTTAGAGACTTTCTTGCTAGTATTACTGTGGGAGAATCTAGGGATATAGCACAAGCTACCATAGGGCGCATTCATTTTCCTGCTATACACTATTTTGCTCTCTTCATTGTTAGATGCATTAACGGTAAAGATGAAGCATGTCATATGTGTGTCCCTGATCTTTGTGTCCTCAAGAGTGCCATGTTAGGTTATAAAGAATATAACTTGGGGGCAATAGTTGCACGTAGGTTGCGTAATAGTGGTATGGCCGGAGATTTATTTGGAGGAATTTATGCGACCCGTGTGGCTAATTATCTTGGTATAGCCCCACGAGAGGGGGATATGGTGTTGCCTCCTGCTTATTTAGATTATGACGCTATGGTCAAACACCATTTTCTTAGGAGGAATGAACAATTCCTCCAGTATCGACTAATCTTTGACAGACATAGCTCTGTCCATGTTACTCTTCCTGCTCCTTTCCTTTTTGATTACCAGGCAAAAGGAAGATATGTTGTTACCAGGGAGGAAGCAGCTGAACACGAGGGTAGAGCGGAAGCGGCTCGCCAACATACCGCAGCTCAGGAGGCATTTGCTGCTGTGTCTCAGTACGACCCCAGTTACAACTACGGATATCAGCCAGACTATCCTTGGCATTAGACCAACTTAGGACAAAAGCCTAAGCTTGGGGGAGTACATATTTCTCATCGACTTTACATTCATGTTCACACACTATTCTAGTCGTCGGTGCTCATACTCTTTCATTGTATTATCCATGTTAGCTTAATTTTCTTTTTCTCGCTTTCTTTTTGTGTGCTTGATAAACCTTAAGAAAAACCAAAAAAATAGTTAGTTTAATTACCATGCTTGTAGTAGAAATTAAAATGAAAACCCAAAAAGATTTTTCGTTCTTCTTTTATTTGTTGGGAGCTTTCCCATGTAAATAGTTTTATTTTCTTTTCTTTCCTTTGGGGGTCGAGAGTAGAAGACCATATTAAAAATGTTTAGTGGCTCTCATATGCATGATTGTTTATTTAATTTAGAGCCCATATTACTCTGTCTTCTCTCTTGAGTTGAATGCTGACAGATTCCAGCTTAGTACAATGCACGTGCACTATTATTATTATACACATCGTTCGGTCGTGCAAGTGAAAGGCAATAATGACGATATATGATGGACTGATTGAGATGAGAAAAGTTGGTATGAACTCGACCTCTCATCGTTCCTGATTCAGCCTATTATGAAGTAAACATATTTGCAATGACATTTAGAGATTATAGTTGCTTGTGCCATGCTTGATTAGCTATGAGTTATAATGGTTTACCTTGCGTGCCAACATGCTATTAAAATGATTGTGATGTGGTATGATGGGATGGTATCCTCCTTTGAATGATTCGAGTGACTCGACTTGGCACATGTTCATGCATGTAGTTGAAACAAATCAACATAGCCTTCATGATATTTATGTTCATGGCGGATTGTATCCTACTCATGCTTGTACTCGGTGTGAATTAATTTTAATGCAAGTTTATGACTGTTGTCGTTCTCTTAGTTGGTCGCTTCCCTGTCTTTTGCTAGCCTTCACATGTACTAAGCAGGAATACTGCTTGTGCATCCAAACTCCTTAAACCCCAAAGTTATTCCATATGAGTCCACCATACCTTCCAATATGCGGTATCTACCTGCCATTCCAAGTAAATTGTATGTGCCAAACTCCAAACCTTCAAATGAAATTCTGTTTTGTATGCTCGAGCAGCTCATGTTTCAACTAGGGCTGCCTATATCTTCCATGCTAGGTGGGTTATTCTCAAGAGGAGTGGACTCCGCTCCTCATTCACGAGAAAGGGACGGTAACCGGGATGCCCAGTCCCGTGATCCAAAAAGATCAAAGCAAATCAATATAATTAAACAAAACTCCCCCAGGGATGTTGTTAGTTGGAGGCACTCGTTGTTTCGAGCAAGCCATGGATTGATGCCTGTTGGTGGTGGGGGAGTATAAACTTTTACCATTCTGTTTGCGAACTGCCTATAATGCATGTAGTATGGAAGATATCGCCATCTCATAGTTGTTGCGTTGACAGTGAAAGTATGCCGCTCAAAATGTTATTCATCTCTATTTTAAAATCGAGCTCTGGCACCTCTACAAATCCTTGCTTCCCTCTGTGAAGGGCCTATCTATTTACTTTTATGTTGAGTCATCACCTTCTTATTAAAATGCACCCGCTGGAGAGCATAGTGTCATTTTCATTCACTACTATTTGTTTATATTTGGTATGACTTGACTAGATATCTTTTACCATGAATTACAATGTTTAGTCAGTCCTTGATCTTTAAAGGTGCTCTACATTTATGTTTTGCGGTCTCGGAAAGGGCTAGCGAGATATCATTTTGTTATATCATATTATGATTGTTTTGAGAAAGTGTTGTCATCCGAGCTTTAGTATTATAGCTTGTTAGCTGATTATGCCATTGATATGAGTAATTGTGAGACCTGAGCGTTATTGTGAGTATGGTTAGTTCATAATACTTGCTGAAAATCTGAATGCTGGCTTTACATGTTTACAACAATAAGAGTCAATAGAGTTTGTAAAATTTTTTCTTTATCACTTTCAGTTTATCAACTGAATTGCTTGAGGGAAACCAAAGGTTTAAGCTTGGGGGAGTTGATACGTCTCCAACGTATCTACTTTTCCAAACACTTTTGCCCTTGTTTTGGACTCTAACTTGCATGATTTGAATGAAAGTAACCCGGACTGACGCTATTTTCAGCAGAACTGCCATGATGTTGTTAATTGTGCAGAAAACAAAAGTTCTCGGAATGACCTAAAAATCCACGGAGATAAGTTTTGGAAAATATAAAAAATATTGGCGAAAGAATCAAGACCAGGGGGCCCACACCCTGTCCACGAGGGTGGGGGCGCGCCCTCCCCCCTGGGCGCGCCCCCTGTCTCGTGGGCCCCCTGATGCTCCACCGACCTCAACTCCAACTCCATATATTCCGTTTCGCGGAGAAAAAATTAGAGAGAAAGTTCCATCGCGTTTTACGATACGGAGCCGCCGCCAATCCCTAATCTCTCGGGAGGGCTGATCTGGAGTCCGTTCGGGGCTCCGGAGAGGGGGATTCGTCGCCGTCGTCATCATCAACCATCCTTCATCACCAATTTCATGATGCTCACCGCCGTGCGTGAGTAATTCCATCGTAGGCTTGCTGGACGGTGATGGGTTGGATGAGATTTACCATGTAATCAAGTTAGTTTTGTTAGGGTTTGATCCCTAGTATCCACTATGTTCTGAGATTGATGTTGCTATGACTTTGTTATGCTTAATGCTTATCACTAGGGCCCGAGTGCCATGATTTCAGATCTGAACCTATTATGTTTTCATGAATATATGTGAGTTCTTGATCCTATCTTGCAATTCTATAGTCACCTATTATGTGTTATGACCCGACAACCCCGAAGTGACAATAATCGGGATACTTCTTGGTGATGACCACAGTTTGATGAGTTCATGTATTCACTATGTGCTAATGCTTTGTTCCGGTTCTCTATTAAAAGGAGGCCTTAATATCCCTTAGTTTCCACTAGGACCCTGCTGCCATGCGAGGGTAGGACAAAAGATGTCATGCAAGTTCTTTTCCATAAGCACATCTGACTATTTTTGGAATACATGCCTACATTATATTGATGAATTGGAGCTAGTTCGATGTCACCCTATGTTATAGCTATTACATGAGGAATCGCATCCGACATAATTATCCATCACTGATCCAATGCCTACGAACTTTTCACATATTGTGCTTCGCTTATTTACTTTTCCGTTGCTACTGTTACAACTAATACAAAACTGTTATCTTTACTTTTGCCACTGTTACCATTACTATCATACTACTTTGCTACTAAATACTTTGCTGCAGATACTAAGTTATTCAGGTGTGGTTGAATTGACAACTCAACTGCTAATACTTAAGAATATTGTTTGGCTCCCCTTGTGTCGAATCAATAAATTTGGGTTGAATACTCTACCCTCGAAAGCTGTTGTGATGCCCTACACTTGTGGGTTATCAAGACTATTTTCTGGCGCCGTTGCCGGGGAGCATAGCTCTATTCTTTGAGTCACTTGGGATTTATATCTGTTGATCACTGAGAGGAACTTGAAAGATGAAAGAACCAAGATTTTTCCCTCAACTACGAGGGGAGGTAAGGAACTGCCATCTAGCTCTACACTAGATTCTCCTTCTGTTTTGAGTAAGCTTGCGACACCTAAATCTGCTACTGCTATGAATTCTGATATGTCTCATGTTATTGATGATGCCACTTCTGCTATGCATGATACTTATGATGAAACTAGTTCTGTTCGTGATACTACTTTGCCGTTAGGTGAATTTCTTGATGAACAACATGCTAGGGTTAGAGAGAATGAAATTATTGAAGATGCTATTATTGATGATAGTGATGATGAAAGTTCTCCCCCTGATTAAGAATTGCCTGTTGTTCATGAGGGTTATGTTATGGATGAGGAAGCTGCTAGAGCTATCTTTGCTTGCAAAGATAGATATGATGTTAAGAAGTTATTAGCTAAATGGAAGCAGCAATCTCTTAATGATAGAATGAAACCTGACCCCGCTTTTGTTACTTCACCAATCTGTGCTACTGATAAGGATTATGAATTCTCTGTTGATCCTGAAATAATTACTTTGGTTGAATCTGATCCTTTTTATGGCCTTGAATCTGAAACTGTTGTGGCACATCTTACCAAGTTAAATGATATAGCCACCCTGTTTACTAATGATGAGAAGTCTCGCTATTATTATATCCTTAAGATATTTCCGTTCTCATTAAAGGGTGATGCTAAGACTTGGTTTAATTGTCTTGATCCTGGTTGTGTGCATAGTCCCCAGGATATGATTTATTACTTCTCTGCTAAATATTTCCCTGCTCATAAGAAACAAGCTGCCTTGCGGGAAATATATATTTTTTTGCAAATCAAAGAAGAGCGTCTCCCTCAAGCTCGGGGGAGGCTTCTCCGATTACTTAATGCTTTGCCTGATCATCCTCTGAAGAAAAATGAAATACTTGATATCTTTTATGATGGACTAACCGATGCCTCCAAGGACTACTTGGATAGTTGTGCTGGTTGTGTTTTCAGCGAAAGAATAGTCGACCAAGCTAAAATTACTATTGAATAATATGTTGACTAATGAAAATAATTGGACTCCTCCTGAACCAATTCCTGAGGCAATTCCTGAGACAATTGAGCGAACTACTGAGCCTATACCTAAACCAACTCTGAAGAAGAGGGGTGTTCTATTTCTCAGTCCTGAAGATATGCAAGAGGCAAAGAAATCTATGAAAGAAAAAGGTATTAAAGCTGAAGATGTTAAGAATTTACCTCCTATTGAAGAAATACATGGTCTTAATATACCGCCTGTTGAAGAAACACATTGTCTTGATAACCCGACAGAGGTAGTAAAGGTAAATTCTCTCTATAGATATGATAAAGTTGAAATTCCCTCTACTAAATTTCATAGCCCATGCTTAGATGAATTTGATAACTTTATGGCTAGACAAGAAAGTTTTAATGCTTATTTTGGTAGAGAATTAAAGAATAATGCTTTCGAGATAGGACGCTTGAGTGATTATATGGCTAGAGTTAAAGGTGAACTTAAACTCATTAGCAAATATGCTTCTATGGTTACCACGCAAGCGGAGCAAGTACTTAAAGCTCAAAGTGATTTGCTCGATGAATTAAATAATAAACAAGATTTTGCTATTAGAGTGGCTACTAGAACTGGTAGAATGACTCAGGAACCTTTGTATCCTGAAGGCCACCCCAAGAGAATCGAGCAAGATTCTCAGAGAAATAATTTAGAGGCACCTAGTTCTTCCAAAAAGAAGAAAAATAAAAACGATAGGACTTTGCATGCTTCTAGTGAACCTTTTGTAGACACACCTGAGAATCCCAATAATATTTCTATTTCTGATGTTGAAACACAATCAGGTGATGAACATGAACCTAGTAATAATGTTAATGATAATGTTCATGTTGATGCTCAACCTATCAATAATAATGAAGTAGAGATTGAACCTGCTGTTGATCTTGATAACCCACAATCAAAGAATCAACGTTATGATAAGAGAGACTTTGTTGCTAGGAAGCACGGTAAAGAAAGAGAACCATGGGTTCAGAAACCCATGCCCTTTCCTCCTAAACCATCCAAGACAAAGGATGATGAGGATTTTGAGTGCTTTGCTTAAATGATTAGACCTATCTTCTTACGTATGCGCTTAACTCATATGCTTAAATTAAATCCTTATGCTAAATATATGAAGGATATCATTACAAATAAAAGAAAGATACCAGAAGCTGAAATTTCACCATGTTTGCTAATTATACTTTTAAGGGTGGAATACCAAAGGAACTTGGAGACCCAGGGGTACCAACTATACCATGCTCCACTAAAAGAAATTATGTTAAAACTGCTTTGTGTGATCTTGGAGCCGGTGTTAGTGTTATGCCTCTCTCTTTATATCATAGACTTGAATTGAATAAGTTGACACCTACTGAAATATCTTTGCAAATGGCTGATAAATCAACTGCCATACCTGTTGGTATTTGTGAGGATGTGCCTGTTGTGGTTGCAAATGTCACTATCTTAACGAACTTTGTTATTCTTGATATTCCCGAGGATGATAGTATGTAGATTATCCTTGGTACACCCGTTTTGAATACTGCAGGTGCTGTTATTGATTGCAACAAAGGCAATGTCACTTTTCATGTTAATGGTAATGAGCATACCGTACACTTTCTGAGGAAACAAACTCAAGTTCATAGCATCAATTCTATTGGAAAAGTTCCAACTATCATTATTGGAGGTTTTGAATTTCCTCTTCTTACTATCAAGAAAAAGTATGATATTCTTATTATCGGGGATGTTCATATCCCTGTTGAGGTAACCTAGTGCTATTTGAAATTTCTCCAATTCCGTGTTATTCGGAATGAGTTTGTTAACAAGACTTGATCAACCTTGTTAGTGGATTCATTTTGATGATCATGAGATGGATGAAACTAGAAGGCACAACCTTCTGTACCCTCTTTTTACTTTCTGTTATTTAGAATAAATAAAGAAAAAAATAGTATTATTTGTCTTTTTTCTGAATTATCCGTGCAATTAAAAAAATATCCCGAAAATAAAAGTGCTCCAAATGCCCTGCAAATTTAGTATGATTTTTTATGGAATATTTGAGGATTTTAGGCACTGAAAACACTGCATGGGAGGCAAGCACCTGGCCACGAGGGTGGAGGGCGAGCCCACACCCCTGGGCGCGCCCCCTATCTCGTGGGCCCATGGTGGCCCCCCTCCACTTATTCCTGCACCCACACACTCCATCTTCTTCCCAAAAAAATCCCCATCCAGCTCAAGCATGAGTTCTAGCTCATTTTGCTGCGATTTTCGATCTCCTTGCTCAAAGCTCCATTCACAAAACTTCTTTGGGAGATTGTTACTTGGTATGTGACTCCTCCATTGATCCAATTAGTTTTTGTTCTAGTGCTTTATTCATTGCAAACTTCTGCTGCATAGGTGACCCTGTTCTTGAGCTTGCATGTTAAATTTATGAGGTCCCAAGTAATTGCAATGCATGATATAGGCTCTAGGCACTTGTAGGAGTAGTTGCTACCAATCTTGTTTAGTTTTATTCACTTTTATTTTGAAGTTACTAAAAATTTCAGAAATTTTTCATAAAAAGAAATATGTCTAGGAGAATGTACCAAGGTGGTTCCTCAACAAAGAAAGGACCCAGGTGTGCTATGAGTGAGCAAGACGAGGAACCACCAAGGGATGCCGAAGTACAAGCTTGTGAGTGGCCATCAGACGAGTTTATGGTCAATGTAGGCATCAAGGATGAATTTGACGCATATTTGCGTAATGCCGATCTTGAGGACTTCTTACAAGATAAGTGTCCTCAGTACTATCAATTGACTGATTCATTCTTAAGAAGATTTAAATATAAATCTTCACGTAATTCTCAGAGTGTCCTGTTTGATATTTATGATAAATCTTACATCATGGACTTAGAAGATTTTACAACTGCTTGCAAACTCCCGCAGTGGGGCAATGTTAATGACCCCACATATCTGAATATAAAGACTTTCTTGCTAGTATCACTATGGGAGAATCTAGGGATATAGCACGAGCTACCATAGGGAGCATTCATTTTCCTACTATACATTATTTTGATCTCTTCATTGGTAGATGCATTAACGGTAAAGATGAAGCATGTCACATGTGTGTCCCTGATCTTTGTGTCCTCAAGAGTGATGTGTTAGGTAATAAAGATTACAACTTGGGGGCAATAGTTGCACGTAGGTTGCATAATAATGGTATGTCCGGAGATTTATTTGGAGGGATTTACGCGACCCGTGTTGCTAATTATCTTGGTATAGCCCCACGAGAGGGGGATATGGAGTTGCTTCCTGCTTATTTAGATTATGACGCGATGGTAAAACATCGTTTTGTTTTGGGGAATGAACAATTCATCCAGTATCGACTAATCTTTGACAGATGTAGCTCTGCCCATGTTACTCTCCCTACTCCTTCCCTTTTTGATTACCAGGCAAAACGAAGATATGTTGTTACCAGGGAGGAGGCAGCTGAACACGAGAGGAGAGCAGAGGCGGCTTGCCAACATGCCGCAGCTCACGAGGCATTTGCTGTTGCATCTCAGTACGACCCCAGTTATAATTACGGATAGCAACCAGGCTATCCTTGGCAATAGACCAACTTAGGCCAAAAGCCTAATCTTGGGGGAGTACGTATTTCTCACCGACTTTACATTAATGTTCACACACAATTCTAGTTGTCGGTGCTCATACTCTTTCATTGTATTATCCATGCTAGGTTAATTTATTTTTCTAGCTTTCTTCTTGTGTGTTTGATAAACTTTAAGAAAAACCAAAAAAATTAGTTAGTTTAATTTCCATGCTTGTAGTAGAAATTAAAATGAAAACCCAAAAAGAGTTCTCGTTCTTCCTCTTGCTTGTTGGGAGCTTTCCCATGTAAATAGTTTTATTTCTTTTCTTTCCTTTGGGGGTCAAGAGTAGAAGACCATATTGAAAATGTTTAGTGGCTCTCATATGCATGATTGTTTATTTAACTTGGAGCCCATATTATTTTGTCTTATCTCTTGAGTTGAATGCTTGCAGATTCCAGCTTAGCCCAATGCACGTGCATTATTGTTATTATACACATCGTTCGGTCGTGCAAGTGAAAGGCAATAATGATGATATATGATGGACTGATTGAGATGAGAGAAGCTGGTATGAACTCGACCTCTTCTGTTTTTGTAAATATGATGAGTTCATCATTCCTGATTCTGCTTATTATGAAGTAAACATATTTGCAATGACATTTAGAGATTATAGTTGCTTGTGCCATGCTTAATTAGCTATGAGTTATAATGGTTTACCTTGCGTGCCAACATGCTATTAAAATGATTATGATGTGGTATGATGGGATGGTATCCTCCTTTGAATGATTCGAGTGACTCGACTTGGCACACGTTCACGCATATAGTTGAAACAAATCAACATAGCCTTCCTGATATTTATGTTCATGGTGGATTGTTTCCTACTCATGCTTGTACTCAGTGTGAATTAATTTTAATGCATGTTTATGACTGTTGTCGTTCTCTTAGTTGGTCGCTTCCCAGTCTTTTGCTAGCCTTCACATGTACTAAGCAGGAATACTGCTTGTGCATCCAAACTCCTTAAACCCCAAAGTTATTCCATATGAGACCACCATACCTTCCAATATGCGGTATCTACCTGCCATTCCAAGTAAATTTGTATGTGCCAAACTCCAAACCTTCAAATGAAATTCTGTTTCGTATGCTCGAGCAGCTCATGTTTCAACTAGGGCTGTGTGTATCTTCCATGCTAGGTGGGTTATTCTCAAGAGGAGTGGACTCCGCTCCTCATTCACGAGAAAATGGCGGTAACCGGGATGCCCAGTCCCATGATCAAAAATATCAAAGAAAATCAATATAATTAAACAAAACTCCCCCAGGGATGTTGTTAGTTGGAGGAACTCATTGCTTCGAGCAAGCCATGGATTGATGCTTGTTGGTGGTGGGGGAGTATAAACTTTTACCATTCTGTTTGGGAACTGCCTATAATGTATGTAGTATGGAAGATATCGCCATCTCATAGTTGTTGCGTTGACAGTGAAAGTATGCCGCTCAGAATGTTATTCACCTCTATTTTAAAATCGAACTCTGGCACCTCTGCAAATCCCTGCTTCCCTCTATGAAGGGCCTATCTATTTACTTTTATGTTGATTCATCATCCCTCTTATTAAAAAGCACCCGCTGGAGAGCACACTGTCATTTGCATTCATTACTATTAGTTTATATTGGGTATGACTTGACTGGATCTCTTTTACCATGAATTACAATGTTTAGTCAGTCCTTGGTCTTTAAAGATGCTCTGCATTTATGTTTTGCGGTCTCAAAAATGGCTAGCGAGATACCATCTTGTTATATCATATTATGATTTTTTTGAGTAAGTGTTGTCATCTGAGTTTTATTATTATTTCTCGCTAGCTGATTATGCCATTGATATGAGTAAAATGAGACCTAAGTGTTATTGTAATATGGTTAGTTCATAATCTTTGCTGAAAACTTGAATGTTGGCTTTACATATTTACAACAACAAGAGCAAATAGAGTTTGTAAAAGTTTTTCTTTATCACTTTCAGTTTATCAACTGAATTGCTTGAGGACAAGCAAAGGTTTAAGCTTGGAGGAGTTGATACGTCTCCAACGTATCTACTTTTCCAATCACTTTTGCCCTTGTTTTGGAATATAACTTGCATGATTTGAATGAAACTAACCCGGACTGACGTTGTTTTCAGCAGAACTGCCATGGTGTTGTTTATTGTGCAGAAAACAAAAGTTCTCAGAATGACCTGAAAATCCATGGAGATAACTTTTGGAAAATATAAAAAATACTGGCGAAAGAATCAAGTCCAGGGGGCCCACACCCGGTCCACGAGGGTGGGGGCACGCCCTCCCCCCTGGGCGCGCCCCCCTGTCTTGTGGGCCCCCTGATGCTCCACCGACCTCAACTCCAACTCCATATATTCTGTTTCACGGAGAAAAAAATCAGGGAGAAAGTTTCATCGCGTTTCATGACACAGAGCCGCCGCCAAGCCCTAATCTCTCTCGGGAGGGCTGATCTGGAGTTCGTTCGGGGCTCCGGAGAGGGGGATTCGTCGTCGTCGTCATCATCAACCATCCTCCATCACCAATTTCATGATGCTCACCTCCGTGCGTGAGTAATTCCATCGTAGGCTTGCTGGACGGTGATGGGTTGGATGAGATTTACCATGTAATCAAGTTAGTTTTGTTAGGGTTTGATCCCTAGTATCCACTATGTTATGAGATGTTGCTATGACTTTGCTATGCTTAATGCTTGTCACTAGGGCCCGAGTGCCATGATTTCAGATCTGAACCTATTATGTTTTCATGAATATATGTGAGTTCTTGATCCTATCTTGCAAGTCTATAGTCACCTATTATGTGTTATGATCCGATAATGCCAAAGTGACTATAATCGGGATACTTCTCGGTGACGACCATAGTTTGAGGAGTTCATGTATTCAGTATGTGCTAATGCTTTGTTCCGGTTCTCTATTAAAAGGAGGCCTTAATATCCCTTAGTTTTCACTAGGACCCCGCTGCCACGGGAGGGTAGGACAAAAGATGCCATGCAAGTTCTTTTCCATAAGCACGTATGACTATATTCGGAATACATGCCTACAATATATTGATGAATTGGAGCTAGTTCTGTGTCACCCTATGTTATAGCTATTACATGAGGAATCGCATCCGACATAATTATCCATCACTGATCCAATGCCTACGAACTTTGCACATATTGTGCTTCGCTTATTTACTTTTCCGTTGCTACTGTTACAACTACTACAAAACTGCTACTTTTGCCACTGTTACCATTACTATCATACTACTTTGCTACTAAATACTTTGCTGCAGATACTAAGTTATCCAGGTGTGGTTGAATTGACAACTCAACTACTAATACTTAAGAATATTCTTTGGCTCCCCTTGTGTCGAATCAATAAATTTGGGTTGAATACTCTACCCTCGAAAGCTGTTGCGATCCCCTACACTTGTGGGTTATCACAAGGCTTCTTATGATGTGCATTACCGAGAGGGCCCAGGGATACCTCTCCGATACTCGGAGTGACAAATCCTAATCTCGATCTATGCCAACCCAACAAACACCTTCAGAGATACCTGTAGAGCATCTTTATAATCACCCAGTTACATTGTGATGTTTGATAGCACACAAAGCATTCCTCCGGTGTCCGAGAGTTGCATAATCTGATAGTCAGAGGAATATGTATTTGACATGAAGAAAGAAGTAGCAACAAAACTGGACGACCATTATGCTAGGCTAACAAATGGGTCTTGTCCATCACATCATTCTCCTAATGATGTGATCCCGTTCATCAAATGACAACACATGTCTATGGCTAGGAAACTTAACCATATTTAATCAACAAGCTAGTCAAGTAGAGGCATACTAGGGACACGGTGCTTTGTCTACTGCTATGTCTTGAGCTTGCGTAGGTTTTCCTTGAAGAGGAAAGGGTGATGCAGCAATAGTAGCATAAGTATTTCCCTCAGTTTTTGAGAACCAAGGTATCAATCGAGTAGGAGGCTCCTCAAAAGTCCCACACACCTACACAAACAAACAAGAACTCGCAACCAACGCAATAAAGAGGTTGTCAATCCCTTCACGGCCACTTGCGAAAGTGAGATCTGATAGAGATAATATGATAATATAAATATATTTTTGGTATTTTATAATATAGATTGGAAAAGTAAAGATGCAAATAAAAGTAGGTTGAAAGCTTATATGATAAAAGATAGACCTGGGGGCCATTGGTTTCACTAGTGGCTTCTCTCAAGATAGCATAAGTATTATGGTGGGTGAACATATTACTGTCGAGCAATTGATAGAAAAGCGAATAATTATGAGATTATCTAGGCGTGATCGTGTATATAGGCATCATGTCCGTGACAAGTAGACCGACTCCTGAGTGCATCTACTACTATTACTCCACACATCGACCGCTATCCAGCATGCATCTAGAGTATTAAGTTCATAAAGAACAGAGTAACGCATTAAGAAAGATGACATGATGTAGAGGGATAAACGCATGCAATATGATATAAACCCCATCTTTTTATCCTCGATGGCAACAATACAATATGTGCCTTGCTGCCCCTGCTGTCACTGGGAAAGGACACCGCAAGATTGAACCCAAAGCTAAGCACTTCTCCCGTTGCAAGAAAGATCAATCTAGTAGGCCAAACCAAACTGATAATTTGAAGAGACTTGCAAAGATAACATAATCACACATAAAAGAATTCAGAGGAGATTCAAATATTTATCATAGATAAAATTAATCATAAACCCACAATCCAACGGATCTTGACAAACACAAAGCAAAAAGAGTTACATCGAATAGATCTCCAAGAAGATCAAGGAGAACATGGTATTGAGATTCAAAGAGAGATAAGAAGCCATCTAGCTAATAACTATGGACCCGAAGGTATGTGCTAAACTACTCACAACTCATCGGAGAGGCTATGGTGTTTATTTAGAAGCCCTCCGTGGTTGCTTCCCCCTCCGGCGGAGCTCCGGCGAAGGCTCCAAGATGGGATCTCGTGGATACAGAAGGTTACGGTGGTGGAAATAGTTTTTCGTGGTCGCCTCTGATGTTCTCGGGGTACGTGGGTATACATAGGAGGAAGAAGTAGGTCGGTGGACGCCCGAGGGGCCCACGAGATAGGGGGCGCGCCCAGTAGGGGGGCGTGTAACACCCCCAGTGTCATGCTACAGTAATCCCCTGTTAATGGTGCCATGTCATCATGTTACTGTTGCTAACCTTCACTTGATCCAAATCACCATTCAAATTCAATCCAATCTAAAGGCAAAAATTCATATTTGTCAAACATGAAATCTAAAATGTTCATCTTGTGGCAAATAATCATTTGTTAATATTGGTGGTGAACCAACATTTTTGCAAGGTGTTTAAATGGCCTAAACCAATTAAAGCAGTGGCTAAAACAATAGTTTAAATGCCTTATTAAATTATAAAAATTTGCAAACTACTTCAAAAGTCTCACAACCTTTTTGTGGCAGTGCACAATAATTCTTTGAAATTCTCTTGGCCAGTGGCATAATTTTGCAAAGTCATTACTGTCTAAAAAGAAGATGCAAAAGCTGCTGGAAAAACAGAAAAGAAATTAAAAAGGAAAAGCAGAGGGGAGAGAGAGAAAAGAGCCCCTGGACTCCCATTGGACCTCGGTCCACTCCAGCTCGCCAGCCCACTCCCACTCCCTGGTCGGTTCTCTATGCCCCGACCCTTTCGCTATAGGAGGCTGGTCGCTGCCGCACCACCTCACCAGCGCCATCTCGAGGGGATAAGGCCGACAGCCGCGCCCCCTCGAGCTTCCCCCCGCTCTCACCTACTCCCTCAGCCACTCCACTCCCCTCTCCACCTCTCCCACTCCCTCTCCTCTCAGATCCCCTTTCTCCTTCTCGTCCGGCGTGGTCTTCGTCGTTACCGCGCCTCCACCGCGGCCACTGCAACCCCCAAGCGCCCCCGAAGTGCCCTTCCGCTTCGCCGGCGTCTGCTACATCTTCCCCAACCACGAGCTTATGCTGGGAGGCACCAGAGTGCTCGCTACCTCCCCGTCTTCGACCTCCGTCCGCCTTGGTTCACCGCCGCCAAGTGTGTTCCCCGGGCCATCTCTGCAACGCTAGTGAGCTCCCGCCTCTCCTCCCCCTTGTCGTCTACTCGTACGCATCCTCTAGCTTTTTCCCCACCGTGTTCGAGTCCTGCCGCCGCTGCCGTGCTTCTCGTCGCCCCACTCTCATTGGAGCTCGTGCCCGAGCACTTGATAGCGCTCAATAGCGCTGTGGGAGGCCGTAGAGCCGCTCACAGCTCCGCCCGTGCTCCGCGTCATTGTTGCCGCATTCGCCCGCCATCGCCCGTGCCGACGACTGCAGCCGTGTGCTCCGCTCGGCGCGCCCCACATCCTCGTTCCCCTCCTACTGCTGCTGTTGACTACTACTGCCGCTGCCTCTGCATCGCTACTCGCCGCTGCCATCCGGCTACTCGCCGCTGCCATCCGGCCCCGCGCCGGCTGTGCCCACCTCCACCTGCCCTGCTCGCTCGCCGGCGGCCGCGCTGGCCATGCCTGCTGTCGCCGGCTAGAGCCAATGCCCAGTCGGGCCGGCCCCTGTTAGATTAGTAGGGATAACCACCCGCCAGATTAGATTAAGCACTAATCCCCCCTTCTATAGACTATGACGTGTGGCCCTCTCAGTTAACTAAATGTTTAAAATAAGTCTAACTCATTTTTTGTCAATGGCAGATGGGCCCCACCACTATGTAGATATTGTTAGTTAAACTTATTAAACAGATGTGCCTATGACATGCGGGTCCCAGAACCCAGTTGACCAGTCAAACATTGACTGGTCAACTTGTTGACTGGACCCCCCCCCTGACCCCACCAGTCAGCCTCTTTGGCTAGCACATGGCTGGGTACACTTAGTATTTTCTATTTAATTTCGAATTAGAATAATTCCAGTATATTGCTAAAACTTTGAAAAAACGTAGAAAATAATCCGTAACTCGGATGAAAAAGTTTTATACATGAAAGTTGCTCAGAACGACGAGATGAATCCGAATAAGCGGTCCGTTTACCTGTCAGATGCCTCTAACTATCTGAACATGGAACATTCCCCCTCCGGTCATTTGTCTGACACAGGTACGGAACCGGGAATACCTTCCCGGTTGAATTCCCCCTTCACCTATAGCGTGTAGCCATACATTAGGTCATACCCGACACAACATATTGCCATGTTATGCTTTGTGGTTCTATGATTGCTTTATATTTACTGTTTCTTCCCCCTCTCCCCTCCGGTAGACCCCAAGACCGATGTTGCCCCTGTGATCGACTATGTCAATGACGAGACTTCTTCTTTTTCAGCAGAGCTTCCAGGCAAGCCGCCCATTTGATCATCCCAATATCGTCCATTCCATTCTCTCATGCTTGCTTTAGATTTTGCTACTGTTATTGATTCCTCCTATTCTGATGCATGGCCTGCTTTTGTATCTGCTATTGTACCTTACCTGCTTATCCTAAACTATTTAGTATAGGCTGGGTAGAGACCCATCGGAGACCCCCACTTTGTCCCGACTGCCCTGCTGGATTATCAGAAGACTCGCTCAATGGGATCGAAGACCAGGCCCCGGCACCGCACATCACTTTCCCCTTAGTTGCTCGACACTACTGGGTTACTATCGAGTACCGAGGGTGAGGCCTCATCAGCACTTCTAATATTAACCCTGCAGTGTAGCTATTCGGTCGTGGTCATCGAGGGGGATTTCCTCTTTAACCACTTCCGATACGACTCTGTCGTGCAACTCCTCAAGTGTGAACCTCGAGGGTGGTCCCTCTTACATTCACCTTAATGATTACATCGAGTGGAATTCACCGGGGGTGATTCCTCGGGTTTTCCCCTTGATGTTTAGACACACAGTTACTATGATTACTATGACTTTACACTGAACCTTGTTACTAAAGATGGGTCGACCCTGAGGGGTACCCGCGCGAGCATAATTGTGAGTGATGTGGAGTCGGGTTGACCTGGAAGGTGCCCGCGAGATAGTTACGAGGCGTGGCCGGGCATTCTTAGCCCTTGTCGCAAGTCCTCGAAACGGGGCAACTGGGTCACATCTTCCGTGAGTCTCTGCTTGTTACCGCATGTTCCTAATCCAGTACGAGTTGGATATTTGATCTGAGGGGCCTCTGGCCTGATAGCACTAACCATCACGTGGGCATAGTATGGGCGTTCTGCCTCGTATACATAAGCCGAAGGTTAATAGACGTCAGCGACTGATCGGCGCACGCCGGGTTGGACTGCGTAAGGACCGGCCTTTTTGAAGGAGGTAGCTAGGTCTGCTCACCAGCCGCGTTCGCAACGTGCAAGAGTTCCTGGGGAGATGACCCATGACTCCTGGGGGCATAGGTTTAGACCGGCGTGCTGACCTCTCTATTAAGCCTAGGTCGGGTTGCGGCGTATTGTTTGGCCGAGGTCGGGCATGACCCAGGAAAGTGTGTCCGGCCAGAGTTAATCGAGCGTGGTGGGTAAGTTGGTGCACCCCTGCAGGGAAGAAAACATCTATCGATAGCCTGTCCTACGGTAACAAACACTTGGAGTTGTATCCCGATCGATGCAACTAGAACTGGATACTCATGATGAGAAATGGATTGAGATGAGAAATGGATTGAGATGAGAAATGGATTGTGATGAGAAATGGATAGTATGGCTCTGAGACTGCTTTCTCGTAGGGAGTCGAGAAAGGATCTCTGGCCGAGGTTGATAACACTACTACTAATTTACTTTATGCTATTATGTACTCTTCTGAATGCTGCAAGATGCTTGGAGCTGCTTGAAGATGCTAGTCTTCGATAGGCTAGGCTTTCCCCTTGTCTTCTGGCATTCTGTAATCCAGTCCACAGATACAGCCAATTTCATTGATACCGATGCATATGTAGTGTAGATCCTTGCTTGTGAGTACATTGGATGAGTACTCACGGTTGCTTTGCTCCCCCTTTTCCCCTTTCTTCTTCTTTCTGATTGATGCAACCAGATGTCGGAGCCTAGGAGCCAGATGCCACCGCCGATGCCTACTACTACGTGGAGACCACTGACGACCAGCAGTACAATAGTAGAAAAAGGGTCTAATGTGCAGAGCATTAGTCCCGGTTTAAAACTGAGCTGGCACTAATGTGACCATTAGTGCCGGTTCCAACAGCTAGGCGGGCCACTCCCTTTAGTACCGGTTCGTGGTGAACCTTCAGCACCGGTTTGTGCCATGAACCGGTACTAAAGGGCGTAGTGGCAGGATGCTGTCAGACTGGGGCCCGTCCAGCACCTTTAATTAGTACCGGTTCGTGCCACGAACCAGTACTATAGGTCATCCTGCATATAAACCCTTCGTCCAGCTCGCTCTGTTCTTCCCCCTTTCCCCTCTCCTCTCCTCTCTATTCTTCCTCTTCTCCCCTCGAGCTCATCACACATTTTGCCCAAATTTTGTCAAGATTTGAAGGCCCCCATCCATTCAAGTGATCACAAAGGTTAGCAACTTTCTCCTTTCATATCTCATTGCTAGATTAGCTCTTGCAATGCTTTATATAGTGATTAATTTGTGGGTTTTAGTAATTTGGGAGGAATTATATGTGGTAGTATATTTGATTTATATGCAATTTGAGCTTAAAATAACTCTTAGATTGCATATGTAGGTGTGGTTTACTTAGCGCCTTCCCGTCTCTGTCGTAACTACCGTCGATCGTCTGCACCGACCCGTCACCGGCACCACCTTGTGGTGAGCCTCTTGTTCTTATATTTTTTATATGAAAAAAATCATGTTTGTGTGATTTAGATATATAGTTACTTGTATAATTATCTTACCTGTATGTTGTTTGTTATACATAGTGCCATGGTTTTGATATCCGTCCCCGTCGGCCCTCGTCCGTGTTATGATTCGGATGTGGTATATTCTCTTTTAAAACTATTTGTTGCATTTCGTGTTTATGACAAATTGTGCCCATGAAGTTGACATAGATATTTTTATCTAGGAGGTATGTGAACCGGAAATTCCAACCGACCCTATTGTTGAGAGGTTAAATTTAGTTGAAAGAGAAAACGAGTATTTGAAAGAAAAATTGAAAAGAATTGAGGGGAAGAAGATGGAATTGGAGTTGCATGTTGCCGATGTCATCGATGATCATAAGATCAAGATGGAGAAAATGCGGTTGAAGATTAGAAAGATTAGAAAATATGCCATTGATAGTGTGGCTTGGTATCATTATGTTGTTGGATCAATTGTTACCTTAGTTGTGATCTTGATCACATTTGTTGTTGCATTTAAAATCTTTAGCTAGAGAGTTATTTGTATGTTGCATTTAAGTGTTGTATATGAACTTTATGTATGAACTTGTATTAATGTGGTCTATTCGCTGGTGTGTAATGAAGATGCACCGACAATGGATGTATGATGACCGATGCTCTCCCCTGTTCATTGATGGCATGCATACTTTTCTGATTATGGCTCAGGCAAACAAGCGGGCGAATGGTTTTATGCCTTGTCCATGTGCTGGCTGTAAGAAATGGTCATAATTACTCTAACTCAAGAACCATTCACGTCCACCTGTTTGAGTCCGGTTTCATGCCCCACTATAATGTTTGGACCAAGCACGGAGAAAGAGGGGTTATGATGGAAGACAATGAAGAATAAGAGGATGACGATAGCTATCCTAGCCATGGGTTCCCTGAATACGATGATAAAACAATGGGGGAAGAAGCTGAGCCGGCCATGCGGGAAGAAGCTGAAGAAGAGGCATCAGATGAGCCCGCTAATGATCTAGGTCGGGCCATTGCCGATGCAAAGAGAAACTGCACAAGTGAAAAGGAAAGAAGAAGTTCCAGCGCATGTTAGAGGATCACAAGAAATTGTTGTACCCGAGTTGCGAAGGTGACAAGAAAAAGCTGGGGACCACATTGGAATTGCTGCAATGGAAGGCAGAGAATGGTCTATCTGACAAGGGATTTGGAAAGTTGTTGGTAATGATAAAGAATATGCTTCCAAAGGACAATGAATTGCCCGAGAGTATGTACGAAGCGAAGAAGGTTGTCTGCCCTCTAGGTTTAGAGGTGCAGAAGATACATGCATGCCCTAATGACTGCATCCTCTACCGCGATGAGTACAAGGATTTGAACGCGTGCCTGATATGCGGTGCATTGCGCTATAAGATCAGTCGCGATGACCCTGGTGATGTCGAGGGCGAGCGCCCCAGGAAGAAGATTCCTGCGAAGGTGATGTCGTATGCTCCTATAATACCACAGTTGAAACGTTTGTTCCAAAACAAAGAGCATGCGAAGGCGATGCGATGGCACAAAGAACACCGTAAGAAAGACGGAAAGTTGAGAGTACCCGCTGACGGGTCATAGTGGAGAAAAATCGAGAGAAAGTACAGGGAGGAGTTTGCAGGTGACCCAAGGAAAGTATTGTTTGGTCTAAGCGCAGATGGCAATAATCCTTTTGGGGAGCAGAGCAGCAACCATAGCACGTGGCCTGTGACTCTATGTTTGTATAACCTTCCTCCTTGGTTGTGCATGAAGCGGAAGTTCATTATGATGCCATTAGTTGAAGAACTATTACAGCTGTGAAATGGAAAAGGTGTACGTGCGTGGGATGAGCACAAACAGGAAGAATTTGACCTAAAGGTATTGTTGTTCATGAACATCAATGATTGGCCTGCTCTCAGTAACCTTTCAGGATAGACAAACAAGGGATACCGCGGATGCACGCACTGTTTGGATGATACCGATAGTATATATTTGGATAGTTGTAGGAAGAATGTGTACCTGGGACATCGTCGATTTCTTCCGAGCAGGCATCCCATAAGAAAGAAAGGCAAGCATTTCAAAGGTTAGGCGGATCACCAGACGAAGCCTCGCCACCATACTGGTGCTGATGTACATGATATGGTCAATGATTTGAAGGTAATCTTTGGAAAGGGTCCCGGTGGACAACCTGTTCCGAAGGACGCTTACGGACACGCACCCATGTGGAAGAAGAAATCTATATTTTGGGACCTGCCATATTGGAAAGACCTAGAGGTCCGCTCCGCAATCGACATGATGCACGTGACGAATAATCTTTGCATGACCCTGCTTGGCTTCTTGGGCGTGTACGGGAAGACAAAAGATACACTAGAGGCACGGGAGGACCAGCAACGTATGCACGGAAAAGACAGCATACATCAGGGCCAGGCCAACTATGCTCTTACCAAAGAAGAGAAGGAAATCTTCTTTGAATGCCTGCTCTGTATGAAGGTACCGTCTGGCTTCTCGTCGAATATAAAGGGAATAATAAATATGGCAGAGAAAAGGTTCCAGAACCTAAAGTCTCATGACTGCCACGTGATTATGACGCAATTGCTTCCAGTTGCATTGAGGGGGCTTCTACCGAAAAATGTCCGATTAGCCATTGTGAAGCTATGTGCATTCCTCAATGCAATCTCTCAGAAGGTAATCAATCCAGAAATCATACCAAGGTTACAGAATGATTTGGTGCAATGTCTTGTCATTTTCGAGTTGGTGTTCCCACCATCCTTCTTCAACATCATGACGCACGTCCTAGTTCACCTTTGCGAAGAGATTAATGTTTTGGGTCCTGTATTTCTACACAATATGTACCCCTTTGAGAGGTTCATGGGAGTCTTGAAGAAATATGTTCATAACCGTGCTAGGCTAGAAGGAAGCATCTTGAAGGTCCATGGAAATTAGGAGGTCATTGAGTTTTGTATTGACTTTATTCCTGACCTTAAGCCGATTGGTGTTCCTGAATCGCGGCATAAGGGCAGACTGGATGGAAAAGGCACGCTAGGAGGGGATCAAATAATATGTATGGACGGGCATTCTCTCACTGAAGCACACTACACAGTTCTACAGAATTCCGCCTTGGTGGCTCCGTATATGGAGGAACACAAGAATTTTCTACACTCCAAACACCCGGAGCAGTCTGACGACTGGATTACACATGAACAAATGAGGACTTTCGCCAGTTGGTTGCAGAAATGTGCCATGCATGATGGCGATATTGAAGATGACCTGTACTCGTTGTCCCAGTTACCATCTTTGGATATAATGACTTTCAAAGGGTATGAGATAAATGGGAATACATTTTACACGATCGCCTAAGATAAAAAGAGCCCCAACCAAAAAAGTGGTGTCCGCTTTGATGCAACAACCAACACGGGAAAGGAAACATATTATGGTTACATAGAGGACATATGGGAACTTAACTATGGAGGTGGTTTGAAGGTCCCTTTGTCTCGGTGCAAATGGGTCAATATGACATGAGGCGGGGTAACGGAAGACCCGCAGTACGGAATGACAACAGTGGATCTCAACAATCTTGCGTATGCAGACGAACCATTCGTCCTAGCCAATGATGTGGCGCAGGTTTTTATATGTGAAAGACATGTCTACCAGGCCGAGAAAAAGAAAAGATAAGGAAGTGAATGGATCATACGATGAACCAAACGCCATATAGTTCTTTCAGGGAAAAGAAACATCGTGGGAGTGGATGACAAGACAGACATGTCCGGAGATTATGAAAAGTTTGATGAAATTGCTCCATTCAAAGTGAATATTGATCCGAGCATCCAGTTAAATGATGAAGATTGTCCATGGTTACGGTGCAAAGGGACACACGTGAAGAAAAAGTTTCACACCCAAAGATCCCACACTGGCATGTGATAGGCTTCACCGTCATCACTTTCTTCTATAGTGACTTTCGAGACTTATATATCTGGAAAGTGCCGCTTCGAACAAACCGAAGGGAATCTTTGTAATAGTTAGGGTACTTATGTGTTTTGGTATTTGAAAACTACTCGCACTAATAGAAAGTTTGTAATTTTTGTACCTAAAGAAAAAATATTCAGAAATAAATAAATGAAAATAAATAAAGTAGAAAAGAAAAAAACTAATTTTTTGTTGAGACAAAAACTTAAAAAAGCCCAGCTACCGGGCCACAGCGGCCTGCGTACGACTAGAAACCCAAACTGTAGTTGGGCCAGGATGCAGGCCCTCTAGCCCAGTAGGCCTAACAGGGAAGAGTAGAAGAGGTAGGCCCAGAAGGCCTGCATTGGAGAGGAGCTCAATGCAGTGCCTGCGCCGGGGCTTATAAACTGGCCTCGACGCTCCTCGACTAGCGAGGTGGGACTAAACTTGTGCACCGCCTGGAGCCAGCGCACCCCCTTTAGTACCGGGTCGTGGCTCCAACTGGTACTAAAGGGGGGGTCTTTAGTACCGGTTGGAGCCACCACCCGATACTAAAGGGGTGCACCTTCCCGCCGCTTGGCCTGGCCAAAACAGACCTTTAGTACCGGTTGGTGGCTCCAACCGGTACTAAAGGCCCCTCCTATATAAACAACACAAATTTCAGTTCAGTTCCATCTCACTTCTCCTTTTTGCTTCGACATCGCAGCCGCCCCGTCCCGCGTTGTCGCCGTCCCCGTCGACGCCCCGGCCCATCGTCACCGTCTCGCCGCCATCCCGTCGCCGTCCCCGCCGCCACCGTCCCCGTCAATGCCCCGGCCCTTCGTTGTCGTCCCCGTCGACGTCGCCGCGCCCGTCGCCGCCCCTCGTCGCCTCGCCACGCCCCGGCCCGTCGCCCCGCAGTGAGAACCCTGGCCGCCCCCAAGCCCCCGCACACACACACACACACACACTTAGATGTTTTCTGTTTTTAGTTTTTAGTTTTTTCTGTTTTTCTGTTTTTTATATAGAGGTTTTAGATGAATTAATTAATTAGATTATATTAATTTCATAGAATTTGCATATAGAATTAGCTATATATATTAATGTTAGATGAATTATAGAATTTGCATATAGAATTAGCTAGCTATATATAAATGTTAGAAATGTTATAGAAATTTTGAAATTTTAGAAATGTTAATTTTAGCTAGATGAATTAGATTAATTTCTAATTGGTATATAAATGTTAGAAATGTTATAGAAATTTTAATTTTTAGTTTCTTATAATTTTAGTTATACAAATTTAGAATTTGCATATAAGAAATCACAATCCAATCATTTAAAAAATGTTACTTTTGCGGCGTATAGTATTTGTTCTCGACAATGCCCGGCCCGCATCCTCGTCGTCGACCCATTCACGACGATGTCCTGCTTCAGACCATGTCCGGGACTGGGCTCCGCCGGGCTGGCACTGGGAGGTGCTACCTTCACGGGCTCGCCGCTTGGTGAGGAACCTGGGTCCCGTCGTCGACCCCGAGCTCCTTTGGTGGCGTTCCCGTGGGCAACTTTCGGTGCGGAGGGAGCCGGCCCTACCGGAGGTGGTGCGTCACCATGTCAGGGAGGAGGACGAGCACATCCGTCGCTACATGCCTGCTATGGACGTCAGGTTCTCCAATACCTGGCAGGGTCTTTGGGGAGATGACCGGAGCTATGATCCTGTGATGGTTCCTTCTCTTTGGGTGTCCAAAGCCCGCGCATCAGGAACTGCGAGTGGCCTTGATTATTCTGTAGTATTCGATCTTTATTAGCTAGCTAGCTACGGTTGTATTCGATATATAATATTTGAGACGATGTATTCGAGATTATATGTTATTCGAGATGATGCATATTATGTACTATGATTCAGGATTTCCTCTTATTGATTGCATGCATGCATATTGTAATTTGAATACTAAATTGTTTTATATTTCTTCTAGATTTGTTAAATAAAATCTATGGCGGACAATACCGACAGAGACGGAGAAGAGGCCCTGTTCGAGATCATACGCTCCCCTCGCGCACCAGATAATCGAAATGAAGAAGATGACGGCTTCCAATATCTGAACGATACCGGGGAGGGTGATGATATGATATCCGATCACGATGACCGAAATGATGAAGTCATGGACTATGATGGCGAAGAAAATAATGATTATGACGACGACAAAATTCATGATTATGATGGCGAAGAAAATGTTGATCTTGATAAAACAGAGACCGGCGAGGTATATTTATATAAGCAGGCATCTGGTGATCATCACATGTTTTAAATGATTTGAAGATATATTAACGAATCGATCTCTCTTCTTTTCAGCCCTCCGGATCGAGCATATCTTCTACAGGCAGAGTGCAAGGCAAGGGAAAAAAGTTGAGGCAGGCTATAAAGTACAACATCGATGACATCAACACTAATGGCGTACCAATAGCGCCTAAGAACATTGCGAACAAGTTCATTCGTCAGTGCGGAGTTCTTGTGAAGGACAAACTCCCGATCTCCCTTCAAAAATGGAAAAAGCCATCAAAGCCCCGTCCAGATCTTACTTTTTTCGATGAAAGAGCAAAGAATGCGCTTTGGCAAGACCTCATGGAACATTTCATCCTACCAGATCATTTCACAGCTGCAGATGTGGAGAAATTCAATGACGCTGCTCTTAGGAAGATGGCAATTGCATTCAACAACCACAAGAAAACTGTATGGAAGGACTACGTCAAAGCAGGAAAGAAGACTCCAGAATTCAAGGGAACACTGGAGAACCAAAGAGAACACTAGGACAATTTCATGAAATTCAAGGAATCGGGATTATCTAAGGAACGGTCCAGAAAAAACAAGGCCAATGCCGCCAAAAAGGAGCAATTCCATAGGCTGGGGCCAGGTGGCTATGCTGTGGCAATGCCTAAGTGGGATAAGTCTGAGCAAGAGATGGTGGATGGAGGGGTCACTCCAGTTACTAGGAGCTGGCCCCCCAGGTGCATAAGTTGGTTCTATGCGCATGGGGGGCATTGGACCCAAAGACAGACTTGGTTTCAAAGAAGGCAAGTCTTAAAGAAGCCGATGAAAAGTTAGTTGAAGCAATAGAAGAAGCTCGAACGGGGGTGTTCACGCCCAACAGAGAGAACGACGAGCTTACGCGCACCCTGGGAAATCCTGAACACCCAGGAAGAACACGAGGCAAGGGCGTTGTTCCGTGGTATGAGGGCTTTTCTGAGTGGAACGCCGACTACAGAAGCCGTGCGAGAAGGAAGATGGAGGAGGAGGAGAAGAAGAAGCTGGAGGATGAGCAGAGGAAGCAGGAAGCAGAACGGCTTCAAGGCCTAGAATCAGCGCACACGGACTTGGCACTCAAATTCCAGAGGCAGCAGGAGCAGATCAACTCACTTAGCCAGGAAAGGGGGTCTCAGCAGCGGCTGCAGCTAGCGCATGATCCAGCATTGGATAGCATCGTCCCATTTATGCTGAGAAGCAGCGTGGGTTCCGCCCCGGGTGACGCACTGCTGGATAGATACCCTGTGGATGACATCAAGGAGAACACTAACTTTGAGCTACACTTCAAAGTAAAGAACATATCCGTGAAGGCGGCGGACGTCGTTGCTTATACAAATCCCCCCAGAGCAACCTACCATTGCCAAACGATTCCAGCCGGCTATGCTCGTGCCGTGGTTGATGAGGTGGTGGACCATTATTCAGGGCTACATCTTGACATTCCTGGAGGTTACGAGGAGCACACACTGGGAGAGGCCATACATCGTATCATCCTATGGAGAAAGGATTGCATCATCTTTCCAAGGCCACCGACACCGCGTCAGCTAGAGCTTGAAATTCCAGGATGTGACAAGGAGCAGAAGAATCACGCTCCTCCAACGCGTGAGGCCACTCCTCCTGCTTTAACTCAGCCAACGCGTGAGGCCACTCCTCCTGCTTCAACTCAGCCATTGAGTGAGGCCACTCCTCCTACTTCAACTCAGCCAACGCGTGAGGCCACTCCTCCTCCTTCAACCCAGCCAACGCGTGAGGCCACTCCTCCTCCTCCAAGTCCACCAATGCATGCCACTCCTCCTCCAAGTCTGACGCCACGTCAGTCGTCTCTGCTGCCTCAGGAATCGCGGAAGAGAGCCGCCACAGCTATGGTGCGTAGTGCTACAAGTCGAGGTAGTACATGAGGTACAGGCGGAGGCAAGCGATTTCAATATGGTCCAAAAAGCCTCACGCCTCTTCCGTAGAGGCCTTACGACATGACCAAGGAGCAAAACGATGCCATAGTGAAGGCCCAAGTGGAGGCCCATTTCGCACCAAAACCAGCACCGTCGCCAAGGGAGAAAGTGCCCGAGGAGAAGATTGACCACTTTATTCGTATGGGCGACCACCAGCTCCCAAGCCTGTTGACTCGGACTATGAGTGCCAAATCAGGAAGGTACATCGAGCACGACAACATGGGTTGAGCTCGAGCTCGAGCCAAGCAGCTGGCCAAAATTGCAGGAAAACCGTTCCCCAGCTAGGAGAACAGGCGGCGCAATCGATCCCCCGCTTGTTGTACCAACACATGAGAGTACCGGCGCCGGTCAGCTGGTAATAACCAAGGAGCATAGACGGAACGCTGAAATGCGGCATCACTATTGGATAACTCCTCGAGATTGAGTCCATGCCTAAGCTTAAAGAGGAGGAGGTAAAATGGAAATATGCCCGTGGCCAACCTTTGGTAAGGCCTGAGGAGGTCAAGAACCTCCCAACGAGAATGTATCAATTGCATGATTGGTACATGAAAATTACCAAGAGTAGCAATCGAGAGGGCCTCATGGTGAAAGTCAAGGAAGAGTATTACTTCCATAAGCTAGCTCTATCTATTGAGTATTCAGAACTATTTCAGTTATTCCATCAAGACGCACTCGACAAATCCATTGTCAGTTTGTATTGTCTGTAAGTGATTTCTTTTTGTAATTCAAGTCTCAAGCTAGTTTTATTGCTCATTGATCGATCATTACCTGTAATTATCCTCACTATATTCTTTTCCATGGTATATTATGCAGGATGAAGATGTATGAAATGAAAAAAGTTGGACGCTATGGCATTGGGTTCATTGACCCAAATACCATTAATGAAGAAACATGGGGATATGCATGGTATCAAACAGAGGTAGAGAAAAACATGCTAGAGTTCTTGAAGCGCCTCAATACCCATGAACATATACTACTTCCTTACAACTACACGTGAGTCACACTGTCTTGTACTTCAAATTCTGTTTTTACTTACTAGCTAGCTAGATATTAATAATTAAGTGTATAAGGTTTAGGGTAGTTGATGAGTGTTATGCACATGCCCGCTTAATTAAGACATGCAAACATGTGTGCATGCAGTTACCATTGGATCTTATTAATCATTAAAGTTGACGAAGGAACAATTGAAGTACTGGACTCACTACTTAAAGAGAAGAGAGAGTACACTACCGTGAAGGGGATAGTCGATAGGTAATTTCAATCATTATTAACTATATGTCGGCCTCTTTAGTTTGTCATTTCCTGATATCAACTATTTAATACCTCATTTATTCATTTTCTTTACCGGCGGGAAGGGCTTGGGAAAAGTTCAGGAATTCAAAAGAGGTGGCGAATGGAGAGAAAGGCTGCATTGCTTTCAACCCAAGGTATAATTAATTAAGTACTACTATCTTACCATGCATCTCTTTAATTCTAGTTTCAATACCATTAATTATCATGCTTGATTAATTATTATCTGATTAAATTCTATTCTCGTAAAGGCCCTGAAGCAGGCGCAGGGGAGAGATCATTGTGCATATTGTGTTTTTGAGAACATTCGCATGATGACGTTCAAAAGGACCAAAACTAAGAGATAGCTACGGGTACGCGCTTTTGATAGAACACTATTGACAATTTTTACGTCATTATCGATATCTAGTCGCATAACTAATACACATGCATATTGATCTCCTTCTTAACAGTTCGAATCGGTGCGGGAGACGCTCCTACCAGTGGAGCGCATACGAGCACTTCAAGAGGAAATAGCGGGTTTTTGCTCGACGAGGTCATAGATCCCAAAAGGGAATTCTACTACCCACTACCGCCCCAATGAACTACTCCCAATTGTCATCGTGCTCCAAAGGCACCAAGGCAAATGCCACTGGCTCTGAAAGGCTACATGTAGGAAAAACTGTATATATATATATATGTATGTGTATATATATATATATGTATGTGTGTATATATATATATGTGTGTATGTAATCGGTTCTACGAGAAATTCTATTTATATATATGCATAACGTGTACAATATGTATTATCGTAAAATACCAGCAAACGAAAAAGAAATAAATGGAAAACACAAAATTAAAGGAAAAATAAATAATAAAACCAAAACTCCCCAAACTTTTTAGTACCGGTTAGTAACACCAACCGGTACTAAAGCTCTCCCCACACCCGGCCCTGGCTCGTGCCACGTGGTGGCCCTTTAGCTGCGGTTCGAGCCGAACCAGTACTAAGGGGGGGACCTTTAGTCCCCACCCTTTAGTGCTGGTTATAGAACAGGTACTAAAGCCCCTTACGAATCGGGGCTATAGCCTTGTTCTGCACTAGTGTTAGTTAGGAGGCTCCCAGGCAGGAGGCCTTGCCTCTTCGATCGTGTTGCTTTTGTGCTAGCCTTCTTAAGGTATCCTTGTTTAACTTATGTCTGTACTCAGATATTGTTGCTTCCACTGACTTGTGTTTTCGAGCTTATGTATTCGAGCCCTCGAGGCCCCTATCTTGTAATATAAAGCTTGTATTAAATTTTAATTTGTGTCTAGAGTTGTGTTGTGATATCTTCCCGTGAGTCCCTGATCTTGATCGTACACATTTGCATGTATGATTAGTGTACGATTGAATCAGGGGCGTCACAAGTTGGTATCAGAACCGACTGCCTGTAGGATCCCCCTTTCCAACTCCTTGGCCGAAGTTGAGTCTAGAAACCAAAAACTGTTTTACTAACTTGGTTGTGTGCCTTGCGGGCCCTTGTTGCCAATTGGGTGGTATTAGGATCTTTTATTCCTTATCTATACTCTAGGACTCTGATCTCTCTTCCATTCGGGTTAAACAATTTTGCTAACTCTAACATTAGGATCTTGTAACGACTTTCCCCGGAGAGCCCCTTCATTCTGGATGGTTGCCTGCTTCACCAGAAGACTTCAAAGATATTCTCCGATCTATTCCCGAGAACTTGTGTTGATTTCTTTTGCAATCCCTTAACACCGTTGAATCCTTATGGATAACTGCGTACCCTCGCCATTCTTACTTCCATCCCTAGTTGTTATTGTTGTTACAAGATACCCGAAAGTATTCTCCGACTTTTGAGAATCCTTTTTTTCTAACTGCCTTGCAGCTCTTTTCTGCTTGAATAACCCTACGAATAATTCCACACACTTATCAGGGATTTGTTCATCCCCAGTTGATCATATGTCTCACAAAATTCTTCGAATGCAATTCGATCTCCTGAAGATCCTCTGCAGCCTATTACTCTTGATTCTTCTTTCCTGCTTGCATTATGGATAATCCCATAAGTCTAGTAATCTTATTGGCATCCTTTGTCACTATCCTTTTGAGTCCGTTGATTCAATATGTTGCGGATGCTCACAATCCTCGGTCGGATCATAGAATTCATCCTTCCGGCTTGGACGTCATTTGACCAAGAGTTGTTTCTCGACCAATCAAATTGCCGTCAATTGTATCCCTAGGTCTATTCAACTTCTTATAGTTTGATCAGAGCATCTACTTCTGATCTTCTATTTTTGAAATCATGATTTCTTTGCATTTAAGCATCAAATTATTTAGATGTTTCTACAATCCGAAGACTTTGCATTATTTCTTCTTCTGGTTGAGTACCGATACTCACATCAGATCCTATGTGGACCGCCAGATCCTTTGTTGGATTTTATCTGACAACGTCCTTCATATTTAATAACCTTTTGAGCCTTTCCTTAGATACATAATGCCTTTGGTAAATTGTATCCTCTGCCTTCTCAACCATGCTCTGCCTTCAAGCTTGTGTTATTTTACTCGTGGAGTTGTGGTATATGTCCCCAAGATGCCCCTATGGGTTGAAGCTAATGTTTTCCCTAATTTGTGTGAACCCAGAAATTTATATGGGTCATACTCTACTGGTGTTACGCCAGATAAAAATTTCCACACTACAACTTCGTCAAAAGCGAGAAGTAAATGAGAGGTTATGCATTGAAGAAGTGGGAGTCGACCTTGAACTTTGTGTTCATGCCCATACACATGATGTGGATCTTATCATGGAAGCTTCTCTTATAATCAAATGGTCCCTTGGTATAAGCTCATCTTGCATCTGTAAATTGATTCTTTGCAATCGTGGTCCTGGCCGTGATTGTTCTTCTTTGATCCCATGCCGCAGGAAAGTTAAAGCACTTGTTCTGCAAATCAATATGCTTGTCCAATCCCTATACTGAACTATCTCGAGTATTACCCCCTACTGTATCGAGGATATCATCCCATTGTACTACGCCCTATGAACTTTTTGATGGAGTGGTATTTTCCCCTATCATAGTAACTCCACAGCATCTGGGTTGTCGTCAATCGAGACCACCGAACAATGAATCGATTCCGCTTGATGATACAACACTCCTAGTACTTTGTTGCTGGGGAGTTAGATACCACCTCACGTCATTCCTAGCCTGTTTGGCTATATAATTATCATGCTAAAATTTAACTGTGCCACCTGGTCCTTCCCGGAGCACAATTTTCGATGATGAGCTAAGCATATGTCGCTCTTCCTCATCATATCATTTCACCTTGAACAACAAGTTTGATTTCAACTTTGTGTCGTACTCGTGGTTTCAATAACCTTTCGCTTCATCATTCCTTTGAATTGATGTCATCGCCGATTGATTACATCTTCATGAAATCTCTCGACAAATGTGTCGTGATCATCATCAACATTCTGAGCTATTCCAGGATATCAATCGAATTCATGATGATAAGTACCATCCTCGTCCCTTGGTAATTTGAGCTACCATCAACAACGTCCTTACATTCCTTTCAACACATACTTGTTCACATAATTTTGGAAATACATCCTTTTTGACATGTTGATGGATTGCTGCTGCACCCATCGGCCACATCCTATCTTTTCCTTGCCGAAATTATATAATTTATTTTATAAGTTGGTTCCAGTGAATCCTTTATGTACCCAAAGTCTGACCATTACCTGATGACGATGTCAATGCTATCCCGAAGCATGTCTATGGTACCCCGTTCATCAACAAGAACATTGGGAGCGCAATGCTAAATCTTTCTTGATCAATTATCCAAACACTATTGTAAGGGTAAAGTCATGAATTTCCTCTCCCCTTACCTAAATGGTTATACTTACTATCGTGTCATGTATACCATACTCTTCTTGTCCTTGGGAAAAGATATACCCCTGATATTTGGGTTTAAGCACATTTCCCTTTCCAATGTTCTGGTTAATCTAATGATCACATTTTCCTTTCCATTGTTTTGTTTAACCTTTCTTGTGAATTATGAGATCTAAGCAGTAATAGTTCCCTGCTTATGTAAACACCTCGATGCACAATTTGGCAGTAAGACCCTGTTATTATTGTTGTTGACATTCCGGTAACCACCGATGGACGAGAACTTTGCCTATTGGTTTGCCTCGTTCAACGAGCAAGAAAATGGTTCTATTCGTCCCTCGCCCTTGGTACCAGCGTTGTTGCCAACATAACTGATAGTCTATCATCTGACATGCCTTGCTATCTGCCCCTTTCTACTTTTAACCCACATGGTGGGCCCATAACCCACAGTTCCACAGGATCGGAACCTGACTCTCCTATATATCTTTGATTTTGAAACATTCTTGCATTTGGCTTCGTATCATGTCACGAGCCACCGTCCAAGAGATGATCTATTGCCGATGCTCTGAACCCCCTTCTCACGCTCTGTTCAGGTATCGATCATTTGTCCATTCGCTTGAAACTTCCTATTGTACCTTCATATTTTGCTCTCGATGTTTTCTTAAGTTTCAACTCGAGAGATACGCCTGCCACATTCCCATTGTTCACCAAATAATTATACCTATAAGGGCCAGTTCTCCCGATGTTACTCTTTACTTCCGCACTTAAAATCTCGGGACGAGATTTCTTGTAGTGGAGGAGATTTGTAACACCCCTAGTGTCATGCTACAGTAATCCCCTGTTAATGGTGCCATGTCATCATGTTACTGTTGCTAACCTTCACTTGATCCAAATCACCATTCAAATTCAAATCCGATCTAAAGGCAAAAATTTATATTTGTCAGACATGAAATCTAAAATGTTCATCTTGTGGCAAATAATCATTTGTTAATATTGGTGGTGAACCAACATTTTGGCAAGGTGTTTAAATGGCCTAAACCAATTAAAGAAGTGGCTAAAATAATAGTTTAAATGCCTTATTAAATTATAAAAATTTGCAAACTACTTCAAAAGTCTCATAACCTTTTTGTGGCAGTGCACAATAATTCTTTGAAATTCTCTTGGCCAGTGGCATAATTTTGCAAAGTCATTAGTGTCTAGAAAGAAGATGCAAAAGCTGCTGGGAAAACAGAAAAGAAATTAAAAGGAAAAGTAGAGGGGAGAGAGAGAAAAGAGCCCCTGGCCTCCCATTGGGCCTCGGCCCACTCCAGCTGGCCAGACCACTCCCCCTCCCCAGTCGGTTCTCTGTGCCCCCGACCCTTTTGCTACAGGAGGCTGGTCGCCGCCACACCACCTCACCGGCGCTGTCTCGAGGGGATAAGGCCGACAGCCGCGCCCCCTCGAGCTTCCCCCCACTCTCACCTACTCACTCTTCCACTCCACTCCCCTCTCCGCCTCTCCCACTCCCTCTCCTCTTAGATCCCCTTTCTCCTTCTCGTCCGGCGTGGTCGTCGCCGTCGCTGCGCCTCCACCGCGGCCACTGCAACCCCCAACGCCCCCGAAGTGCCCTTCCGCTTCGCCGGCATCTGCTACATCTTCCCCAACCACGAGCTTATGCTGGGAGGAACCAGAGCCCTCGCTACCTCCCCGTCTTCGACCTCCATCCGCCTTGGGTCACCGCCGCCACCTTCGTCTCCGGCTGCCACATGTCTTCCCCGGTCCATCTCTGCAACGCTAGTGAGCTCCCGCCTCTCCTCCCCCTTGCTGTCTACTCGTACGCATCCGGTAGCTTTTCCCCACCGTGTTCGAGTCCCGCCGCTGCTGCCGTGCTCCCCATCGTGCCACTCTCACTGGAGCTCGTGCCCGAGCACTTGATAGTGATCAACAGCGCTATGGGAGGCCGTAGCGCTGCTCACAGCTCCACCCATGCTCCGCGTCGTCGTTGCCGCATTCGCCCGCCATCGCCCGTGCCGATGACCGCAGCCGTGGGCTCCGCTCGGCGTGCCTCACACTCTCGTTTGCCTCCTGCTGCTGTTGTTGACTACTACTGCCGCTGCCTCTGCATCTCTACTCGTCGCTGCCATCCGGCCCCGCGCCGGCTGCGCCCGCCTCCACCTACCCTGCTCGCTCACCGGCGGCCACGCTGGCCATGCCCTGCCGTGGCCGGCCAGAGCCAATGCCCAGTCGGGCCGGCCCCTATTAGATTAGTAGGGATAACCACCCCCAGATTAGATTAAGCACTACCCCTCTTCTATAGACTATGACGTGTGGGCCCTCTCAGTTAACTAAATGTTTAAAATAAGTCTAACTCATTTTCTATCAATGGCAGATGGGCCCCACCACTATGTAGATGTTGTTAATTAAACTTATTAAACAGATGTGCCTATGACATGTGGGTCCCAGAACCCAGTTGACCAGTCAAACATTGACTGGTCAACTTGTTGACTAGACCCCCCTGACCCCACCAGTCAGCCTCTCTGGCTAGCACATGGCTGGGTACACTCAGTATTTTCTATTTAATTTCGAATTAGAATAATTCTAGTATATTGCTAAAACTTTGAAAAATCGTAGAAAATAATCCGTAACTCGGATGAAAAAGTTTTATACATGAAAGTTGCTCAGAACGACGAGACGGATCCAAATAAGCGGTCCGTTTACCTGTCAGATGCCTCTAACTATCTAAACATGGAACATTCCCCCTCTAGTCATTTGTCTGACACGGGTCCAGAACCGGGAATACCTTCCCGGTTGAATTCCCCCTTCACCTATATCGTGTAGCCATACGTTAGGTCATACCCGACACATCATATTGCGATGTTATGCTTTGTGATGCTATGCTTGCTTGATACTTACTGTTTCCTCCCCCTCTTCCCTCTAGTAGACCCCGAGACCGATGCTTCCCCTGTGATCGACTACGTCAACGATGACACTTCTTCTTTTTTAGCAGAGCTTCCAGGCAAGCCCCCTCTTTTATCATCCCGATATCGCCCATTCCATTCTCTCATGCTTGTATTACATTTTGCTACTATTATTGATTGCTCCTATTCTGATGCATGGCCTGCTTTTGTATCTGCTATTGTACCTTACCTGCTTATCCTAAACTGTTTAGTATAGGCTGGGTAGAAACCCATCAGAGACCCCCACTTTGTCCTGACTGCCCCGCTAGATTATCAGAAGACCCGATAAACTTGATCGAAGACCAGGCCCCGGCACCGCACATCACTTTCCCCTTAGTTGATCCACACTACTAGGTTACTATCGAGTACCGAGGGTGAGGCCTCATCAGCACTCCTGATGTTAACCCTGTAGTGTAGCTATTCGGTCGAGGTCATCGAGGGTGATTTTATCTTTAAACACTTCTGATACAACTCTGTCGTGCAACCCCTCTAAGTGTGAACCTCGAGGGCGGTCCCTCTTACATTCACCTTGATGATTACATTGAGTGGAATTCGCCGGGGGTGATTCCTCGGGTTTTCCCCTTGATGTTTAGACACACAGTTACTATGATTACTATGACTTTACACTGAACCTTGTTACTAAAGATGGGTCGACCCTGAGGGGTACTCGCGCGAGCATAATTGCGAGTGATGTGGAGTCGGGTTGACCTAGAAGGTGCCTGCGAGATAATTACAAGGCGTGGCCGGGCATTCTTAGCCCTTGCCGCAAGTCCTCGAGATGGGGCAACGGGGTCACATCTTTTGTGAGTCTCTGCTTGTTACCGCGCGTTCCTAATCCACTACGATTTGGATATTTGATATGAGGGGCCTCTGGCCTGATAGCACTAACCATCACGTGGGCATAGTATGGGAGTTCTGCATCGTATACATCAGCCGAAGCTTAATAGACATCAGCGACTGAGCGGCGCGCGCCGGGTTGGACTGCGTAAGCACCAGCCTTTTTGAAGGAGGTAGCTAGGTCTGCTCACCGGCCGCATTCGCAACGTGCAAGAGTTCCTGGAGAGATGACCCATGACCCCTGGGGGCATAGGTTTAGACCCGCGTGTCGACCTCTCTATTAAGCCTAGGTTGGGTTTCGGCGTATTGTTTGGCCTAGGCTGGGCATGACCCTGGAAAGTGTGTCCGGCCGGAGTTAATCGAGCATGGTGGGTAAGTTGGTGCACCCCTGCAGGGAAGAAAACATCTATCGATAGCCTATCCTATGGTAACGGACACTTGGCGTTGTATCCCGATCGATACAACTAGAACTGGATACTCATGATGAGAAATGGATTGAGATGAGAAATGGATTAAGATGAGAAATGGATTGAGATGAGAAATGGATTGATATGAGAAATGGATTGTGATGAGAAACAGATAGTATGGCTATGAGATTGCTTTCTCGCAGGGAGTCGGGAAGGATCTCTAGCCGAGGTTGATAACACTACTACTACTTTACTTTATGCTATTTTGTACTCTTCTGAATGCTGCAAGATGCTTGGAGCTGCTTGAAGATGCTAGTCTTTGATAGGCTAGGCTTTCCCCTTCTCTTCTGGCATTCTGCAGTCCAGTCCACAGATACAACCCATTTCATTGATACCGATGCATATGTAGTGTAGATCCTTGCTTGCGAGTACTTTGGATGAGTACTCACGGTTGCTTTGCTCCCCCTTTTCCCCCTTTTTTCTTTTCAGGTGATGCAACCAGATGTCGGAGCCCAGGAGCCAGATGCCACCGCCGATGCCTACTACTACGTGGAGACCACCGACGACCAAGAGTAGTTAGGAGGATCCCATGCAGGAGGCCTTGCCTCTTCGATTGTGTTGCTTTTGTGCTAGCCTTCTTAAGGCATCCTTGTTTAACTTATGTCTGTACTCAGATATTGTTGCTTCCGCTGACTTGTGTTTTCAAGCTTATGTTTCGAGCCCTCGAGGCCTCTGGCTTGTAATATAAGGTTTGTATTAATTTTTAATTTGTGTCTAGAGTTGTGTTGTGATATCTTCCCGTGAGTCCCTGATCTTGATCGTACACATTTGTGTGTATGATTAGTGTACGATTGAATCCGGGGCGTCACAGGGCACGCCCTCCACCCTCGTGGCTGCCTTGATTGCTTCTTGGCTTGCACTACAAGTCCTCTGGATCACATTCGTTCCAAAAATCACGCTCCTGAAGGTTTCATTCCGTTTGGACTCCGTTTGATATTCCTTTTCTTTGAAATACTGAAATAGGCAAAAAAACAGCAATACGGGTTGGGCGTCCAGTTAGTAGGTTAGTCCCAAAAATGATATAAATGTGTAAAGTAAAGGCCATAAACATCCAAAATGGGTATTATAATAGCATGGAACAATAAAAAATTATAGATACGTTGGAGAAGTATCAAGCATCCCCAAGCTTAATTCCTGCTCGTCCTCGAGTAGCTAAATGATAAAAACAAAAAAATTCATATGGAATGCTACCTAGCATAATTCTCAATGTAATTTTATTTATTGTGGCATGAATGTTCAGATCCAAATGATTCAAAATAAAAGTTCATATTGACATAAGAATTAGTAATACTTCAAGCATACTAATCAAAGCAATCATGTCTTCTCAAAATAACATGGTTAAAGAAAGTTCATCCCTACAAAATCATATAGTTAGGCTATGCTTCATTTTCGTCACACAAAAATGCTCCCATCTTATACACCCCCGATGATAAGCCAAGCAATTGTTTCGTACTTAAATAATCTCAAACTTTTTCAACTTTCACGCAATACATGAGCGTGAGCCATGGATATAACACTATGGGTGGAATAGAATATGATGATGGAGGTTGTGTGGAGAAGACAAAAAAGGAGAAAGTCTCACATTGATGAGGCTAATCAACGGGCTATGGAGATGCCCATCAATTGATGTAAACATGAGGAGTAGGGATTGCCATGCAACGGATGCACTAGAGCTATAAATGTATGAAAGCTCAACAAAAGAAACTAGTGGGTGTGCATCCAACTTGCTTGCTCACGAAGACCTAGGGAATTTTGAGGAATCCCATCGTAGGAATATACAAGCCAAGTTCTATAATGAGAAATTCCCACTAGTATATGAAAGTGACAACATATGAGACTCGCTATATGAAGAACATGGTGCTACTTTGAAGCACAAGTGTGGAAAAAAGATAGTAACATTGCCCCCTTTTTTATTTTCTTTTTTGGGCCTTTTTATTTGGCATTTTTTATTTGGCCTTTCCCTTTTTTTATTTGGCCTTTCATTTTTTTAGGGGGGGGGGGGCAATGCTCTAATAATGATGATCATCACACTTCTATTTATTTACAACTCAAAACTAGAACAAGATATGACTCTATATGAATGCCTCCGGCGGTGTACCGGGATGGGCAATGAATCAAGAGTGATGTTTATGAAAATTTATGCATGGTGGCTTTGCCACAAATACGATGTCAACTACATGATCATGCAAGGCAATATGACAATGGTAATGTGTGTCATGATGATAAACGGAATGGTGGAAAGTTGCATGGCAATATATCTCGGAATGGATATGGAAATGCCATAATAGGTAGGTATGGTGGCTGTTTTGAGGAAGATATAAGGAGGTTTATGTGTGATAGAGCTTATCGTATCACGGGGTTTGGATGCACCGGTGAAGTTTGCACCAACTCTCAAGGTGAGAAAGGGCAATGCACGGTACCAAAGAGGCTAGCAATGATGGAAGGGTGAGAGTGCGTATAATCCATGGACTCAACATTATTCAAAAGAACTCATATACTTATTGAAAAAATCTACAAGTCATCAAAAACCAACCACTACGCGCATGCTCCTAGGGGGATAGATTGGTAGGAAAAGACCATCGCTCGTCCCCGACCGCCACTCATAAGGATGCACAATCTAAGAACACCTCGTGTTTCAAATTTGTTACACAACTTTAACCATACGTGCATGCTACGGGACTTGCTAACTTCAACACAAGCATTCTTTAAATTCATAATCACCCAACTAGCATGACTCTAATATCACTACCTCCATATCTCAAAACAATTATCAAGTATCAAATTGATCATAACATCCAATTCACTTCCTATGATAGTTTTTATTATACCCAACTTGGATGCCCACCATTCTAGGACCAATTTTATAAACATAGAAAATACCATGCTGTTATAAGAGACTCTCAAAATAATATAAGTTAAGCATGAGAGACTAACAATTTATACAAAATTAAGCCACCGCCGTGCTATAAAAGATATAAGTGAAGCACTAGAGCAAAAACTGTCTAGCTCAAAAGATATAAGTGAAGCACATAGAGTATTCTAATAAATTCCAATCAAGTGGGTTTCTCACAAAAGGTGTGTACAGCAAGGATGATTTTGTTAAACTAAAAACCAAAGACTAATATCATACAAGATGCTCCAAGCAAAACACATATCATGTGGCAAATAAAAATATAGCTCCAAGTAAAGTTACCGATAAACGAAGATGAAAGAGGGGATGCCTTCCGGGGGCATCCCCAAGCTTAGGCTTTTGGATATTATTGAATATCTTGGGGTGCCATGGGCATCCCTAAGCTTAGGCTTTTTCCACTCCTTATTCCATAGTCCATCAAATCTTTACCCAAAACTTGAAAACTTCACAACACAAAACTCAACAGGAAATCTCGTAAGCTCCGTTAGTGAAAGAAAGAAAAAACACCACATAAGGTACTGTAATTAACTCATTATTTATTTATATTTGTGTTAAACCTACTGTATTTCAACTTTTCTATGGTTAATACCCTTACATACTAGCCATAGATACATCAAAATAAGCAAACAGCACATGAAAAACAGAATCTGTCAAAAACAGAATAGTCTGTAGCAATCTGTAACCCTCGAATACTTATGGAACTCTAAAAATCCTACCAAAATACAAAGTCCTGGGAAATGTGTCTATTAATCTGCAGCAAAAAGAATCAACACAAAAGCACGTTTCTGTGAATTACTAAAATTATTTTTGTGCGCGTAAAGTTTCTGTTTTTCAGCAGAATCAAATTAACTATCACCATAGGTTATCCTATAGGTTCTACTTGGCACAAACACTAATTAAAACATAAAAACACATCTAAACAGAAGGTAGATGCAAAAATTATTACTAAACAGAAACAAAAACAAAAACCCAAATAAAATTGGGTTGCCTCCCAACTAGCGCTATCGTTTAACGCCCCTAGCTAGGCATAAAAGCGAGGATAGATCTAAGTAGTGCCATCTTTAATTTTTAGTTTTTTAGCGGAGTCATGTTCGAATCCGGGAGGTTCTTTGCGTTTCCCTTCATACTCGGAAATTTTAAGATCTATAGAATCCAACCTCTCATTGCAAAGAGTAATCAACATATTCATGCGGTGAAGATTTCCGCTAACACTCTTAAGAGGTTCAAGAGACTTTTGTAAGATTTTTGTTACTTCGCAAATCTTTTCAAACACTTGTGTCTCTTCTTGGGTAGGATGTGGTCCCCCTTTTTGAGGTAGTGTTCCCACTACTCCCTCTATGATTTCATGCGCAATACTAGGATCAATTTCAATAAAAATTTCCTTGGCAATGCAATCCAAGAGTTGTCTATGAGACAAATTCAGCCCAACATAAAAATTGCGAAGTAGAATTCTAAAATTCACCTCTAGGGTGCAATTATGATAAGTTTCCATCATCCTATACCAAGCATCTTTTAAGTTTTTTCAATGCCTTTGCTTGAAGTTAAAACTTCAAACTCGGGAGACATAGGAGCGGATAAGGGACTAGCCATAGCGACAAGCACACAAGGGACAAGCGAAAGAGAGAGAGGAGATTGGGAAAGAGAGGGCGAATAAAATGGCAAGGGTGAAGTGGGGGAGAGGAAAACGAGAGGAAAATCACAAATAATGTAAATATGAGGGAGATGAGTTTGTGATGGGTACTTGGTATGTCTTGACTTGAGCGAAGACCTCCCCGGCAACGGCACCAGAAATCCTTCTTGCTACGTCTTGAGCTTGCGTTGGTTTTCCTTGAAAAGGAAAGGGTGATGCAGCAATAGTAGCGTAAGTATTTCCCTCAGTTTTTGAGAACCAAGGTATCAATCCAGTAGGTGGCTATTCAAAAGTCCCACGCACCTACACAAACAAACAAGAACTCGCAACCAATGCAATAAAGGGGTTGTCAATCCCTTCATGGCCACTTGCGAAAGTGAGATCTGATAGAGATAATATGGTAAGATAAATATATTTTTGGTATTTTATAATATAGATTGGAAAAGTAAAGATGAAAATAAAAGTATATTGAAAGCTTATATGATAAAAGATAGACCCGAGGCCATAGGTTTCACTAGTGGCTTCTCTTAGGGATAGCATAAGTATTACGGTGGGTAAACAAATTATTGTCGAGCAATTGATAGAAAAGCGAATAATTATGAGATTATCTAGACATGATCATGTAGGCATCACGTCCGTGACAAGTAGACCGACTCCTGCCTGCATCTGCTACTATTACTCCACACATCGACTGCTATCCAGCATGCATCTAGAGTATTAAGTTCATAAAGAACAGAGTAACGCATTAAGAAAGATGACATGATATAGAGGGGTAAACTCATGCAATATGATATAAACCCCATCTTTTTATAATCTATGGAAACAATACAATATGTGCCTTGCTGTCACTGGGAAAGGACACCGCAAGATTGAACCCAAAGCTAAGCACTTCTCCCATTGCAAGAAAGATCAATCTAGTAGGCCAAACCAAACTGATAATTCGAAGAGACTTGCAAAGATAACTTAATCACACATAAAAGAATGCAAAGGAGATTTAAATATTTCTCATAGATAAACTTGATCATAAACCCACAATTCATCGGATCTCGACAAACACACCGCAAAAAGAGTTACATCGAATAGATCTCCAAGAAGATCAAGGAGACCATGATGGTATTGAGATTCAAAGAGAGAGAAGAAGCCATCTAGCTAATAACTATGGACGCAAAGGTCTATGGTAAACTACTCACAACTCATCGGAGAGGCTATGGTGTTGATGTAGAAGCCCTCCGTGGTTGATTCCCCCTCCGGCGGAGCACCGGTGAAAGCTCCAAGATGGGATCTCGTGGATACATAAGGTTACGGTGGTGGAAATAGTTTGTCGTGGTCACCTCTGATGTTCTTGGGGTACGTGGGTATATATAGGAGGAAGAAGTAGGTCGGTGGACGCTCGAGGGGACCACGACATAGGGGGCGCCTAGTAGGGGGGCGCCATCCACCCTCGTGGCCACCTCAATTGCTTCTTTACTTGCACTCCAAGTCCTCTGGATCACGTTCGTTCCAAAAATCATGCTCCCGAAGGTTTCATTCCGTTTGGACTCCGTTTGATATTCCTTTTCTTCGAAATACTGAAATAGGCAAAAAAAACAGCAATACGGGTTGGGCCTCCGGTTAGTAGGTTAGTCCCAAAAATGATATAAATGTGTAAATTAAAGCCCATAAACATCCAAAACGAGTAATATAATAGCATGGAACAATCAAAAATTATAGATACGTTGGAGACGTATCATCTATGTATTCACATATGTATCAAGTTTCCGGTTAATACAATTCTAGCATGAATAATAAACATTTATCATGAATAAGGAAATATAAAATAACAATTTTATTATTGCCTCTAGGGCATATTTCCTTCGTGACCTAGAAGCGGTGGTTGCAGGTTGCAACTTTTCCTAAGCCTATAGATGACCCTTGTGCCTTTTTCTTTTTCTGCATCCTTTTTTCGCTAAAATGTGCAATATGTACCATATTTTTTTAAGAAATCTCGGCCCGCTTTATTAAGTAACATAAATGTTCATATGTACAAGGGTTGGATCATGAGGGTGACCCAGCCTTAAAATGGCGACCTATACCTACCGCACAAACGTGCTCAGCGAGATAATGAGCTTCAAAGTTGAAATTTCTACCGTAGGAATGAAGTATGTCTACCAGAGGGGTGTGGCGACCGATTCTCCAGGTACTAATTCCCAGAAAATGGCCCTCGTGCTCATTAGCCCCAGGATAACTGTTAGCTGATGAGGCACCAACTTGATACAGAAATTCCAAGCAATTGCAAAATATGTAGTACAAGACCATTCTGGTCTGTGAGTACAACAAATGGTTTCTAGTGGTTGATGGCGGAAGCGGGTTGTAAATCATCAGTGTCTATGGGACTCCATTTCCCACGGGAACAGCTGACCAGACTAACTCCTATCTTCGCGAGATGGCTATCACTGTTGCTCAGGTTTCGGGGTTGTCAACACGGTCGCTCCTTTCCGCACAAGAAATCTGGCCAAGACAATAGCCAGGGACAAGCCAGTGAGTACTTTGAATGTACTCGCAAACATTATGAACACAGGAATAATATAATAATGATGTGCAAAAATAATTATTTTATGCTCATGACGTCAGTCACAAAAGGTAAATAAATCTCTGATGCATGTAAGCAGGTTATTTATGGAAATGCAATAACATATTAATAATAAAAAGCACCGATCGGGCGTCTGAAGCGACGCCACATAAAGGGCTTTAAAAGAAATGCCACCGTCGGGCGTCTGAGCGACGCCACATACAGGGCTTTAAAAGAAATGCCACGGTCGGGCGTCTGAGCGACACCACATACAGGGCATTAAAAGAAATGCCACAGTCGGGCGTCTGAGCGACACCACATACAGGGATTTAAAAGAAATGCCACAGTCGGGCGTCTGAGCGACACCACATACAGGGCTTTAAAAGAAACGATCATAGTGAATATATATACCGGAGGTAAAATCATTCCAGGGATATTTGATAATACCAATAATATCATGGGTTAGTCCACAACAAAATAATAATCATCATCGTCACATGTCACAAGTCGTGATACCAATTCTGATTTAACAGTTTCACCTCCGAAGACCGACACTAAGACCGACACCTGACCCATCCCAGACTGTAATCCTTAACCATGGACACGGCTATTCGAATAGGTTTAATCTCTGCAGAGGGTGTACTCTTTACCCACGAGTAACGGATTTCATTACTCCATTGGGACTAATTCCGTCTACGGTCTTTTTGTTGAAAACACACCTAACTTGCACACACCAGCTTAACTCACACTTGTCTGCAATCACCCACGACACCTGTCAAGCAAACTCTAAGTGGGGAGGCTACAACCTCGCGTAGCATGGGATCAAATTTGTATCGCGCGCTCTAAGGGGTGGCCTCCCCTCTCGGTCTCAACCGGAAACACCCATGCCCCCGGACCAGGTGGCCTGCCTACCAGCTACAACCGGTATCGTCCACCCTGGCCTCTCTGTACGGTGTGTGCTAGAAAGAGGTTGACAACTTACTGAACCGTACTCTACTTGTTGTAGAGACGAGTGGTAGTACGAAACAAGTATGGGGGTTACTAGAATAAGACTCGGTCTTTGGTCGACTCAGGAGGTTTAAGTATTCCCTACATGATTAGCATAACGAATATATTTCAACCAACAGAGTCCCCGCTCATATTACCTTACCATGCCATACCAGACACAACCGCCCCGACGGAGACCGGCGACAAACTCATGCCTACCCAAGGCAGAGGTTTTCCCGGGTTCCTGCCGGTATGCATGCAAGGCATATGAGAATGATTATCATCACAAGTGTGATCATTTCCAACAGCATGGAAATCTCAAATATGCATCCATGCACATGATCATCTCACATGAAATAACAATTTCTCCAAAAGAGAGGTAGTGTGATAAATGTGTCAACGAACACTCGAAAATATCATGCCAGGGTTCAGAATGCTTGCCTTCAATGTGTGGAAAGGCAGGGTGCACTCCAAAACTTTTTGAAGGTTTTCTTCTCTCTCTCCAAGGTCCTATTTTAAACAAATTTGAATTAACACACAAATTCAAAAACAGCACAAAAAGTTGTTTGAAAATTTTTCAAATAAATCTTAAAATAAACTAGGTTAAATTTGAGAGAGGTAGGAAAATGAATCAATTCATTTGGAGTTGTATTTAAAAAGATAAAGCCAGTCAAAGATTTGGTCAAAATCTGTTTTTAATAATAAAACAGAAAAGAAAACGTTTCGGCAGAATATGTCTTCGAAAAGGGGAGACGTACTTGGGGTTTTGCGCTTCCACTTAAACACGTGGAGGCAGGGCTGGGTCACTGACAGTGGGCCCGCCTGGCCCACTGGTCAGGTTTGACCAGTCGCCCTCCCTCCTCTTCTCTGCCCGAGTAGAGGCGTGGCGTCTGGCGATCGTTGCCGGCGAACGGCGTCTTTTCGCGGGCATCTAAGAGCAGGGATGGATCCGCCACTCCTAGGCGGTCCTTCCGGTGGTCGCAGGGTAGCCGGGGTTGGAGGGAGTCGCCGGCGGCGAGCTCCGCAGTGGAGGGGGCTTCGGTGACAGAGTGATTTTTTGGTTGCGGTGGTCTCCTGCCAAAATTGAGCGAGGGGTTGTGCTCGCGGGAGGAAGGGAGAGTTCTTGGTGGAGAGAGTCGAGAGGGAGAGGCACTGGTGGCGATGGAATCGGCCGGGGCTTGGCAGCGACCGAACCGGCCGAACTCGGGGAAGAAGGCCTTCCCTTGCTCCACTGCTGGCCAAGGCAACACTAGGAGATCATATGAGGTTGCTTGAGGTCTCGTTTGAGCTCCGGGGTCCTTATATAGGCGGTGGAGGTCGGTTTTGAGGCGGCCGGCGATAACAACGACGGCGAACCGCCTCCCTGTAGCTTGGGCGACGTGGCGGCGACGAGCGCTAGAGGACGAGGCTGCGGATGAGCTCGCACTGTTCTAGGGGCAGGTGGCAAGCCGGGGTGGCTTTGGCGGCGCCGACCGTGGCAGAGGCACGCTGAGGACGCCGGCATGCCGCCAAAAGCTCTGTCGGTGACGCTGTTGGCTGCCAGGGCGGCTTGGCATGTTGCTGTGAGGAGGTTAGTGTGTGGCGTGGCGCTGCAGAGCGGTCCAAAACCAGGGGGCCAGCGTGTCGGCTCGGGCGCGGTTCGTGCAATACGCGCACTCTGGGCGCGTCCAGTGCATGCACGGAAGGTGTTCGATACAATGCCGTGGCATGCTACAGGTCACGGGTGAGGTTGGCAAGCAACAGAGCTAGGTTGTTGATAGAGTGAAGCTCAGGGGACAAGGTAGTTTGGTCAGGAGACCAAGTTCACAATGCCAACAACAATACATGTCAAATCTGATCATGCACTCCAGGTGTTTGACAAAATGCCACAGGCACCTAGGTATTTCTTGGAGTGGCCAAATCTTCCAGATCAGTGTCTCTTTGGATGCACAAGAGGGTGGTGAGGTTAGTTGGTGAAAAGCACAAACTTGCTAGTGCAAATTTTGCAGAACTTCAAATCTGGACAGGATGTGAGTGGCATTATTTCATGAACCAAAAATATGCCAATGGTTGCATGCTCCTGGACTTAGGGGTTTAGTATGGAGGACTACAAGTAGGAGAAAGAATCAAGAGCCAAAGAGCAAGCAAGAATATGGTTGCTGTACAAACCATCATGTTGGACCAGAATGGAGATGAGGTTGATTCACTCAAAACTTTCAGAGAACATCCCTGGATTTTTGCATATAATGGAATCATATGCTCCTACTGACATCCCATAATTTTGGTGGAAGCTAGAAACAAATATTTAAAAGGGTTGCAGTGCAAAATTGTCCACTGGACCAGAGAAGAAAAACATGTGTAGCACTCAAAATATGCAATGAATGAACTATATTATTGCATAAAAGTGATTAGAGGCATCACATGACATCTCCAAATTTTGGTGGAATTTTTAGTTAATTTTATCAAATGGTTGTAGTTCAAAAAGAGCTCCAAAACTTAAAACAGGTCATTTTAATGAATATAGCTCAGAGCGAAATAATTTTATAAATAATCCTACTGATTAGAAAATTGTTTTAGTGAGATGGCATAAAAGTTCAATATGTTTGGAAGGATCCACTTGGGAAAAAATAAATCCTTAATATTAAAAGAAAGGTTTTGAACTCAATAGAAATATTCTTGCAGGCAAAATTTTTAACTCTTGGCAAAATTTTAATAACTAAAACCTGGTTAAATTTTTGGGGTGTTACAATTACTACCCCCCTTAAAAAAATCTTGTCCTCGAGATTTGCTAAGAGCCGTTGTGAAAAACAAATGCTCCATATGTGTCCGAGCGGTTGTGAGTCTGCTGCTGTGGTGCTGCGTGAATGAAAATAATCCAAGCAGTGAGGGGATAAACGTTGCAGCAACTCACGGAAAAGAAATCTCATTCTAGAATTTTTTTTGAGGTTACATAAGTTAGTCACGAAGAAAACCCATACTGGTAGAAACTAAATAATCGACTCGTCGCACACATTCGAGGTACCATGCATAAGTTACAATGTAACAATAAATGCTGAAATAACAAACACAGCAGTGACGTCTAAAATGAAAACGGTAACTGGAAGGGGTCCCGATAAAATGTCTCTGGTAAAGGGATACACTCCTCTTCTATCGGAGGAAGTGGATTGACCAGTCGATGTATGAGTCTCTCCGGGTCGGGCCTCAATGGTCTGCCGATGGCAATCTGAGGATTTAAATCAGCGAGACTCTGGAGATAATCCATCACTCGTTGGTTCAAATGCTCTTGAGCGATGATGTACTAGATAAGGTTGGCCAGTACTGGGTCTCTCTCAATTCGTCCACCGGGAAAAGATGTTACTCCTCCGGGTGCTGCACGGCTTGGAAAGTAATAATATCCTTGTTCGCGGGCATAGGGTACTGCGGATCGAAGGTGAGCAATCGCTTCTTTCGCAGCAGCTTCTATGGCCAGGTGTGGGGTTGGCATAGATTCCCCCACAAAGGAAACTTCCGTTGGATCTTGATTGGAGTCTACGGGAGGGATGTGTACTGCTGCCCAATATTCCGAGGTGGAAAAAGTGATTCTCGATTTCAACAGCTCGTACTGGGGTGGCTGGGTAGAACCCATAGTACTGCGAGTAAAGTCCCACAATATTTTGACAAAGCTACTTGGGGTTGCATCTGAGGTTCTTAGATAAATACTGGGGCTCGGCATGACAGGAAAAGGTTGTGAGGGTGGTGCACAAGGTGTGGGGTGCTTGGTAAGGTCACGAGGTGGCCTTTATATAGCAATGGAGCTGGGTCATTTTACCGAGGTGAAAGGTAATAAATTTGCCAGCTTAGCTCCAAAGGTCGGGTCAGTGTCAGAGATACACATATCTCAAAAAAGAGACGTGTTACTGTGGTTGTCGTCGGGGTTGGTTTTGGTAGCTGTGCCCGAAAAAAAATGCAACTATGCGCTGACAAAATACGCAAGGCTACTATTCAAACAGAGGCACAACGACGGGCTGCGTTTACCTACAAGGTCGCACGATTACAAAGCGAGGGCACACTGAAACTCAGTACTACTCGTACGGCTTAGTCTACCTCGTTTACGTCTAAACGGGTGTGCCTGGTGGATGACGAGGCTTCTCCATGTGTCTCACTGCCGGGATTAGTCAGAGATGGCGGAGGAACTGTAGGGTCGGGTAGCGATGATGACCATCACGGGGATTGTTAGCCACAATCCCGTTGGAGTGTGTTCCCAAAAGGCGTCGAAGCACTTCTGGGGTCATCACAGTATCTTGGATGATGGCTGGGGCTGAACTCAGGGTCTCGATCGGGTGTCCGAACAGCACGACTGGGTTGTCAGCGTCGGGCTTGTCTTCTCTACTTGCTGGGGCTCGATGAACCAGCTCTCCTCGAGCTGCGATCAGATCAATGGTGATTTGGTCGAACAGTGCCTCTAGTGCACTTACATAGCGCACTAGGTGCAACAATGCGGGATCTGTCTCGTGATCTCCGTTAGCAACTTGGGGTGGTCTACCATACCCTTCACGCCTGGGGTAGTAGTAGAACGAGCGATAGTTAACTCTGGGCGACAACTGCCGGAGTTGAACTATAGCCTCTCGAGCAGCTAGCTGGACGGCTTGTGGCTCGAAGGAAGTTGTTCTTCCGGTGAACCTGTAGGGGCGTTCTGGAGATAGACCCCTACCGTAGATGTGCACAGTGGCCCAAAATTGACGGCTTTCACCGCCCATGGGTCCTTGGTACACAACATATTCTGGGGGCTCTTCTAACGCATAGGCACGACGGGTGAGGTTTGCGAGTATGGTCACAAAACCTCCAAGGTTGGTTGTTGTGGTCTCGTTGTGCACGACGGGGCCTGGCATTATGGCCCGGTTTGGGGTAGAGGTTGTGCTGTGCTAGGTTGAGGCTAGCGTGCCCTTTTTATAGAAAAGGGAACGGAGTCTTCCATCGCACACTTGTGGAGGAGACATCTTGGGTGCTGGTCACTGGCGTGTGATCGACAGGTTAGGTTGATAGGTTGGGCACCAACTGCCAAAAGTGTCGGGGTCACTGTGTGGCTGTCTTGCACGAGAAGCTTGGCTGGGGTTTGGTTAAGGTCTGGTAGGTTGGTTTGCCTAAGTTTATCGACCTGGCTGGGATAGGACTAGCCAATGGTCAGCCTGGCTCTGATACCAAGTCTGTGGCGACCGATTCTCCGGGTACTAATTCCCAGAAAATGGCCCTCGTGCTCATCAGCCCCAGGATAACTGTTAGCTGATGAGGCACCAACTTGATACAGAAATTCCAAGCAATTGCAAAATATGTAGTACAAGACCATTCTGGTCTGTGTGTACAACAAATGGTTTCTAGTGGTTGATGGCGGAAGCGGGTTGTAAATCATCAGTGTCTATGGGACTCCATTTCCCACGGGAACAGCTGACCAGGCTAACTCCTATCTTCGCGAGACGGCTATCACCGTTGCTTAGGTTCCGGGGCTGTCAACACGGTCACTCCTTTCCACGCAAGAAATCTGGCCAAGACAATAGCCAGGGACAAGCTAGTGAGTACTTTGAATGTACTCGCAAACATTATGAACACAGGAATAATATAATAATGATGTGCAAAAATAATTATTTTATGCTCATGACGTCAGTCACAAAAGGTAAATAAATCTCTGATGCATGTAAGCAGGTTATTTATGGAAATGCAATAACATATTAATAATAAAAAGCACCGATCGGGCGTCTGAAGCGACGCCACATAAAGGGCTTTAAAAGAAATGCCACCGTCGGGCGTCTGAGCGACACCACATACAGGGCTTTAAAAGAAATGCCACGGTCGGGCGTCTGAGCGACACCACATACAGGGCTTTAAAAGAAATGCCACAGTCGGGCGTCTGAGCGACACCACATACAGGGCTTTAAAAGAAACGATCATAGTGAATATATACCGGAGGTAAAATCATTCCAGGGATATTCGATAATACCAATAATATCATGGTTAGTCCACAACAAAATAATAATCATCATCGTCACATGTCACAAGTCGTGATACCAGTTCTGACTTAACAGTTTCACCTCCGAAGACCGACACTAAGACCGACACCTGACCCATCCCAGACTGTAATCCTTAACCATGGACACGGCTATTCGAATATGTTTAATCTCTGCAGAGGGTGTACTCTTTACCCACGAGTAACGGATTTCATTAGTCCATTGGGACTAATTCCGTCTACGGTCTTTTTGTTGAAAACACACCTAACTTGCACACACCAGCTTAACTCACACGTGTCTGGAATCACCCACGACACCTGTCAAGCAAACTCTAAGTGGGGAGGCTACAACCTCGCGTAGCATGGGATCAAATTTGTATCGCGCGCTCTAAGGGGTGGCCTCCCCTCTCGGTCTCAACCGGAAACACCCATGCCCTCGGACCAGGTGGCCTGCCTACCAGCTACAACCGGTATCTTCCACCCTGGCCTCTCTGTACGGTGTGTCCTAGAAAGAGGTTGACAACTTACTGAACCGTACTCTACTTATTGTAGAGACGAGTGGTAGTACGAAACAAGTATGGGGGTTACTGGAACAAGACTCGATCTATGGTCGACTCAGGAGGTTTAAGTATTCCTTGCATGATTAGCATAACGAATATATTTCAACCAACAGAGTCACCGCTCATATTACCTTACCATGCCATACCAGACACAACCGCCCTGACGGAGACCGGCGACAAACTCATGCCTACCCAAGGCAGAGGTTTTCCCGGGTTCCTGCCGGTATGCATGCAAGGCACATGAGAATGATTATCATCACAAGTGTGATCATTTCCAACAGCATGGAAATCTCAAATATGCATCCATGCACATGATCATCTCACATGAAATAACAATTTCTCCAAAAGAGAGGTAGTGTGATAAATGTGTCAACGAACACTCGAAAATATCATGCCAGGGTTCAGAATGCTTGCCTTCAATGTGTGGAAAGGCAGGGTGCACTCCAAAACTTTTTGAAGGTTTTCTTCTCTCTCTCCAAGGTCCTATTTTAAACAAATTTGAATTAACACACAAATTCAAAAACAGGACAAAAAGTTGTTTGAATTTTTTCAAATAAACCTTAAAATAAACTAGGTTAAATTTGAGAGAGGTAGGAAAAAGAATCAATTCATTTGGAGTTGTATTTAAAAAGATAAAGCCAGTCAAAGATTTGGTCAAAAATCTATTTTTAATAATAAAACAGAAAAGAAAACGTTTCGGCAGAATACGTCTTCGAAAAGGGGAGACGTACTCGGGGTTTTGAGCTTCCACTTAAACACGTGGAGGCGGGGCTGGGTCACTGACAGTGGGCCCGCCTGGCCCACTGGTCAAGTTTGAGGAGTCGCCCTCCCTCCTCTTCTCTGCCCGAGCAGAGGCGTGGCGTCCGGCGATCGTTGCCGGCGAACGGCGTCTTTTCGCGGGCATCTAAGAGCAGGGATGGATCCGCCACTCCCAGGCGGTCCTTCCGGTGGTCGCAAGGTAGTCGGGGGTGGAGGGATTCGCCGGCGGCGAGCTCCGCGGCGGAGGGGGCTTCGGTGACAGAGTGATTTTTTGGCTGCGGTGGTCTCCCGCCAAAATTGAGCGAGGGGTTGTGCTCGCGGGAGGAAGGGAGAGTTCTTGGTGGAGAGAGTCGGGAGGGAGAGGCACTGGTGGCGATGGAATCGGCCGGGGCTTGGCAGCGACCGAACCGGCCGGACTCGGGGAAGAAGGCCTTCCCTTGCTCCACTGCTGGCCAAGGCAACACTAGGAGGATCATATGAGGTTGCTTGAGGTCTCGTTTGAGCTCCGGGGTCCTTATATACGCGGTGGAGGTCGGTTCCGGGGTAGCCGGCGGTAAGGACGACGGCAAACCGCCTCCCTGTAGCTTGGGTGACGTGGCGGCGACGAGCGCTAGAGGACGATGCTGCGGATGAGCTCGCACTGTTCCAGGGGCAGGTGGCAAGCCGGGGTGGCTTTGGCGGCGCCGACCATGGCAGAGGCGCGCTGAGGATGCCGACGTGCCGCCAAAAGCTCTGTCGGCGGCGCTGTTGGCTGCCAGGGCAGCTTGGCGCGTTGCTGTGAGGAGGTTAGTGCGTGGCGTGGCGCTGCAGAGCGGGCCAAAACCAGGGGGCCAGCGTGTCGGCTCGGGCGCGGTTCGTGCAATACACGCGCTCTGGGCGCGTCCAGTGCATGCACGGAAGGTGTTCGATACAATGCCGTGGCATTCTACAGGTCACGGTGAGGTTGGCAAGCAACAGAGCTAGGTTGTTGATAGAGTGAAGCTCAGGGGACAAGGTAGTTTGGTCAGGAGACCAAGTTCACAATGCCAACAACAATACATGTCAAATCTGATCATGCACTCCAGGTGTTTGACAAAATGCCACAGGCACCTAGGCATTTCTTGGAGTGGCCAAATCTTCCAGATCAGTGTCTCTTTGGATGCACAAGAGGGTGGTGAGGTTAGTTGGTGAAAAGCACAAACTTGCTAGTGCAAATTTTGCAGAACTTCACATCTGGACAGGATGTGAGTGGCATTATTTCATGAACCAAAAATATGCCAATGGTTGCATGCTCCTGGACTTAGGGGTTTAGTATGGAGGACTACAAGTAGGAGAAAGAATCAAGAGCCAAAGAGCAAGCAAGAATATGGTTGCTGTACAAACCATCATGTTGGACCAGAATGGAGATGAGTTTGATTCACTCAAAAAATTTAGAGAACATCCCTGGATTTTTGCATATAATGGAATCATATGCTCCTACTGACATCCCATAATTTTGGTGGAAGCTAGAAACAAATATTTAAAAGGGTTGCAGTGCAAAATTGTCCACTGGACCAGAGAAGAAAAACATGTGTAGCACTCAAAATATGCAATGAATGAACTATATTATTGCATAAAAGTGATTTAGAGGCATCACATGACATCTCCAAATTTTGGTGGAATTTTTAGTTAATTTTATCAAATGGTTGTAGTTCAAAAAGAGCTCCAAAACTTAAAACAAGTCATTTTAATGAATATAGCTCAAGGCGAAATAATTTTATAAATAATCCTACTGATTAGAAAATTGTTTTAATGAGATGGCATAAAAGTTCAATATGTTTGGAAGGATCCACTTGGGAAAAAAATAAATCCTTAATATTAAAAGAAAGGTTTTGAACTCAACAGAAATATTCTTGCAGGCAAAAATTTTAACTCTTGGCAAAATTTTAATAACTAAAACCTGGTTACATTTTTGGGGTGTTACAAGGGGGTGAATGGGAGATTTAAAATTTCTTTTGGAAACTTCAAATCTCTCAGAACCCTGCAGTGGAATGAAGGTAAATAGTGAACAAGATTGAACAACAACTAGCGAGTGTAAACTATGGCATGCATCGAAAGGAATCACATGGGCCGAAACTTAACATAGAGTGTAGAGGTAGCTAGTGATGCTCGATGATGATAGAGGATTTGGTAGACTGCTACGTCTTGAGCTTTCTTTGGTTTTCCTTGAGGACGAAAGGGTGATGCAGCAAAGTAGCGTAAGTATTTCCCTCAGTTTTTGAGAACCAAGGTATCACTCCAGTAGGAGGCTCCTCAAAAGTCCCACGCACCTACACAAACAAACAAGAACCTCACAACCAACGCAATAAAGGGGTTGTCAATCCCTTCACGGCCACTTGCGAAAGTGAGATCTGATAGAGATAATATGATAAGATAGATATTTTTGGTATTTTTATGATATAGATAGGAAAATTAAAGATGCAAATAAAATTAGATGGTAAACTTATATGATAAAAGATAGACCCGGGGGCCATAGGTTTCACTAGTGGCTTCTCTCAAGATAGCATAAGTATTATGGTGGGTGAACAAATTACTATCGAGCAATTGATAGAAAAGCGCATAGTTATGAGATTATCTAGGCCTGATCATGTATATAAGCATCACGTACGTGACAAGTAGACCGACTCCTGCCTGCATCTACTACTATTACTCCACACATCAACCGACTCCTGCCTGCATCTAGAGTATTAAGTTCATAAAGAACAGAGTAACCCATTAAGAAAGATGACATGATGTAGAGGGATAAACTCATGCAATATGATATAAACCCCATCTTTTTATCCTCGATGGCAACAATACAATACGTGCCTTGCTGCCCCTGCTGTCACTGGGAAAGGACACCGCAAGATTGAACCCAAAGCTAAGCACTTCTCCCATTGCAAGAAAGATCAACCTAGTAGGCCAAACCAAACTGATAATTCGAAGAGACTTGCAAAGATAATTTAATCACACATAAAAGAATCCAGAGAAGATTCAAATATTTCTCATAGATAAACTTGATCATAAACCCACAATTCATCGGATCTCGACAAACACATCGCAAAAAGAGTTACATCGAATAGATCTCCAAGAAGATCAAGGAGAACTTTGTATTGAGATTCAAAGAGAGAGAAGAAGCCATCTAGCTAATAACTATGGATCCGAAGGTCTGTGGTAAACTACTCACAACTCATCAGAAGGGCCTTGGAGATGATGTAGAGGCCCTCCATGGTCGATTCCCCCTCGGGCGAAACGCCGGCGAAGGCTCCAAGATGGGATCTCGCAGATACAGAAGATTGCGGTGGTGGAAATAGTTTTTCGCGGTGCTCCTCGATGGTTTCAGGGTACGTGGGTATATATAGGAGGAAGAAGTAGGTCGGTGGACGCTCGAGGGGCCAACGAGGGTGGGGGTGTGCCCAGCCCTAGGGGCGTGTCGGGCACCCTCATGGTCGCCTCCTCTATTGCTTGACGTCCACTCCAAGTCCCTTGGATCACTTTTGTTCCCAAAAAGATCGCTCCCGAAGGTTTCATTCCATTTGGACTCTGTTTGATATTCCTTTCCTTCTTTCCTTCAAACACTGAAATAGGCAAAAAAAACAGCAATTCGGGCTAGGCCTCCGGTTAGTAGGTTAGTCCCAAAAATGATATAAAAGTGTAAAGTAAATCCCATAAACATCCAAAACGGGTAATATAATAGCATGGAACAATCAAAAATTATAGATACGTTGGAGATGTATCAAGCATCCCCAAGCTTAATTCATGCTCGTCCTCGAGTAGGTAAATGATAAAAACAGAATTTTTGATGTGGAATGCTACCTAGCATAATTCTCAATGTAACTTTCTTTATTGTGGCATGAATGTTCAGATCCAAATGATTCACAATAAAAGTTCATATTGACATAAGAAATTGTAATACTTCAAGCATACTAACTAAGCAATCATGTCTTCTCAAAATAACATGGCATTAGAAGGTTCATCCCTACAAAATCATATAGTTAGGCTATGTTTCATTTTCATCACACAAAATACTCCCATCAAGAACAACCCCGGTTTCAGCCAAGCAATTGGTTCATACTTTTTAACGTGCTTCAGCCTTTTTCAACTCTCACGTAATACATGAGCGTGAGCCATGGATATAGCACTATGGGTGGAATAGAATATGATGATGGAGGTTGTGTAGAGAAGACAAAAAAGGAGAAAGTCTCACATTGACGAGGCTAATCAACGGGGTATGGAGATGCCCATCAATTGATGTCAACATGAGGAGTAGGGATTACCATGCAACAGATGCACTAGAGCTATAAATGTATGAAATCTCAACAAAAGAAACTAAGTGGGTGTGCATCCAACTTGCTTGCTCACGTAGACCTAGGGCATTTTGAGGAAGCCCATCGTAGTAATATACAAGCCAAGTTCTATAATGAAAAATTCTCCACTAGTATATGAAAGTGACAACATATGAGACTCTCTATATGAAGAACATGGTGCTACTTTGAAGCACAAGTGCAGAAAAGGATAGTAACATTGCCCCCTTCTTTATTTTCTTTTTATTTTATTTTTTGGCCTTCCTTTTTTCTTTTTTTCTTTAGCCTTTCTTTTTTTCCTCTTTTTGGCCTTTTTTTATTTGGGGACAATGCTCTAATAATGATGATCATCACACTTCTATTTATTTACAACTCATGAATTACAACTCAAAACTAGAACAAGATATAACTCTATATGAATCCCTCCGGCGGGGTACCGGGATGGGCAATGAATCAAGAGTGACATGTATGAAAAATGATGCATGGTGGCTTTGCCACAAAATACAATGTCAACTACATGATCATGCAAGGCAATATGACAATGATGATGCATGTCATGATAAACGGAACGGTGGAAAGTTGCATGGCAATATATCCCGGAATGGCTATGGAAATGCCATAATAGGTAGGTATGGTGGCTGTTTTGAGGAAGATATAAGGAGGTTTTTGTGTGATAGAGTGTATCGTATCACGGGGTTTGGATGCACCGGCAAAGTTTGCACCAACTCTCAAGGTGAGAAAGGGCAATGCACGGTACCGAAGAGGCTAGCAATGATGGAAAGGTAAAAGTGTGTATAATCCATGGACTCACATTAGTCATAAAGAACTCATATACTTATTGCAAAAAAATTATTAGCCCTCGAAGCAAAGTACTACTACGCATGCTCCTAGGGGGGAGGTTGGTAGGAGTTAACCATCGTGCGCCCCCGACCTCCACTCAAGCGAAGGCAATCAAAAGAGCACCCCATGCAATAAATTTGTTACACAAATTTTACCATACGTGCATGCTACGGGACTTGCCAACTTCAACACAAGTATTTTTTAAATTCATAATCACCCAACTAGCATGACTCACCACCTCCATGTCTCAAAACAATTATCAAGTATCAAATTGATCATAGCATCCTATTCACTTCCTATAATAGTTTTTATTATACCCAACTTGGATGCTCATCATTCTAGGACCAATTTCATAACCACAAAAAATACCATGCTGTTCTAAGAGACTCTCAAAATAATATAAGTGAAGCATGAGAGATTAACAATTTCTACAAAATCAAGCCACCGACGTGCTCTAAAAGATATAAGTGAAGCACATAGAGTATTCTTATAAATTCCAATCAAGTGGGTTTCTCCCAAAAGGTGTGTACAGCAAGGATGATTGTGGTAAACTAAAAAGCAAATACTCATATAATATATGACGCTCCAAGCAAAACACATATCATGTGGCGAATAAAAATATAGCTCCAAGTAAAGTTACCGATGAACGAAGACGAAAGAGGGGATGCCTTCCGGGGCATACCAAAGCTTAGGCTTTTGGTTATCCTTGAATATCTTGGGGTGTCATGGGCATCCCGAAGCTTAGGCTCTTGACACTCCTTATTCCATAGTCCATCAAATCTTTACCCAAAACTTGAGAACTTCACAACACAAAACTCAACAGGAAATCTCATAAGCTTCGTTACTGCAAGAAAGAAAAACCACCACATAAGGTACTGTAATGAACTCATTCTTTATTTATATTGGTGTTAAACCTACGGTATTCCAACTTCTCTATGGTTCATACCCACCGATACTAGCCATAGATGCATCAAAATAAGCAAACAACACACGAAAAAACAGAATCTGTCAAAAACAGAACAGTCTGTAGAAATATGTAACTCTCGAATGCTTATGTAACTCTAAAAATCCTACCAAAATAGGAAGTCCTGGGAAATTTGTCTATTGATCTACAGCTAAAAGCATTAACGCAAAATCACGTTTCTGTGAATTACTAAAATTATTTTCATGAATGCAAAGTTTCTGTTTTTCAGCAGAATCAAATTAACTATCATCATAGGTTATCCTATAGGTTCTACTTGGCACAAACACTAATTAAAACATGAAAACACATCTAAAGAGAAGCTATACGAAATATTTATTACTAAACAGAAGCAAAAACAACAACAAAATAAAGTTGGGTTGCCTCCCAACAAGTGCTATTGTTTAACGCCCCAAGCTAGGCATAAAAGCGAGAATATATCTAAGTAGTGCCATCTTCGGCACTCAATTCATTAGTAGCTCGCATGATAGATTCATAAGGTAATTTAACTTTCTTTCTTGCAAAGTGTTCCATGTCTTTCCTTAATGGAAATTGGAATCTAATATTCCCTTCTTTCATATCAATAATTGCTCCAATCGTTCTAAGAAAAGGTCTACCAAGAACAATAGGACAAGAAAGATTGCAATCTATGTCAAGAACGATAAAATCTACAGGCACATAGTTCCTATTTGCAACAATAAGAACATCATTGATTCTTCCCATAGGCTTCTTAATGGTGGAATCCGCAAGGTGCAAATTTTTAAAGAGCAATCATCAAGATCATGGAAACCTAGAATATCACATAAAGTTTTCGGAATCATGGAAACACTAGCACCCAAATCACACAAAGCATAGCACTCATGATCTTTAATTTTATTCTTTATAGTAGGTTCCCACTCATCATAAAGTTTTCTAGGTACAGAAACTTCCAAATTAAGTTTTTCCTCATAAGATTGCATCAAGGAATCAATAATATGTTTGGTAAAAGCTTTATTTTGACTATAAGCATGAGGAGAATTCAACACGGATTGCAACAAGGAAAACAATCTATTAAAGAATAGTTATCATAATTAAATTCGTTGAAATCCATAATAGTGGGTTCAATGCTATTTAGAGTCTTGACCTCTCCAATCCCACTTTTACCAAATTTAGCATCAAGATCTAAAAACTCCGAATTATTGGGACGCCTTTTAACTAAAGTTGACTCATCTCCAGTCCCATCATTATTGTCACAACCGGGTTTTCCGGGTAATAAATTTCCAGAAAAAGACCGTCGTGCTCATCAGCCCCAGGATTACTGTTAGCTGATGAGGCTGCAACTTGATACAGAAATTCCAAGCAGAAAACAAAATATGTAGTACAAGGCCATTCTGGCCTCTGAGTACAACAAATGGTTTCTAGTGGTTGATGGCGGAAGCGGGTTGTGAAACATCAGTGTCTATGGGACTCCATTTCCCACGGGAACAGCTGACCATGTTAACTCCTATCTTCGCGAGGCTGCTATCTCCATTACTTAGTTTCCGGGGTTGTCATCGCGTCGCTCCTCTTCGTGCAAGAAAATCTGGCCAAGACAATAGCCAGGGACAAGCCAGTGAGTACTTTGAATGTACTCGCAAACATTATGAACACAGGTATAATATAACAATGATGTGCTGAAAATATTTTATGCTCATGACGTCAGTCACAAAAGATAAATAAATCTCTGATGCGTGCAAGCAAGTTATTTATAAAATTGCAATAACATAGTAGTATTAAAATTTATGAAATAAATAACAAGCAAAGCCACAGTCGGGCGTCTTAGCGACACCACATAAAGGGCTTTAAAAAGAAATGCCACAGTCGGGCGTCTGAGCGACACCACATAAAGGGCTTTTAAAAGAAATGCCACAGTCGGGCATCTGAGCGACACCACATAAAGGGCTTTAAAAGAAATGCCACAGTCGAGCGTCTGAGCGACACCACATAAAGGGCTTTAAAAGAAATGCCACAGTCGGGCATCTGAGAGACACCACATAAAGGGCTTTAAAAGAAATGCCACAGTCGGGCGTCTGAGCGACACCACATAAAGGGCTTTAAAAGAAATGCCACAGTCGGGCGTCTGAGCGACACCACACAAAGGGCTTTAAAATAAACAATCATAGTGAATATCCCGGAGGTAGAACCATCCCAGAGATACTCGATAATAACAATAATATCACGGGTTAGTCAACAATAATAATCATAATTATCACAAGTCACAGGTAGTAGTTCCAGTTCTGGTTAACAGTTTCACCTCCGAAGACCGACACTAAGACCGACACTTGACCCATCCCAGACTGTAATCCTTAACCATGGACACGGCTATTCGAATAGGTTTAATCTCTGCAGAGGGTGTACTCCTTACCCACGAGTAACGGATTTCTTTAGTCCATCGGGACTAATTCCGTCTACGGTCTTTTTGTTGAAAACACACCTAACTTGCACACACCAGCTTAACTCACACGTGTCTGGAATCACCCACGACACCTATCAAGCAAACTCTAAGTGGGGAGGCTACAACCTCGCGTAGCATGGGATCAAATTTATATCGCGCGCTCTAAGGGGTGGCCTCCCCTCTCGGTCCCAACCGGAAACACCCATGCCCCCGGACCAGGTGGCCTGCCTACCAGCTACAACCGGTATCTTCCACCATGGCCTCTCTGTATGGTGTGTGCTAGAAAGAGGTTTACAACTTACTGAACCGTACTCTACTTGCTGTAGAGACGAGTGGTAGTACGAAACAAGTATGGGGGTTACTGGAACAAGACTCGATCTACGGTCGACTCAGGAGGTTTAAGTATTCCCTGCATGATTAGTATAACGAATGTATTTCATCCAACAGAGTCACCGCTCATATCACCTTACCATGCCATACCAGACATAACCGTCCCGACGGAGACCGGCGACAAACTCATGCCTACCCAAGGCAGAGGTTTTCCCGGGTTCCTGCCGGTATGCATGCAAGGCACATGAGGGTGATTATCATCACAAGTGTGTTCATTTCCAACAGCATGGAAATCAATAACATGCACCCATGCATATGATCATATCACATGAAATAACAAGTTTCTCCAAAGTGAGGTGATGTTATGAACGTGTCATCGAACACACAAAAATATTATGCCGGGGTTCAGAATGATTGCCTTCAATGTGTGGAAAGGCAGGGTGCACTCCAAAACTTGAAACATTTCTCCTCTCTTCAAAAATCCTATTTTAGCAATATAAAAGAATTAACACACAAGATAAAAACAGCACCAAAAGTTGTTCTGAATTTTTTTTCAAATAAATCTTAAAATAAACTAGGTGAAATTTGAGAGAGGTAGGAAAAAGAATCAATTCATTTGGAGTTATATTTAAAAAGTTATAGACAGTCAAAGCTGTGGTCAAAATCTATTTTTAATAAAATCAGGAAAAGGAAAACGTTTCAAACGAGATTACGCTTTCGGTGCAGAGAAAACGTATTTGCGCCCTTTATGCCTCCACTTAACCACGTGGACCGGCGCTGGGTCTCTAATGGTGGGCCCGCCTGGCCCACTGGTCAGGTTTGACCAGTCGCCCGTGTCGTCTCCCTCCTCTGCCCGAGTGGAGCGGGGCTCCGGCGATCATCGCCGGCGAACGGTGGCTCCGTTCGGAAAGCTGAGGCCACCAGCGGATTCAGGGGGCCGAGGTTGTCACTCCGGTAGTCGTAGGGTCGTCGGAGGTGGAGGAAATCGCCGGCGGCGAGCTCCGCGGCGGAGGGAAGCTTCGGTGGTAAAGTGGTTTTGAGGCGGCGGTGGTTCCCGATCAAAATCGAGTAGGGGGAAGGGTTCACGGGAGGATGAGGAGGTTTCTGGCGAAGAGAACGGAGAGGGGGAGGCTCTAGAGGCACCGGCAGGGCCTGGGCAGTGGCGGCGGCTGCAGTCGCTGGAGATGAGGAAGGAGGCCTCCCCGGGTCGATTGGCTGCCAAAGGGGGTCCTCGGGAGGTGGCTTGGGACTGCCTGCATGCGGAGATGAGCTCGGGGCTCCTTATATAGGCGAGTCGAGGCGGTTCAGCGGCGGCCGCAGATGAGCTCGTCGGCGACCATCTTTCTGTAGCTGCAGGGCATCGTGGCGGCGACGAGCGCTAGTGGACATGGCTGCGGATGAGCTCGCGCTGCTCCAGGGGCCAGGTGGCGAGCGGGAGGGGCTTGGGTGGCGCTACCCGTGGCTGGAGCCACTGCGGACGCCGGTGTGCCGCCAAGAATGCCCTGGCGGCGGCGCTGTAGCGTGCCAGGGTGGGTTGGCGCGATGCTGCGAGGCGGGGAGTGTGTGGCGAGGTGCTGCCATGTGGGCCAAAGCCAGGGGGCCAGCGTGTCGGCTCGGGTGCGGCATCGTGCAATACGCGTGCTCTGGGCGCGTCCAGTGCACGCACGGGAGATGCTCGACACAAGGCCGCGGCATGCTACAGGTTGCAGGTGAGGTTGGGGTTTACCAGATCGAGGTTAGGAGCAACTGGGAGTCTAGTGGACATGCTAGTTTGATCAGTGGTGCAAGCTCATAGTGCAATGCCAAAACTCATGTCAAAACTGGTCATGCCTACAGGGTGCTCGATAGAATGCCACATGCACCTAGGCATCTCTTGGGGTAGCCAAAACTTCCAGGTTGGGGTCTCTTTAGATGTACAAGAGGGTGGTGAGGTTAGTTTGCCAAAAGTAGAAACTTGTTAGTGCAAGTTTAGCAGAATTTCAATTCTGGACAGGAAATAAATGACATTATTTCATGAACCAAAAATGATCCAAAGGGTGCATGCTCCTGGACTTAAGGGTTTAACATGGAGGACTACAAGTAGGAGAAAGAATCAAGGGTTAAAGAGCAAGCAAAAATATGGTTGCTGTACAAACCATCCAGTTGGTCCAGAATGAAGATGAGGTTGATTCACTCAAATTTTTCAAAGAACAGCACTAGGTTTTTGCATCAAGTTGAATCATAGGCTATTACCAATATCCCATAATTTTGGTGGAGGCTAGAAAGAATTATTTAAAAGGGTTGTAGTGCAAAATGCACTCTGGACCAGAGAAGGAAAAATTGATGCAGAGCTCAAATTTATTACATAAATAAAATATATTTTTGTATAAAAGTGATTTAAAAACATCACATGACATCTCCAATTTTTGGTTAGAATTTTAGGTGAATTTATCCAATGGTTATAGTTCAAATATGGCCATATAACCTTGAAAAAAACCATTTCCAAGAAAGTAAAGATCAAGCAACTTAATTATTTAATTAGTTATATTAAATAAGGGAAAGCTTCTCTTGACAGATTAAATAAGTCCAATGACATATTTGGAAAGTTTTCTCTTTGGGAAAAACTAATCATAACAGGGAAGGAAATGATTTAAAAATCAAAATGGAGCTCAGAAATCCAAAGTTTTAATTCCTAGCAAAATTTTTAATTCATTAAAACAAGGCCAAATTTTTGGGGTGTCACAATTATTAAGATTCATATTGCAAAACAAAGATTTAATAGGGGACACATCAATAACTTTTAGATCTTCATCATTATTTTCATGGAAACTAGAAGAACACGCTTTTACAAAGCAATCTTTCTTAGCACGCAATCTAGCGGTTCTTTCTTTGCCCTCATCAATGGAAATTCTCATAGCCTTGAGAGACTCATTGATATCATAGTTAGGGGAAGTAGATCTAAGTTTCAAAGAATCAACATCAAGCGAGAGTCTATCAATGTTCCTAGCCAAATCATCAACTTTACACTACAAAAAAATACACTTCCGTGATGATACGTGTTTGTTACAGTAGGTCGCGTTTTTTTGTCATGCATGTACATCCATGACAAATTTATGACAAAATCAAGATAGTCATGCATGTGCTGTCATAGAAGTGTTCCATGACATTACCAAAATTATCATCATGGAAGTGTCCACTTCCATGATGATAAATCGCGCGTCACAGAAGTGCTTTCGTCAAGGGTGACTGGCACGTGGCATCCACCGTAACGGAACGTCGTTAAGCTATCGGGTCGGATTTTGGATCCGATAACCCATTAACAGCCCTGACCAATGGGGATTTTCCACGTGTAAAATCATCATTGGCTAGAGGAAACACGTGTCGGCTCATCGTTGGGACAGATGTCATCCACTCATTGGACAGAAGGCGCCTATGATACGTCGACACGTGGCACGGCCAATCAAGTTTAAATGGGTCGTCCCAACTAAAGGCCCACAAGATTTTGCGGCACTTAATGGGCCGGCCCAGTTAAAGGCCCACGAGATTTTGCGGACTATAATGGGCTGGCCCAGCTAAAGGCCCACAAGATTTCGCGGGCCATAATAGGACGGCCCAGGTAAAGGCCCACAAGATTTTTGTGTGCCATAATGGGTCGGCCCAGGTAAAGGCCCACAAATTTCTTACGGATCATAATGGGTCGGCCCAGCTAAGGGCCCACGAGATTGCGCCGACATTAATGGGCCGGCCCAGCTGTAGGCCCACAAGATTTTGAGGACCCTAGTAGGCCGGCCCATTAACTGACTACCATGTTTTGGGCCAAATGTCGGCCCATAATTGATCCGGTCCATTAACGGCCTGCCACGTTCCGGGCCTAATAATGGCCCATATAAGATCCGGCCCGTTAAAAGCCTCCCACTTTCTGGGCCAAATCACGGCCCAGATCAGGTCCGGCCCTTTAAGAGGCTTTGGGCTCAATTATGGCCCATATCAGATTCGGCCCGTTGACTGGATGCTATGCTTTTGGGCCCACTTGCTAAAGGCCCATTTAGTAATTCGGCCTGATATTAGTTTTGGCCTGTTAAGGGCCCATTTAACATTTCGGCCCTATATTAATTTCGGCCTATTAAAAGCCCGTCATATAGTTGGGCCTTACTACGGCCGATATCTGATTGGGCCAAACAAGAACCGAGACAACTTTGGCCTATTAAAAGCCCGTGAATTGATTCGCACAATCATGGGCCGGGGTCCATTTCGGGCTGCCGCCGGCCCGTGAGCTATTCGGCACGTTTCAGGCCCAGCCTACTTCTCAGCCTCCTAAAAGCCCATTGAGTTTTCTTGCGAAAAGAGGGTCGGGGGTTACTCGGCCTATTAAAGGCCCGAATCTACTAGTGGGCCAGTTTGACGGGGCCCATGATGCGGATCATACATCGTGATTGCATGACGGCCCAATTATGTATCGTAATTTTACGGTTTGGCCGGTTTACTGCGAAGACAGGACATATATACAGTAAAATAACTGCAGCATCGTGAATAAGAAAAAACCTAGACTATACAATAAAGAAATTACGGCATATTACATCCACTAGGCATCAAAGTTCGCCACTATGATAATAAAGCACAAGCAGACAGCATGTTACATACACTGGGCATCAAAGATCGCCACCGGTGCAAATAAACACGCCGACAAAATAATATACAAAACCGACAGCACTTCAATAGAGTTCAAGAAAGGTTAGCCCTGCTGGGGAGCTGCAGCGCAAGCAGCTGAGCAAGATGATGAGACTGTGCTTGTTCAACACTTATATCTTCCTCACTCTGAAAGATAAACAAGCAGACAGATGACAGGTTTCGCACATAAAAGTATCAGTGCTGACAATTCATCACATTTCTTACTAACAAATAAAGTGACACAGTTTAAAATTGCATTAACACAATATGGTATTGTTCAGGTCAAGACATGGCAGGAAATGACATTGTGAAGGAGTTGGCAGCTTCACGACACCACTGGATTACAGATCAAGAACTCATAAGTATCAATGGTTAGTGTGCTGTCAATTTATCCCATTTCAGATTGGCAAATAAAGAGACGGTTTAAATAATAGTAGAATGATATGACATTGTTCATAGTTAAGACAATGCAGAATATGACATTGTGTTGTAGTGGGTAGGTTCACCACACCACTGGATTACGGATGAAGAACAGAAGCATACATGCAGTGCAAAAGAAGATCACTTGCTCTGAATAGTTTAATTTTACATGGTATGAAGAAGGAACTTGGTTGTACAACTGAAAACTTAAATTGAGAAGGACAAACTTTTGTTTATGAACTACATAATAAACTTTAAACATGCAATTTGATGCAAACACCAAAAATAAACAGCTGTTGCAGTCATGCCTAACCAAATATACACAACAAAGTTTGAAGGCTTGAGAAGGACAAACTTACATTACTGGTGAAGACAGGCTCTATAAAGCCCTTGTCCATGCTGATGGGGGGGGGGATTCAAGAAGTTTAGCACCGAATCTTCTTCATAAGCATTGCCTTTATTCTACATTTTGTTAAGAGTAAATATAGATGTGATAATATACGAAAAATGGAGAATATTTAAGATAAGATGAAGAGTGATTCTACATAACCAAGTAGCTATAAATGTATGTACAGTGATACAGGCAAAAGGCACAGCCAAGAGCAATGCACAACTAAACTTCTTCAGTACCAACCTTATGGTAAGAGTAAATATAGATCTGATGTGTAGAAAATGGAGGGCAAAGGAAAATAAGCTGCAGAGTGATGGTACATGAACAACTACCTGTCAATATAAGTACACTGATAAAGGACAGCATGTACTTACAAGAACAATGCAGAGCTAAAAAAATTCATTGGCATTGGATATATTTTACACTAATGTAACCATTCATACAGATCAGATAATTTGGAGCGAACAATTGATAAGCAATCTATCATGCATACTGCTGTCACATAATGAACCAAGTATGTATGCAAGTACAGTGATACAGGACAACAGGTACTAACAAGAGCAAAGCAGCGGGCAGCATATTTGCGATATCCTATCGTTCTTTTCAAACCGGAATTCTTCTTCGAGCTGATTTCCTGCAAAAAAGATCCGTAAGGCACATGCAGAAAAGTAGAAGTTCAAATTGTCATGTGATTTCATAGACAGTACCTCATCCTGGGAACGAGACCAGTGCATAACAAGGTTCTTCCATTCAATGTCTTCTAAATTTAGCACAGGAGACTTCACCGGAAATTCGTTTATAGACTTGCCATCAAAGTGTGATTTCCTCAGGTAACACCGATACTGCTGCAATGCTTCCTTGAAAAGCACAAGCAAGCTTTGCTCGTCATGACTATCTAGATTGACCCTCACCTAGTTACAACAATGTAATGTAAATCATTGATGTGTTCGATCAGCAGAAAACAGGAAAATAATAACCATGAATAATAGCACTTACACGTAAGTTGGACAGGAAGATGTGAAAATGGTGTTTGTCTTCACTATAATCTTCCCATGATGGGAATATATGCACGTAGTCCCTAACAACATTGAAAGCATTGTCTTTTAAACTGGGAATAAATGGAATGGGGTTCCAATCTGCAGGAATTGGCCGTCTCTGCAGTTGGAATAGGTCTTCGGTTGGTGGACTTGTTGTACTTTTTGCTGGAGTGGGATTTTTCTGTGGTACGGCTGGTGCTATGGCAAATGAAATCGGTATACCTTTTGCTGGAGTGCAGGTACTGTGTGGTGGGGCTAGTGGTGTGGCCAGTGAAATATGGGTACAGTCTGCTGGAGTCGGTCCGATGTTTTATATCACTGGTTGTACAGCCAATATAAGTCGGGCGCTGTCTGATTTCTCCGGCACCACCACGTTTTTCAAGGACTTTGCTGGTGCCCCTTCAGGTTCGGCAATCACCCTCTTCCTTTTTGATGTCTGATGCACAAGAACAGCATTTGAGTGGAAAAACATGGTATGACGACAGATGGAATATGTATTGATAATGGATGGGCATGGCATCTCGAGTTATATGATGAGTAAACTAAGCAGATGGTGGCGCAACAAAGTAGAAGAAATGCAAGACAACATATGCAAGATACGCGCAATCAATAAAACCTTGCCAAATTAGAACAGGCACCTTGATGGGTGAACAGGACAGGCCATCTGCCTTTGACTCCTCGAGGTTAGAATAGTCATTAGGATGATATTCTGAACAAGAATCAACAGGTGGGGAGCGTATGAGTTTCATTGCTTCCAGAATGGCACTCAATGCCTTGGTGCCAATTTTGTAAGTCATTGCAGTGTTCCACAATATTATTCTGATGCGTGGATTCTGATATTCACTGTAATTGCGTATAATATCTGAGAACCATGAAAACATAAATAGTTGTGAGATTATCTTTGTAATGCAGATGATATTCTAATATAGGGGCGCCCCTATAAACACTTATGTGCTATCACTGGATTCTAATGAGAGAGCTCATGTGTGCTGTAATATCGTGCGTGCATTTATATAATCTGGCACAAGTACACAAAAAAATAGGCTCCAGAAGTAAGGATAGCTGGCAGATGATAGGTTCATAATATACTGTATAGAGAGTTTATTGCCAAACCATGATAACAAGAGCACACAGCAACTAGGCAGATCATAGTGTACATAACAGGGGTACACCATAACCACGATATATAAATCGGGAAAGTGGAACTGGCTTGAAAATACGGTGTTGTATTGCCGCTAGTAATTGAAAGCCTATCGATCATGTACAGGCCAGCACTATCGAACATGGTAAAGAAGAGCAAGCAGATTTTGGATAATAAAATGTTGGTTGCGCAGTGCCCACACATGATGAACCAGAGCGCATTAAGAATGCAACTCCCAGCTGTCTCTCGACCATTTCAGGCAGTTGGATGAAGATCCTATGTCTCCTAAACCTTCTTCTTCCTCGTCTCTGATTCTTCCCATACAGAACACCGCACGGGCCGCCGGCCGGACCACCGGCCCCCACCGCCTGTGTTCCTCCACCACCCCCACCCCCCACCCACGTCGAGTTTTCTTCGTTCAGCGAGGCCCCACACCCACCCGAGCCCCTAGGATCTCACCGGCGAACTCCGGCAAACTCTGAAAAATTGACTGACCCAATTTTGAAATTTACTCTACTGTGATTTAACTAGTGTGGAATATAAAAGGGGAAAACCATAAGCATTGGGAGTATAGTGTTGAGCGTGCCATGGCGGATCTGAAGGTGCAAACCGGACAAAGGCAACTTCGCAACCAAGACAAGAAATCAGAGTAAAGCAGTGGCGATCTATTTTCTTGCTGCGATAAATAAGTTGAGCAGATACGAATGAGTACCGCCTCTGGTGCGGCGCCGTGTACGCATCTGCTGAGAATTTGACGGTGCTGCGGTAGCGATGGTTGTCGGCAGCGTGGAAGCAGATCTAGGAGGGTAGACGGTGGCGGCAGGGTGCGATGGACGAGACGGTCGTAGGAGTGGCATCGGCAAGGTGGACGACGGCGGGGATGAAGCGAGAGGACGGGATGCAAGGATCCCGGTACGAAGGCGTGGATGAGAGAGGTCGATCTCTTGTAATGGACGGCGGCATCGGGGTATCAGCTCCGGCATGGTGGAGGAGGACGGCGGTGGATGGGGTGGCGGACGGCGGCGGACAGAGGAGGGTGGGGTGGAGAGGGTGTTTTGGCGCCCACGGAGTACGAATGGGGAAAAGGGAGGTAGAGAGGAAGGGGGAACCATGTATTCAGGGCGCGCTTGTCTCAAATGCGAGGAAATTTACAAACTTAGCCCCCGTTTCAAATTTCTACTACATCACAACAACATTAGTCGATTGGGGATAGGATGGTAATCTCACATACACCGAATATTTGCCGACGAGAGTTTGTTTTTGGTGCCCACCGTGTATGAATATGAATCGGGGAGGGAGTCGATTTCGGCCGAGGGCACACTGTTATTTGGCGCCCACTGTGTATGAATCCGGGTGAGAGGCGGTTACGTCACGTTTGGGTGAAATTACAAACCTACCCCTATCGAAACCTATAGATATCCAGCAGATAGGCTTTGAATGGCAGGGATAGGCAGTAGTGATTTCCATCTCGCAGATTTTGGTTTTGGGCAGTTACTGCGACTTTCCCTGCTTCGTTCAAATTTTCCACAGTGCACGTTTACCGTGCCAACTGAATTTGAATCCTGTTTGTATTCCACTATTTTTTTCGGGCGGGATCCATTTTCAATTGGAATTACATTCTATATACATCATTTTTTTATATATACTTTCAAAAGCACAACACTATTTATACATAAATATGGTTTACAAATGGCATGATCTCAGATTCATAAGGTTGTATCCATCAATTTGGATTTTCAAATATTTGAAACCACTTTATGTTGAAATCCAATGTATGCATTCCTCACTAACTGTCTCCAATTAATGTGTGTTTCATGCGGGTTTTTTTTAACTTCTCAAACATGTATAATGTGTTTCACACACGCAACATGTAGTGTAATCCCGTTTAGACATTAATTGCATCTAAACCATGCATTGTTTGTAATTGAAGAATCTATGGATCACCAATATTGATAAACTATATAACATTACACGTGTGCCCAAATTCAAATTAATATGCATGTTTGATACACCAATTTGCGTTATGATATTATCGATGTCGTGATCTCCAGTTTAAATATTTGAATCCCCTTTAATCCAGATATTCGTCGCATATAGCTATCACTCATGCTTATATAGGACTATCTCTCTGGACCTATACGCGTTCATCGTCTCTCAGGCATCTCTCGTGCTACCTGTATGTCGACAATGATCTTTTATCTTTGTAACACACTGACAGTACTCTCTCCCTCGACCTTCATCACTCTATCTCTCTCTAAGTATATCTCGCTCCCTGCTATGTGTCTCTAGCTATGATTCTCCATGTGGAATCTCTTTCTCTCACACAAACACAAAACTTTGCCTCCCGGGGTATCATTTCTCTCAACTATTCACATGTGTGCCACTCGCACACCCCTCATACAGAGATGTCTTTCGCTCCTTAGATATGAGAACCTATGACTCTTCCTCTTCAATATCTCTTTCTCACACACAAACACAAACTCTGTCTCCCAGGGTCTCATATTTCTCCATTGTTCTCTTGTATGTCGCTCAAACACACCCTCTCTCCCTAGAGACATCTTGCGTTCCCTCATATGTCTTTCTAGCTATCACTCTCATTATGAAATATCTTTCTCTCTCGCAGACACAAAGCTTCGTCTCTCTGGATCTCATTTCTCTCTGATATCTGTTTGTATGTGACTCACATGCACCCTCTCTCTATCTCTCTCACACCCACACACATAACCCAGCCTTCTGATCCACTCGACTCCTATCTCCAGCGCACACGAGCTAGCATCTTTATATTTCTATTTATCTGTTTCTCCATCAACCTTCTTTCTCGCCCTCACTCTTGATTCCTATCACGCACACTACATTTGTTTCTCTCTACATGCAGTCAAGTGCCCTCTCACACACATATATAACTTCACCCTTTAAACCACCCGACGGTCATCGCCGACACCCAAACTAACGGATGTCTCTCTAGTTAGCATCTGCATCTCTGTATCTATCTGTAGTTTCTCCGTCAACATTTCTTTCTCGCATGGAGTCTTGCTTCCTATCACCCACACTATATATGTCTATCCATACATATGCATTTATAGGTTGATCTCTTTTTCACAATCGTCATGCCTCACCCCCTCTGCTCACCATAGATGCATGCTCCAGCCCACGCCACTATCTCTTAAAGACAAAAACACATGCTCAATTGTCGAGCCTTCTTCCCTGCATTCTCACATGCATGCGTATTGTCATACCGATCCGTATCTCCCATGTCGTTGATCTTAGGACTTATGTCTTCTTTCTTTTATCTCGATCATGCGCGCGCGCACACACGCATCCCACGTATACATGTATACCTCTCACACATGCACGTTCAAGGTCTCTATGTCTCCATACGTAGTTAATTACCCTCAATCCTAAGGCCACATCGAATCATTCTCCTCTTTTGTGCACATAACTTCCGCCTGGATGGGCAAAACACACACTCACACTTAAC
>NC_041393.1:511155301-511186222 GCF_002162155.2 Triticum dicoccoides | reverse complement strand
CACACACACACACACCACACACACACTAAGACTCCATCTCACACACACATGCTCTAGGCGGAGCATTTGTTCCTACCACCCTTCATCCAACCTTACCCGTATGATAAACAATCACCTTTATTTACTTGCATAACATGGACAGATTCCACTTTACTTTAGTAGTCAGCAAACTTATCATCTGTACCCTTATAAAAAAATGAGTTGGCGATGATGGTGTGCCTGCCATCTTGTAATACAGACCATATGATCTATATCTGATGGATAGTAAGCAAACTATGATAATTTTACAAAAGATACCCGCACCTCTCTCCACATCATTATCTCTCGCAACCTCATTGCTCAGCAATTAAAAAAGGAATAAGTCTCTAGAACAATCTAGCATGCATGGTGGTCGCTGCCGCCTGCCGGCGCCGTCCATCCCCATGCCTCCGCCCATTCTGACCACCAGTCACCACCATGCTCCACTCCTCCTCGCCTTATCTCTCATCTTTCATTTTTTTCGATGACATTCTCGAGATACCAGTTTTCCGATAAAATTCTTGAGATATCATTAGTTTTTACACATGGGATTACTCTTGCATGGGTCAATCACAACAGGTGTTTTGTAAAAAATGCATATTGATGTTCCGTGCAATGCACGAGAATCTTGCTTGTAGTTATATAACGCAAATCACGAGCAGGAAGTGACATTTTTTTGACACAACCACATTAACATGGCCACGTAAATCACGAGCAGGAAGGAGAAGGGAAGCGGGCTGTGGACTACGTTTTTTACCATAATTTCTTAGGAAACTGAGTGCAATAATTGAGTAGTTTTGCAAACTACCATTACTACTACACCTGAAACGGTTCAAAACCTATAGTCCCTTGCCAGCGTGCGCTTCCCGCGTGAAACAGTCAGCGTCACCCTGGAGCGTTAGTGCCGCATTAATGCCCGGCCAGAGCGGAGGCGACCTCTCACTCGGCTTTGAAGTGGCGCGACGGCCGAGAGAGCGCTGCTTCCCGGTGCATGCGACTGCTCCGCATCAAGACTGGCCATAGGCCCTGTTTGGATCCATGGGTTAGAGTTAGTTTGAGCTAATTGGGGCTCAAATAGCCCTAAAGTATCCCAGCATGAGGGTTTAAATTGGAGCAAGTTGCACCGAACCCACCAAAAAAAACTATCCCACCCAAGAGGTGCTAACTGGAGATAGTTCTCATTGGGACCACTAAAAAATCACTTTTCTCTCTCCATGAAGTGCATTTATTGTCAATCTAACCCTGTCACCTAAACACCTCTTTGGCTACAGTTAGTTCAGGGTTAGTCATGAGTTAGTCTAACCTCTAGCTAAGTTAGAGTATCAAACAGGAGCAGTATAGGACATGCAAGTTGCTCAAAGCATACAAGCAAATTCGTACGTGAAAGGATTTTTTTTCTTTTTAAAAACGGAACGTGAAAGGAATTTTTTTTAGAATGCTCTTGGCATGTCGCTAACTTGTGATAGTTAACCGACCTCAATAGACGGCAGAAATGCCAGCCAGCCGCACTTTGATAGAGACGAGGAGGGAGAAGCGATACAGGCTGCTGGATTACTAGAGATAGGTGTCGCACGAAAGCCAAGAAATATGGTGATAGCGTGGGTTAGCCATGTACTAGTATGATGTAACTACACTGGGCTGCCATGTTTCGTACTCTTCCAGTCCACTGTGGAGATGATTGGTTAATTTTATATCGTTGAATAATATTAAATATTATGAGTGTAGATGCTCCACCACGAGGTTCCTTGCTCCTTCTCAGTCGTCCGGAATCTATGTTCTTCCACTCTATTTTTTTACGTGAGCTTTGTTCATCCTTTTGCCAACACGCGAGACATCTAGCATCAAGGCGCACGTGTTATGCAATGATCGTTCCATCTATATGAAGAACACGTGGCACTGGGACTACGAGATGGACATGTACCCAGGAGTGGACGTAGTACATGAGTAATGTAGCGCAGTAAGTGAAGTAGAAAGGCACAAATGGTATGAACATGCATGGCATACAAGGTGTGTTTGGTTGCGTTCTCGTCTCAGCATAGTTGTTCCCTCTTCATGCATGCTCAACTCAACACCCCTCTTCATGCATGCTCTCTTCATGCATGCTTCTAGTGTATTTGTGCTAAACTAGTGTGGACTCATGCACCCTCCATACACTCTACCAAACACCCAAAAGTAGGTCGAGAAGAGAACTCTTGGGCGGCATTTGTCTCTTACTACGTACTACCACTAAATGTTGTATGTGCAATGCATGGTGATGTTATGGAGTACGTGCCTAAGTACTCTACTACTATTATATTAGTTGGAGGCACAAATTAACTTTTATATTTGTTTACGTGTATGCCCCGAGACCTTCCAACTAGACGTGTCTTTCTCTCCAGGTCACACTTTGTATCGTTCATACCACTAAGTACTACTACGTGTGGTCTCCGACCCAGAAGTGGAAGAAGTGGAGATGCTCTACCATGCTGTTTTTTTACGATGGGCTCTACCATGCTGTTCATGTCCCACTCCTTTCGCTGACGTGTGGGACATCCAGCACGTGCCGTGTTTGGCACCCTTCGTTGTAAGAGTTGAAATGCTAGCATTCATCAAAAATAAAAAATAATTATAAATTGTGATACTATTTTTTTTGCGAACCAATCAGCAGTGATACTATACCACGCGGTTTCCTTGCTCCTCGATATCGGAAAGAATACTTCCGTTCGCCAACATGTGGGACGTCGACCATCTTGGTCCACTTGCCATGCACGCAGAACTCCAAGGGGGAGTCACCCAGGTCGTCGCGCCGCAGTAACAATGACTATTGAGCTGTCAAATTACAGGCCCACTTCCCACTTTGAAGTTGCTCGAACGAAGGAACCATCATGACTTCGTTGAATTCCGCTTCTTGAAGAAAACTACTGTACCAGCAGTACTGCTAGCTACAGTATTTACTCCAACAGAGGCCTCCTTTCGTTCATAGGATAGGAATATGAAAATCATAGGAAGTGAGATGACATGCATCTCAATTCCTATAGAGAAAGAGATGCCATTTGATGCATAGGATAGGAAATTTTCCATTTAGTCTAGGCTAATGTACTAGTAATTTGCTCTAAAAACTACAGTAGTAACTAGTAGTACTGGTACATGCTCGTACTCAGACACAGACACACACACTAACTACTAGTACTACTACTTCTCACATGCTGGCCAGACACCGTTGTTCTCCTTCCCGGCTTTGTCGGCGACACCCCACCGTGCTTGGATCTCCGCCGACCTCTCCGCAGCAGCGTGTGCGTCCTTTTCTTTCTTGCGGCGGTGGGCCTCTCTTTTCTTGAGTGCTTTCTGACTTTTCCGCTCCCTCTATGCGGCTTTGCCCGCCTCTTGCTCTACCGCCCATTCGGCCTTGGCATCTTCAAATTCCTCCCACATAGTTGTGAGGTCGCGAGCGGCGATGAACTCGGCACGGCGGGATGCCATCGCTTCCCTACCATTTTGTGTGTGTTCGTGGGCGGCGAGGAACTTGGCGCGGCGGGATGCCATCGCTGCCTTACCGGTTAGTGTGCGGCGCGGTGGCATGAACGATGCTTGGTGAGAGCTCTGGGGTGGAGTGGCAGGACAACCGTATAGTGCATTGGTTTGTCAAGAGCTCAAGGACAGAAGACGAAGCAAATTAGGATTCCCCTTCAATCCTAGTCATTTATTACCGAGTAAAACGCATTGGCGGTCATCGAACTTGTCTTGATAGCTCACTTTGATAATTGTATACGAGATATGGTGATTATACGGTCGCTGGCTCAGCGTATAGCTCCGTATTTGTATTGTTTACCAGTCAAACAGTCCGCATGCACCTCATCATCTCATGTTCTTTATCTATCTATGCGGGCCTACCTGTGAATGGAGAAAGAAATACTGTAAAAACCAAAATTATGCGTATGTGGGGAATCAAACCACGGACTCGTCGCTGCAACGCACCCTCGTCAGCCAAATGAAAATGAAATACTTCGCGTCAGACACTCACGCTCACGCTATCAAAGCATGCTAATGCATGCACGCCGCCCTCTAAATCAAAGTCCTGCTCATGGCGCAATGCAAACGGCGAGCCCATCACCCGCGTCCCCCGGCGGTGCCTGACATTACTGTTTAGACGTTTGATGGAGGCCTACGCGAACGCCGAGCATGTATTCACCTGGCTCAACACCAATGGTCATACTCGGACCGCCTTGCTCATGTATATCGTCCATCACAACGACAATCTATAAAACAGCCTAAGCTAGAGAGGGTACTATGGTAGTATGGTACGGAGTATGTACTAATGTGAGAGACCGATCTTAGTGCCACTGCACACCGAAACCCCTTCCATCACTAGCGCGCGCTTCTCGCCTGAAACGGTCACCGTCTCTCCAGAATGTCAATGCCGCATTCACCGGACTTAACTGTAGGTGCAATTGGTGTGTCACTGACATGCGGGCTAGACACCCGTTGGGCCCACATGTCAGTAACCCAAATGCATCTACAGTTAAGTCACTGAAGCAACGTCCGCATTCACGCCCGATGAACCTACTCCGACGCTAGTTATCCATCCGTCTGTCGTGGCTCATTGCCATTCGCCCACTATATTAACTTGAGCCCCAGCTCCCAGCCATAGCCAAAGACCCACACTTATTCTCCTCCGGTCCCTTCCTTCTATCGGCACCACTTCAACCATGGCCTCCTGGTGCACCGAAGCTCTCCTGGACGTACTGTCATAGGAGCAGATGAGGGACATCGGCGGCTCCGCTCCGGGCGCGCTCCAAAGCTCTCTTCGACTTACTGTCGCAGGAGCAAACAAAGGAGATCGCCGGCACCCCCCGGGCCACCCTCCGCCGCCACGACCACGAAGCCGGCGCGCGTGCGTGGGCGCAGCTGGCAGCGAGGAAGAGTAGTACACGGTAGGTCGCTGCCGCTCTGGTCCCGGGAAGGCCACCGCTACTCCACTTAGTCGACGCCAAGCTTGGTGGGGTAAACATCGGCGGCCGATTAGCCGCTTGACGGCAACGTGGAGGCGGAAATCTTCATAACCTTGTGCTCCGACCGGAGGAGGAGGTTATCAAGGCGGATGAGGAGGAGGCAAAGGCAATGGCCGGATTTCTCGGGTTCATGGACGGACATGGTGGTCGGGCGCCGGCGATCGTTTAGATTAGGTTTACAGTGGGTTTAGTACGGTTGGTGTGAAATATGTAATGAATTTCGTCCAGTTTGTAGGAAAAGTTTTCGAAATATAATGAATTTCATCCGGTTAATTTGAAATTTGCTTTGTTTGCACGAATTTCATCTGGTTAGTTCATATAGTTGTCGAAAGGTATGCGGGCAGCATCAGATGGCATCCATCAGTGTCCTCGGAAGATGCCGGTGTAAATTTGTGGGCCAACGCTGGAGATGCCCTAACTATCATGCTATAATCGCTAACAATCCTCCATTATTTGGCAGGGAACAGTTATCCCTCGATCAAAATCAGATCCGCGGTGTTTCGCACTCATCCCGCGTAAGAGTGTAAACTCTTGCTTACATAAAAATGGAGCAAGTGGACGGCACTGTAGCACGTCATATCACTCGAACTAGCCCGCCTAACGAGCGGGAAAGCACCACCCTCATCATTTTGTTCTGTATTTCTATCGATCGATCGCGCGAAAATGTTACGCTTCGCAAGTTCTAAAGGAAAAGGTGGCACACTTACGACTCGTACGCGTCGCAACCCCGACAGTCCGGCTCGCACGCCGCTCACCAGAGGGGACACGCGTTGTCTTGCAGTTTCACTGACATGTGGGACCGTAATTGAATAAACCGTCGATAGCCGAAATCTAATCGCTCGACGGGCGTCGGCTGAGAAGAGAGAAACGGGGGAGGGAGAAGAGATCGCCCGCCCGCCGCACACGGACTCCAAGAAATATATGGTGATAATGTGAGGTGGGCCATGCTGGAGTCTGGACCGCTTCCGGAGCCCGCTCTCACCGCCTGGCCCCTCAAGACGCCAGCTACCCGCTGCATGCATAGCAAGTAATCCCCGCTTATGTGGAGGAGAGAGAGGTATTGACAAAGTCAAGGAGTAACAGTGGAGACAATAGCTTTCATCAAAAATAAACAATGAATACTCGTTGCTCGTCCTCTATATCAGAAAGAATACTTTCATTCGCCGACATGTGGGACATCGACCATCCTGGTCTACCTGCCATGCACAAAATTATCCTGGTCTACCCCGGTCGTATCGCAGGCCCAACATTTCCCACTGTAAGTTGTTCGGACAAAGGAACCATCATGACTTCATTGAATTCCGCTTCTTCAAGAAAACTTACTGTACCCGCAATACTGCTACCACACGCGAAGACTGGACGACACTGTACCACGTCATATCACTGAAACCCACTAGGCCAAACTAGCCCGCCTAGGTCATATATTTTGGAATGGAGGGAGTACGTCTCTGCACTGCTATGATTTTGTGTTGCACGTTCTCTGTTCTTTTGCTACGATTTTCCTACCCTGTGAACCAAATGAGGCCTGAATGTATGTCGACTATTGTCTGATCGATTGCTAAGCCTACAATTTTAGGAGCTAGGGCTATTGGTCGATCGACGAGGGATAAGTATAAGCGTACCACAAGCTCGTCAGCCCCAACGTTTCTCTTCGGTGAGTGTTTTGCAAGTACTATAGCTCGCACAGTAGCTAGCCTACTAACACCAAGAATCATGAAACAAGCCCTACTGATATGATAAACAGTTCAAACTTACATCTAGGCATGCCATATATTACATCAAAAGCTGGTGAGGATACATCTGTTTCCATAACTCGGAGAGGATTCGCATGATTCGTCGCATGATTCACTATCAAACAAAAGTAGCAAGATCCGCCCACACAAGACAGTGCACTAGCCCTAAGATGGTTTGATAACACGCATCGTTCTGGTAATTAAACACACGGCAATGCAAACTACCCTGAAGGATTAGCGCGACCAACTATTTCTTGTCATTGATCTCTCGGGCAATGACCACAGCACAGACAGCGGCATGGGAATCGATTTCTGGGGCAATGTCCACAGGACTGACCGCGACATCAGAATCGATCTCTGGGGCGATGTCCACAGGATGGACAGCGGCATCGGAATCGATCTCCGGGGTGATGCCAACAGGACGGGCCATGACATCGGAATCATCAAGAACAACCACCGGCACCTGCACAACCCTAACATATTAGCAAGCACATTGCAAATAATCAAAAAGAAAGCACATTGCAAATAATCAAAAACCATAACTATGGTAATAAGCCATTATTTTTTACCTTGTGCAGCTCATCGGGGGATCTCATCCCTCCGGGGGCCATTTCCTCGTCCTTGATGAGGGAAATTACCTTGGCAGGGGAATACTGCTTCTCAATGGCGACTATCTCCTCAAACTCGGTCTTGAGCCTCACATAGGTGGCAATCAGAGTTCCTGGGGTAGGCACGGTGGGGCCCTTGCTGTTCTTCCAACTTTCTTTGAGGAGTTCGTCCGCCAACATCCTCAACTCTTTGGCCAGTGCTTGTTTCTTGTAGTTCTTCGTCTCCATGGGTTGGCCCGCCAACATGGTCAACTCGTTGGTCGGTGCTCGCTTCCTGGAGATCGCTGTCTCCAGTGGGTTGTCCGCTGGCAACTCTTTGCCTAGTGCTCCAGGATCCATCAATGAACTGACAAACAAAAAGCAATCAAAAGGAAACCACAATCGCAATGAAAACGGGAAAAGAATAGGATGTGAGAATCGGTCGGTGCTTCACAAAAAGAAGATTATTGGAATGAAAATATAGCAGCATAACTGATTCGCCCACCTTTCCTTCGTCGGTAGAGAAGAAAAATGGCAGAAGTGAGTAGCATGGAGTGAGGTTTTCTTCAAGAAAGGGAAGAAAGAGCTTGAACGAGCGTTCCAATGAAATGATGGTTGCTTCGTCCAGTCCAACTTGGAGGCCACCTTACCACTGCCGGTAAAGGTGTGGGTTTTGTGATATGACGGGTCATGACGGCCACACCGGGGTGACAGGTGAGTCTCGACTATAGCACCTCGTTGTGATTTGGTGGATGGAACGTGGGCCTGGATGCTTTGAAATGTCCCACATGTAGATAGAGCGGCTAGTCATATAGGAGTGCTCAATATTGTGCACCGCGACCAAGGCGGAGAGGAAAACGAGAGAACTACGTAATTAATGCATGAGTTTAATTAGGATAGTTTTGTAAAGTACGAGATACATTCCTCCAATAGCAAAATGCCTTGGTTCATCAGATTTGAGATTTGAGCCCTATAAACCGAAAGGGAGGGGGTACTTCACACGGTGTAGTCTAGTCACTTGTTTTTTTAGCCGAAGTCTAGTCACTTGTTGAAATCTCTAGAAAGGCAAATACTCCTTTCCAGTTTACAGGTCTATACTACTCCCTCCGTCTAGGTGTGTAAGTCATCTTACGAAAACCAAATAGTCCCAAAACACTTAGGCGTGGTGCATTAACTTCTGCCTTGTTTCTTGTTTCTTGACATGCGCAACCAATAAGAGATAAGAGGTGTGCATGCTTTTAATGACTTTCAATGGCTAGTTCATTGCACGGAATGCTATTAATTAGAAAATAAACATTGGTGACCACAGGAGGAAACGGTGCTAAGCGCGTGGACCTATGCAGAATGAGTATCAACCAATGGATAATGGAGTTTAATTGTTAAACAATAGCAATTTTGTCTCATGCAAGAGCCTGGCTAGTACTCCAAGGAACCGCACCACGCGAGCGTTCACAACTGCCACGTTCGGTTTGCGCTTGGCTCTTCGCCTCTTCGAGAAGACGAACAATGATGTTACTCCTACTTCTATAGTATCGAATCCATTGCTGCATGTCCGTCCACCTCGTGCGGGAGGGATAGCGTGTAGCGAAAGCTTCTACTTACTGCTCCTGCCTTTGGCTCCATGACAGGTGGGCCGAACAAGTGGTTGGCCCACCTATCATGCAGCCAAAGGCAGGTGCAGTTAAGGCACCGGAGCTCAGTCCGCGAGGGAGAGGGCGTCGTAGTAATCAAATTTCTCGGTCTTGTACGAGTTGATGCGACACATCAAAGCACTGCACTCGTTAAAAGTCTTTTTACACATTTCAAATGGGCTACTTCGTATGTAGGAGTAGACATATTCTGCTTCGTATGTACTCCCTCCGTTCCAAAATATAAGTCTTTTTAGAGATTTCACTATGAACTACATACGAAACAAATGAGTGAATCTACACTCTAGAATATGTCTATATACATCCGTATGTAGTTTGTAGTGGAATCCCTAAAAAGACTTACATTTAGGAACGGAGGGAGAAGTCAGTTGTTGCAATCTCTAAAAAGACTTATATTTGGAAACGGAGGGAGTACAACGCATGCATGCATGCCGTGACTTTCCTTTTGATACTTGCATGTGTTGATTTGATGCACCTTGCCAAATTTTGACTACAAATTTAACTAACCAAATTTTCATGCATGTCACAAAAAATCACGGGGCTGTTTGGATTGTGACTATGTTTGTCTTATGTTGCCACATTATTTTTCCCACACTTGCCTAGCCTGAGTTGCTCAAATTGTTAGAGACACTTTGGCTTGCCTCTAAGGGAATCTTGCCACAATTTTTGTGTCTATGACATGTGGGGTTCACTGCTAATAAAAAAAATCTTGTCTTAGTTGTGGCTAATAAAAAAGACTTATATTTACGAACGGAGGGAGTAGAAAATATAAATAATAATGCATGTTGGGGCAACCCACGTTTCTGCTAATTTTAGCCGTGGGCTTGTTCACAATTTTTACGAGGGGGTGGTTGTTCATTTAATGGAGGGACTTATAGTACCAGAATTGAACGATACAAAGTGCGACCTGGCACACCATAACACCAGTTGGAACAAGCGGGTAGCTATCTCAAAAAACAATCAACAACTAAAAAACCATGACCTGGCATGTAGTAGTACACAATTTTAAACGATTGTTTTGATGGAGTGAAAAAGGAAAACTACCCCACTACTTATATATAGGCCGGAGCCTCCGCGCTTGCTTGCTAGGGCTGCTCTATTCACACACTCTCATCCTCTCCAGATCTAAACAAAATAGGGGTAGTAACACTGTCTTTCTCCCTTCAAAAAACACTAGCTTTCTATCCTCACCGTTGGTTACAGATCCGGACGTATCCCCCTCCACCGGTGAAGGGGAGGAGGGGCAGTGTTTAGGCCGTCGTCGACAGCGAGGGAGGAGACCCACTGCCGGTTGCACCATTATCTCTGGCCGAGCGCCGGCGCGGGAGGTCCTCCGATCCCTTCGTCGTTGCCTGTGGGCGGATCCAGCCTCCCGCCGCCCACCTATCCACATCCCGACGACCTTCAGGTATATCTTCGTTCGAAACCGCCTTAGCTCTACTTCCCCAGCTCGCTACGTCGCTGCATGTGCATCATTTTCTACCTCTCAGCCCCTCTCGATTGGATGGTCCAACGTCACTTTTTTTTCTTCTATTGTTAGAGGTAAAGCTGCTTCATGGAGTCGAATCTTGTTCTCCCTCCGTCCGAAAATACTTGTCATTGAAATAAAGTGGGGGTGGGGGAATTTAGTATGTACATCGGACTTGGTACAAACAGGAAGGAAAGGGGATGAAAGTAGTACAGACTGGTCATCCAACCGGTCTCTTGGTCGAAAAGGGAAATATAGGGGCAACGATGTACATAGTGGTATGACCAGGACTAGATTTGCTATCCACACATAGGAGTAGGTGGCTAGAGTGAACAAAAATGGGACCAACCTAGATATGTTTCTTGGATGTTTGTTTCTCGGGGCAACAAACTATGAATCACCACTTTATGCCCCTGTTTACGTACATGGTGCTGTACTGCTGGTGCACCCACTGTCCCATGCCCTTATACCAAATATTTAGGCTCCGGTCGGAATAAAGGAGTAGAAAACATAGGTCTTGATGAAAATAGAGGAATAGGAAAGGAATGTAGGTATAAAACTATGGAACAGCGAACGGAGGAAACTCTCAAGAGGATGTGTTCAGATGGACTACGAAATGTACAGATTTGTTTTTTTAGAGTAGCATGCTTGGCAGTATGAGATGCTATTTGTTTATTCAGCTGCATAGTGACTACTCTTGTCCTCACCTCACGTACCACACATAGGTTGATTTTTTTTATTCCAGCAAACACAGCCCAACAACCTGTCTAACGCATGGCAGCGAGCGCCTGCCTCGGGCTTCCGCCCAAAAAATGAGCAGCGCGTGGATGTTTCTAATCCGATGGAATCAGTACTACCAGACCAGCTTTCCTATGAAACACTATTCACCTTTCCCGTGTTCCGAACGGTTGGAAGGGAAAGAATACCGTAGGAATTGTGTTCCTACGAAAATCCTGCACCAAACTTGTGAACCGAACGCAGTCTTAGCTGTTCTTAATATAATGTCCCTGGTAAAAATGAAGCCATGCCACTGTTTTTGCCTGTAATTGTTTGAGACTCTCACAAGTTTAGCCAAATATTTTTGCCTGTAATTCCTTGAGACTCTGACTATTTCCTCTGTGCCTTTTTGTGCAATCAGGGATATCTAATTCACCTGGTTGCTGTTGTGACCTTTTGGTGCACTGCACAAAACTCTTCTTAAAAGAAGTGACTTTTGTGTTGTTTAACTGGAATATCAGATGGAACAGTTGGTTCATTTTGGTGGAACTGCACAAAGGGAGATCCGTGTTCCAATCCTCATCATCCATATTGGCGTCATAACCTTCCTTTAGGTAAGAATGATATTTAATGCATGTGTTCATCTCTATTTTCCGACTGCCATGAGAAAATAATGCTGTTTTTTACTAGTACACGTATACTCCCTCACTAACAAAACCAATTCTGAATTAGAAGGCCAATCATGTACTTGGTTTCACCAACTGGTGAGGAGAAAGAGAAACAGAGCATGAAGAGGAAGAAGAAGAAGAATAAACAGTGTCAAGGCGATCTTGCTGAAGCCAGAGGCCTCAGTCGAGGCCATTCAAGGGCTCCGGCAATGACTACCTTACATGTGAGACGATCCTCCAGGGAGCCCTTCCACTTCTGTTGTCTCACTTAATTAATTATGAGTACTTAAGTACCACTAATTTATTACTGCCTAATTTTCCTGTTGGAGTTAAACAAATCTTTAGTAGGACCCTATGCTGAATCATGTACGTGTGAATGTTTGTCTATGGAGGTGAATCATGTGGTGGAGCAGGGAGGGAATATTATTAGTGTCATGACATAATAGTGCTATTGTTTTTCATGTCAATTTATTGCCATTGGTTCAATGAGGCAATGTTTTGCGGATTGTCCATCATGAATTTGATGCTACTGTTTGAGTAATATGCTAATGTCTTCCTATCCTTTCTCACTAAGCTAATGAAGGTTTCACCTTGTTCCTACTTGTGCAAACAGGGATCATGTTGTGCCAATCATACACTTTAGTGGAACTACACAAGACAATACAACGAACTGTATCCCAGCCAGTGCTTTAACTCTGCTGGAAGTTCTTGATAATCTTTTGATATAATCTCAGCACTGGTAAACAAGAGTGATTTCAACCATACATTTGAAGTGCACAAAAATATATACTATTGTGTGATTCCAGTGAGTGCTTTATCATATCTTATGGGACTACATGAATAAGCTTTTTTTCTCAGGTTGGTACGGGCCTAAGGCCTTCATCCATATTAGTTTGCTGTCATCTCTATTTGTATCATGCTACTGTCATGAGAAACTCCTTTATCTTTGCACTTTTAAGTTTTGCAACCTATGATAAATGGCAATGCTTTGAGTGTTGAGTTGAGCTAATTGGCACTGATTAAATAAACTAATACCTCTCTTTAAGCAAGACTGCTATGTTGCTAACTTTACCCATTAAGATAATGAGGGTGCTTCTATTTGTTAGTGTATGTTTCATCAACTAGTCTCACTATTACAGTAATCTCACTCTCTCAATATATGTGCCAACAGGGATGCTCAATTTTGGTGGAACTGCACAAAAACTTTGGGTGCTTCATTGCCTCGACAGCTTCCGTCCTTTCCTGTCAGTCGCTAATCTCCGCTTGATTTCTTCCTTTGCTGTCAATCGCTTGGCTTATCGCGGCTTCCAGTCAAAGGAAATAGTAATTGATATGCTACCTCACACAGGTTGGTATTGGTCTTTATCCTGATTATTGTGCCTGTCATATGTATTGGTAATTTGGTATTGTGCTACTGTTTGCCGATTTCATAAAGGAGTAATTTGGAGCCTGAACTCGCAGGCAAATCATTACATCGGGTGATTTCAGTAGAACTGCACAAAATGATCAGATGGACGGGTACTTATGCTGCTGCTATGTACTCCAAAGTTCACTCAGACAAGCATCAATGTTGACAAGAAGTGCCTATACTCATTCGAGTATCAACCGGCGTCAACCAATTGTCAAACTCCAAGTATTAGGAGAGGAACGCCAAAAATATTGCTTGGTGCATAGCCCAAAAAAACGCAGTCTAGTCTTTGGTCCCAACTTGTGCCTTTTGGTTATCGGCACATATGGTAGCAAACTATATGGCATGGAGTCTAAAGATTCCAGACAAGTTGGTTGACGCGTATATTCATCTGGCATTTAATCAGTCTGCACGCCAAGGATGCTCCATTTCAGTTGAACTGCACAAAAAATTTGGGTGGTTCATTTTCTCAACCGCCTCCTTTCTCGTCTGCAATGTAGAATTTTGGCGAGATACAGGACCAAGATGAGCCAGTAAACTAGTTGGATGAAAGTAGTGGCCAAGTTGCTCAAACCTCCCTCGGCACGAGGCCACTATTTGAGGATAAACCTACAAGCAAAGTTCAGATTGTCGATGCTGCCTCTTATGTACTCGAAAGTTTACTCGTACAAGAACTAATTTTAGCAATAAGTACCTCTGATTGAACACCATTTACCAGTCCATGCCCTAGGTAATTAAAGTTCGTCCATGGATCATATTGGCTGTGATCTCAATCATTTGGATGCATAAACACACTGAACATGTGTATATCTGAATCTTTTTGTGAATTATGTATGAATATTGTCGTGTGATCTATCAATCATTTGGATGCATAGATATGCTGAGCTTGTGTATATATGAATCTTTTGAGTTGTTGATAGTGAATGTTGGCTATGAATATGAACGTGTCCTGTGAACCTGAGTTTGATATGAATTGCAACAGAACCAGTTATAACCCTTCTCCTCCTCTCAATCTACGACTCCACTACCACGTTTTCCCATCTCCGAGTCATTCCCGTCCAGGGCCTCGCTATCGTCCACTGACTCGCTGTTTTCGGTGCGGCGTGGTCAACAAACGAGAGTCATCGGAAGAGGACTGTACGTGAAGAGCCTGATGGCTGGGACCCACGAGGTCCATGGTAGCACGCAAGGAAAGTTCCTCCTTATTAAGCTGAAAAAATGTTTCCTCCACCTGACAGCTGGGACCCACCGGTTGTATCTTCGCACGGAAGGAAGTGCCTCCTTGTTTTGCGAAAAAAATTATTCATCCCGTTGATAGCTGGGACCCGCCAGATTTGGTGACTGACTTGTGGGCCTGCTAAGCGGACGTGTACGCATGGCTTTGTCAACTTAATCAACAAATGATTCTAGCAACTAGACCGTTGGATGTTAATCCAATAGCCGTGCTCCTTCTTCAACCTCTGTTCTTGCTCCTGTCTCTCGTGGGCGGCAGCGCGGCTGTGCTGCCGCGCACCCGAACCAGTGAAGTTTCGCACTCCTCTCCATCTGCGACTCCACTGCCCGGTCTTCCCCATCTCCGGGTCGTTCCAGTCTGGGTGCGCTCGGCACGGTGTGGTCAATGTGGTCAACAACCGAGAGTCGTTGGAAGATGACTGTACGTGAGAGGCTGACAGTGGGGACGCACCACGCCCATGGACGCATGCATGCAATGGAACGCGACGAGGTCAACGTGGTGAAGGAACAACTTCCATCGGAAGTATACTGTACGTGGAGAGTCTCAGCTGGGTCCACGGCCGCAGCAAGTAAGTGCCTTCTTATTACGTGGAAAATAATGATTCCTCCAACTGACAGCAGGGACCCACTGGACGGGCCACCGTATTTTGCGAAAAAAACATTTGCCCCCTGAATGCTGGGACCCACCTGACGGGCCACCGTATTTCGCGAAAAAACATTCCCCCTGCTGTCAGCTCGGACCCACCGGAAGTGCCTCCTTATTACGCACAAAAAAAATGAATACTCCCCCTGCTAGCTGGAACCCACCTTGGTGGGAGGCTGACTTGTGGGCCTACTAAGTTGACGGGGATGAAGGGCTTTGTCAACTTAGTCAATATGAACGATTCTAGCTTCAGTGACCGTACGATGTCCATCCAACGGCCGTAGTGCTTCTTCAAACTCTGGTCTTCTTGCTCCAACTGCCCAAACCAGCACCGGTCGTGCCTCATGCTCCTGCCTCCCGTGGCCAGCTGTGCTGTCGTGTAGGACTCACCGCCCCCTACTATTCCCACCGTTGGCCAGGCCCTGCGGTGATGGCAGCCTCACACCGCAGCCGAACCAGTGAACCCTCGTACTCCTCTTCGCGCGGGCTTCCACTGCCGCGTCTTCCTTGGCTCCGCGTCGTCCCCTTCCTAGGCCTCGCCGTTGTCTACCGCTGTGGTGCTCTCTGCGCGGCATGGTGAACATGGTCAAGGAACGACTTCCATCGGAAGAGTACTGTACATGGAAAGGCTGACAGCTGGGTCCACGGCCACAGCCCAGTTTTTTTGTGATTTGCCAAGTAAGTCGCTTTGTCAGGCCTGTTGGGCTGCAAATCTTTCAAGACGAGGAGAGCTTTCATTCGGCTGGCCAAGAAAATGGCCCATCAGTAATGAGAAATGGGTTGTACATTTTTAAAACACATCAAACCGGCAATTAGTTTCAAATATCTTTTTTTTTCATTTCGAGATTTTAAATTACATTAATTTTTATGCGTGGAGAATTTGTTGGATTTTATATTGATATACATTTATTTTTAAAATCATTTTGAATGTGAGTCGAAATTTCGGGATTAAAAACAGTTCGGACCGCACCGAAATATGCAAAATTTCGTATAATTTTTTAACTGTGGCCACAGTATGGATTGTACTGGTAACAAAAAGAATATGGGCTCCAAAAAAACCTTAAGAATTAGCAAATGGGCTGTAAATTATTAGAAATAATGGCAGATGGGTTGTATGCTGTTTTCCACAGATTTGAGGCTTTCCTAAAAAAAGGTTGACGCACAAGCAGTGACTGTTGGATTGCCATCCAACGGCCGTCGTGCTTCTTCAATCTCTGATCTTCCTACTCCAGCCGCTCAAACAAGCGCCGGCAGGACTGCCTACTCCCTCCTCCCCACGGCCGGCTCTGCTGCCGCGCAGGCCTCACCGCCCCACCGTACTCCCATCGCTGGCCTAGCCATCCCTCTACTCACCCACACCTGCTGTTATTCTCTAGCAACGGCAGACGAACCAGTAAACCCTCGTACAGTCGTACTCCCCTCCGCGTGAGAAACAACCGCCGAGTCTTCCCTGCCTCTGTGTCGTTCCTTTCCTACGCCTCGCCATCGTCCACCGCCCTGGTGCTCTCCGCGCGGCCTGGTCAACGTGGTCAACGACCGACATGCATCTAAAGTGGACCCACGACCGCACGGCCGCACGCAAGGAAATGCCTCCTTATTACACGCAAAATAATGATTCCTCCACCTGACATCAGGGACCTACCAAAAGGGCCTCTGTATTTCGCAAAAAAATGTTACCTCCGCTGACAGCTCGGACCCACCAGCTATATCTTCGCATGCAAGGAAGTGCCTCCTTATTACGCACAAAAAAATGAATACTCCGCTTGTTAGCTGGGACCCAGTATAGTGGCAGGCTGACTTGTGGGCCTACTAAGTTGACGGGGACGGAGGGCTTTGTCAACTTAGTCAATAATATGCACGATTCTAGCTCCAGTGACCGTACGATGTCCATCCAACGGTCGTAGTGCTTCTTCAACCTCTGGTCTTCTTGCTCCAGCCGTCCAAACCAGTGCCGGTCGTGCCTCGTGCTCCTGCCTCCCGTGGCTGGCTGCGATGCGGCGGAGGCCTCACCGCCCCCTACTCCTCCCACCGCTGGCCAGGCCATCCCTCTACTCTCCCACACCCCTGTTATTCTGCGGCGATGACAGCCTCACCCTCGTACTCCTCTTAGCATGGGCATCCACTGCTGCGTCTTCCCCGGCTCCGCGTCGTCCCCTTCCTAGGCCTCGCCGTCGTCCACCGCTGTGGTGCTCTCGGCGTGGCGTGGTCAATGTGGTCAAAGACTGACTTCCATCGGAAGAGTACTGTGCATGGAGAGGCTGACAGTTGGGTCCATGCCGGCCGCAAGTAAGTGCCTCCTTATTAAGCACAAAATAATTATTCCTCCACCTGACAGCAGGGACCCACCGGACGGGCCACCAGTATTTCGCAAAAAAAACGTTTCCCCCTGACTGTTGGGACCCACCAGCTACATCTTCGCATGCAAGGAAGTGCGTCCGGGCAAAAAAAAACAAAACGATTCGCCCCCCTGACTACTGGGACCCACCAGCTACATCTTCGCAGGCAAGGAAGTGCCTCAGAGTCGGGACCCACCTGGTCGAAGCGTACGTAGCGTTGTCATTCTAGTCGCAAAAGTGTACGTACATATTGGTCGATGTAGAGGCACGCATGTGTCGTAGTAGAGGCGCGCACGTGTCGATGTAGAGGCGCGCACGTAGCATGTACACGTACGTGCAGCGGCGAGGGTGCAAGAAAGAAAATACGGCCACGTACGTACATACGGGCAGGGTCTCGAACGCCTACTCGCGCATACGTACATGGCTAGGTCGAAACGGAGAAACATCATCGTCGTCGTGTTCATGGGGAGCCAACGGAATGCGTCGTGTTCATGGGGAGGCAACGAAATGCGTCGTGTTCATCGGGAGGCAACGGAATGTGTGGGAGCCAACCGGCTTGGACGGAACAGGCGATGGAAACGAGGCCTGGCGTACCGCACAACGTAGGAAACAGACCTCCTATGTTCAGAACGGGGTCCTGTTGATCGGGAGGGGTGTGGCGTACCGCAAAACGGAGGAAACGGACCTCCTATGGTCGAAACGGGGGTCCTGTTGATCGGAAGGGGTGTGGCATACCACAAAACAGACGAAATAGACCTCCTACGGTTGAAATGGGGGTCCTATTGATCGGGAGGGGTGTGGCGTACCGCAAACGGACGAAATGGACTTGTGTTGGAGCGCTACGGTCGAAACGGGGGTCCTGTTCATCGGGAGGGGTGTGGCGTACCGCAAAATGGGACTCCACGGGATACTATTCATCTCCATCGTCGACCTCCTCCAGCCTCCACGGGCTACCGTCGACCTCCTCCAGCCTCCACGGGCTCCTGGTCATCTAGCCTCCACCGCGCGCTACTCCACCGGCTACTGTTCAACCACCCCTCCACCGTCTACTGTTCATCCAGCCCTCCACACCACGGGGTCCTATTCAACCACCCCTCCACGGCCACCCCTCCACCGTCTACTGTTCATCCAGCCCTCCACACAACGGGGTCCTGTCCATCCAGAGGCAACGCCACCGCTCACTGTTCATCCACCCCCACCCCCGCAACTCTCATTGTTCATCCAATCGATCGGCTTCAGTTAGCAGCAGTTGCGAAGGAATCGCTCCATCGGGTTCAGTTAACAGCCATCGATCGATTGCTCGGGTTCAATAACGCGTAGCCTGCAGTGCAATCGCTTGGGTTCAGTTATAGCCCAACGCCTCGCTCGGGTTCAGTTAGAGCCAACGCCTCGCACACACGCGCGTACGTGTATGAGAGAAACACACATCGCTCGGCCCCCGACCTCCCACCGTAACCGGCAACTCCCCGAAATTTTCCTCCCCCTCGCTTCTACCATGGTTTTTCCGTCATGGACGGCCCAAAGAATGTCATGCAGCTGCGTCTCCGGCCCGCCCAGGACGAAAAGCCCATTTTCTGTCATGATTTTTTGTCATAGAAGTAGGATCCCACCACATCTATGATGATACCAGGTTTTGTCACAATTATCGTCATAGAAGTGTCATATGTATGACAGAAAAAAATTCGTTCGGCCCAAAATGTCACAGATGTGTCTTTTTTTTGTAGTGTTAAGCAATTTTTCTTCAAGCAAAGCATTAAAATTCTTTTGAGAGATCATAAATTCTTTAACGTTATTCTCAAAATCAGAGGGCATCTTATTAAAATTACCATAAGAATTATTGTAGGAATTTCCATAATTATTAGAGGAAGTACTAGGGAACGGTCTAGGATTAAAGTTTCCTCTATAAGCATTGTTACCAAAATTATTCCTACCAACAAAATTCACATCCATAGATTCATTATTATTCTCAATCAAAGTAGACAAAGGCATATCATTAGGATCAATAGGAGCGCTCTTAGTAGCAAACAATTTCATAAGTTCATCCATCTTTCCACTCAAAACATTAATTTCTTCTATAGCATGTACTTTTTTACTAGTAGATCTTTTGGTGTGCCATTGAGAATAATTAGCCATAATGTTATCAAGTAGTTTAGTAGCTTCTCCTAAGGTGATTTCCATAAAAGTGCCTTCCGCGGCCGAATCTAAAAGATTTCTAGAAGCAAAATTCAATCCGGCATAAAAATTTTATACGATCATCCATAAATTCAAACCATGAGTAGGGCAATTGCGAATCATTAATTTCATTCTTTCCCAAGATTGGGCAACATGCTCATGATCAAGTTGTTTAAAATTCATAATATCGTTCCTAATAGAGATGATCTTAGCGGGAGGGAAATACTTAGAGATAAAAGCATCTTTGCACTTATTCCATGAATCAATACTATTCTTAGGCAAAGACGAAAACCAAATTTTAGCATGGTCTCTAAGTAAAAACGGAAATAACTTCAATTTAGCAATATCATTATCCATATCTTTCTTCTTTTGCATCTCACACAAATCAACAAAGTTGTTTAGATGGGTAGCAGCATCTTCACTAGGAAGGCCGGAGAATTGATCTTTCATAACAAGATTCAGCAAAGCAGCATTGATTTCACAAGATTCAACATCATTAAGAGGGGCAATCGGAGTGCGAAGGAAATCATTATTATTGGTATTGGAAAAGTCACACAATTTGGTATTATCTTGCGCCATCATGACAAGCAATCCAACACACAAGAAAACAAAAAGGCAAGCGAAAGAGAGAGAGAGGAGATTGGGAAAGAGAGGGCGAATAAAACGGCAAGGGTAAAGTGGGGGAGAGCAAAACGGGAGGCAAATGGCAAATAATGTAATGCGAGGGAGATGAGTTTGTGATGGGTACTTGGTATGTCTTGACTTGAGCGAAGACCTCCCCGGCAACGGCGCCAGAAATCGTTCTTGCTACGTCTTGAGCTTGTGTTGGTTTTCCTTGAAGAGGAAAGGGTGATGCAGCAAAGTAGCATAAGTATTTCCCTCAGATTTTGAGAACCAAGGTATCAATCCAGTAGGAGGCTCCTCAAAAGTCCCACACACCTAGACAAACAAACAAGAACCTCGCAACCAATGCAATAAAGGGGTTGTCAATCCCTTCACGGCCACTTGCGAAAGTGAGATCCGATAGAGATAATATGATAAGATAGATATTTTTGGTATTTTTATGATATAGATTGGAAAAGGATGCAAATAAAAGTAGATGGTAAACTTATATGACAAAAGATAGACCCCAGGGCCATAGGTTTCACTAGTGGCTTCTCTCAAGATAGCATAAGTATTACGGCGGGTGAACAAATTACTGTCGAGCAATTGATACAAAAGCACATAGTTATGAGATTATCTAGGCATGATCATGTATATAGGCATCACGTCCGTGACAAGTAGACCAACTCCTTCCTGCATCTACTACTATTACTCCACACATCGACCGACTCCTTCCTGCATCTAGAGTATTAAGTTCATAAAGAACAGAGTAACGCATTAATAAAGATGACACGATGTAGAGGGATAAACTCATGCAATATGATATAAACCCCATCTTTTTATTCTCGATGGCAACAATACAATACATGCCTTGCTGCCTCTGCTGTCACTGGGAAAGGACACCGCAAGATTGAACCCAAAGCTAAGCACTTCTCCCATTGCAAGAAAGATCAATCTAGTAGGCCAAACCAAACTGATAATTCGAAGAGACTTGCAAAGATAACTTAACCACGCATAAAAGAATTCAGAGGAGATTCAATTATTTCTCATAGATAAACTTCATCATAAACCCACAATTCATCGGATCTCGACAAACACACCGCAATAAGTTACATCGAATAGATCTCCAAGAAGATCAAGGAGAACTTTGTATTGGGATTCAAAGAGAGAGAAGAGGCCATCTAGCTAATAACTATGGACCCGAAGGTCTGTGGTAAACTACTCACAACTCATCAGAAGGGCCTTGGAGATGATGTAGAGGCCCTCCGTGGTCGATTCCCCCTCCGATGGAGCGCCAGCGAAGGCTCCAAGATGGGATCTCACGGATAAAGAAGATTGCGGCAGTGGAAATAGTTTTTCATGGTGCTCCTCGATGGTTTCAAGGTACGTGGGTATATATAGGAGGAAGAAGTAGGTCGGTGGACGCTCAAGGGGCCCACGTGGGTGGGGGGCGCGCCCAGTCCTAGGGGGCGTGCCGGGCACCCTCGTGGTCGCCTCCTCTGTTGCTTGACGTCCACTCCAAGTCCCCTGGATCACGTTTGTTCCAAAAAGATCGCTCCTGAAGGTTTCATTCCGTTTGGACTTTGTTTGATATTGCTTTCCTTCAAAACACTGAAATAGGCAAAAAAAACAGCAATTCGGGTTGGGCCTCCGGTTAGTAGGTTAGTCCCAAAAATGATATAAAAGTGTAAAAAAACATCCAAAACGGGTAATATAATAGCATGGAACAATCAAAAATTATAGATACGTTGGAGACGTATTATGGACCAGTTCGTCCTTTTGCAAAAGGAACTACGTCTAGTTCGAGGGGTTTGTGATCGAACACAGAAGATGAACTAACTATCTTTACCCTATTCTCCTCGACAACCGATTCGTCAATCAGTGTCGATAACTCCTGGTAGATGATTCAGGTGATCTTTGAACCTTTACAGACTTAACCACAACTACTCTTGGTCACGAAAGAACTCGACACCTAACCATCTAGAGAGTTTGCATCTCTCAAGAGTAATCGGCGGAGCGTATTGGACTTAGATTCGAGTGATGCTAAATAACTATCTAATTTTCAGCTTTGGGGTTTTTCCTTCGGTGGATTTTAAACTCAAATCACTCGGGAGAGAGGGTGCTCACTTAATCTTCTCGGAATCTCACGAGGCAGCCCACGGTACACATTGGATAGGGTGGGCTATTTATAGCCGCGGTCTTCCCGGTCGAAAAAGTCCATTTTGGACATGATCACTCAGCCAATGTCCCACCGACACGTATCTAACAGTCAGGTTTTTTACAACCTTCTATCATCATGGCAAGTATCCATGCCAAGTTTCATATATTTTGTTGACATTTTATGAATTTTTTATGCTTTTCCCCATGAAAACCGTACAATGCCGCCTGTCGTGATGCAACAGACATACAGTGTCGAAATTCGTTCAAATATTGCATGGAGGACTAGTATGGCATACACACCTGCTGGCAACATTTGGTGTCATTCTCAACATGTCCAAAAAATGGACCTTATTCACAGGAGCTCGTTTGGCTAGGACGGAAAGATCCATCTCAGAGCTCTTTTTTCACGGTCTTCAAATGGACCCAAATTTTTTCTACAGCCTTTTATCATCATGGCAGGCATACATGCCAAGTTTCATTGCTTTTTCAAATTTTATGAATTTTTTATTCTTTTTCACCATGAAAAATCTTAGAGTACTGTCGGGGCGTGACACAATGTGAGTACGATATTGTAGTTGGTTCAAACCTTGCATGGAGGACAACATGTGCATGTACAATTGCTGGTAAATTTGGAGTGAGGCGTTTTTGCTCCTAGGCTCATCTGCACCCGTGTTAAATAAAAAAAATCAAAGCAAATAATAAAGAAGTTAAAAAATTGGCATGCTAGATAATTTGGTGTGTGATGTCCGCTCCACATTTCAAATCATTTGGACATCTGAGTAGCTCCCGGCAAAAACGACAAATTTGAGGTCTATTAAAAAGTGTATTGTTCATATACTGCTCTGACCCAATTTGTCTTTTTTGCTGAGAGCTATAAAATGTCAAAATGCTATGAAATTTGGAGCGCACCTCACGCACCAAATTATCTACCTTACACAGTTCGGTATATCTTGGTTTATTTTTTATTTTTTATGAATTACTTTATTGACCGGATGCAGAGGAGCCCGGGCTCAGAATTGAATATTCGGTAAATTTGGTGTGATTCTGACCAAAAATGGACCATGTTCACAACTGACAGTTTGGGTAGTACGGAAGGGTCCGTTTCAAAGCATATTTTTTATCGACATCCTTCAAATGGATTCAAACTTTTTCTACTGACTTATATCATCACGGCAACCATTTGTGCCAAGTTTCGTTGCTTTTTGACATTTTAGGAATTTTTCAAATGAGTAATTACTAACACGAGCATTAATTAAACCACCAACACTTTTTAGAATATCTTAAAATTATTTCAAATGCAAAACAATAGCGTTTTCCAAAATTGTACACATTTTTATAAACATGAAAATTTTAATTTTGTCTTATTTTAGAAATGAGAAAATCAAATTTACAAAAAAATAATATTTTATTCATTTTTAATTCGTTTCACTCTTTCTTTTCTTTTATTTCTATTTTAAAAATGACAATTTTATTTTTATAAACAACTCATTTTTTTACCGGAGAACAAATTTAACTACGAGAACGTTTTCTTAAATTATGTATAGATTTCTAAACAAGAACATTTTATTGAAAATTTCTAATGACATTTCAAATATTATAACAACTTACTAAATAAAACACTAAATAGAAAAAATAATTAGAATAAACAAGAAAAGATAAGAGAAAAAAAACTCCGGCCTAGTGCGCCTGTTGGGCCGACTGGAACACCATGTTGGGTGCCTGTTCGGACGGCCCAACCGCGCCGCCCTGGCTGGGTTTTCTTTTATTTCATTTTTTCCTTTTTCTTTTTTGTTTATGTTTCTATTTTTTTTACTGTTCGTTTTCGTTTTTTCTTTCCCTTTTCAATTTTTTGCTTCACTTTTCTTTTTTTTTACTTTTTCTTTCTTTCTTGTTCTCTCTTTTACATTCATTTTCTTTTCGTTTTTTATCTTTAGTTTCACAATTTCTGTTTTTTATTTTAAAATACCAAAATAATTTAAACAAACATCACAACATTGGATCAAACATTTCAAATTCATTCAAACAAATCAAATTTTATTCAACATTTAGGAAATTTACATAGTTTTTGAACGAAATTTGAAATAAACCCTAGCTAATCCTAATCGACGCGTCGGAGATGCCACCGAGGTCGTCGCCGTTGATGTTGCCTTCGTCGCTGTCATCGCCACTGCTACCTCTGTCTATGTCCACGATAGGTGCCGCCAAAGAGTCCGCGACCGCGGCGTTGTACCCCGGAAAGTCCAACAGGTCATCCGAGTGACCGATAGTAGGGCGACCTGCATGTACTCATGCACCAGTGGGGGTGGCAACAGGGCCATCTCCGACTCGCTGATGGCCGAGAGGTAGCCGGGCATGTCGTCGGGATCGTCGGTCTCCGCCACCAGCCGGCGGTACTCCGCCACTAGGGCAGCCTTTGGCTCTGGTTCTGCTGGAGGGGCGCGACTAGACCCAACACCATCACGCGCGCCAGCAGGCGACGCGGTGCGGAGGTCACCTCCGCCGAGACGGACAGAGCCCTGGCCACCACAGCGTCGTCGTGGTCCATACCTGCCCCGCGCGCCCCCGCGCCAAATGACAGGCGTGTAGAGTGTGCCTCGCCGCGGCAAAATGCTTGGTAACCTCCACCGGGCGGCGCTGGAACGCCACCAGCGGCCTCCTGCACGTGGTGCGGAGCCACCACCTCTTTGAAGGTGCGGCCATCCCAAATCTCATGCCACCAGCGTCAATTGTGCTTCAGCAGCGGCCAAAGGCCCTAGAACGCGTGCAATCGCCGCTCGCGGTCATCGGCAAGCAGCGCCGACCAGTTGTGGTTCTCGGGGGCGTAGCAAGGGTCCTCCTGCATATCCGCCAGCAGTGGCGCCCGATAGAGCCCGACGGCGCGCACGAAGAGGTGCGAGTCGGCGTTGGGCATCGGCAGCACTGGCACCCCTGCGACGCTTAGCCGCCACCGTGATGGCAACCGCGCGTCCGGCGCGTCGGGGATGCCGAAGTGCGCCAGCTCGTCCGCCTCATCGATCGTCAGGTTTGGGTGAGCCATCGGCGAAGAAAGTGAGGGCGATCTTGGCGAGAGAGGTCGATGTGAGGATGAGTATGACGAGAGGGCTGGGTTTTCTAGTGGCGAGGAGGGGCGTTTAATGGCGGGTCGGTGGCGTGCGTAGGCAAGGGGCCACGCGCCGCCAGGCGAAACCATGCCACTCGCGAATCCACGCCGAGTAAAAACGGCACCCGGGCACAGAGGAGCGGTCAGTCCATGCCCGAGTAATGGTGAGCGACGCGGGTGGCCACCGCGGACTTGGATTCTCTAACATTCTAGGTCTTATACAATAGGAGGTGCTTAGAGAGATGCTTAGAAAAATAAACCGGATTTTTCTAAAGCATCGGTGCCTATTTCTACAGGAGAGACGCTTAGTTAAGCGTCTAACCTGTACAAATAAGCACCGGTGCTTAAGAAAAGCATGGTTTATTTCTCTAAGCACCTCCCCTAAACATCTCCCATTGTACAAGGCCTAAGGGAAGTGAGTAAGCTACATTAACCTGACTTTCCTTCACTTCGAGCCCATGAACAGTGCGCATTTCAATTTTCAATAGACAGGTTTGAATTTCTAAAAGATCAATTTCAATTCATGACATACCAAGTTCAATTTTAGAAGACTCATTTTAATTTTTAAAAATCTCATTTCACTTTTTTCAAAAGAATTATTTCAATTTTATAAGCTCCCTGACTTTCCTTTTCTTTTTTACACAAGAAAAACACTGTAGCCTCTGTGACTTCCCTTGAGCATGTTAAAGCACCCGGCTCCGGCCACCGTGCCGCCATGTTAATCCGCGCCGTGCGCGAATCCACGCGAGTAAAGGGCAATAGGCGGGCACAGGTGAGCGGCCTGTCCACGCCGGCGTAATGGCGATTGACGCGGATTCATGCACCGCCTTTCACTTCCACGTACGGTATGACGTAGACAGACATACACGGCCACATAAACCGGGCATACACATGGCACGTAGGCGTACATAAAAAAAACCCGGGCATCTACAGACGTGTGCGGGTGTAGATAGGCCCCGTAAGACGCGACTCCTCGTGGCGGAGACTTTTTAGATAATGCCGATCATACTTTTTTCTATGAAGGGGTATAGAGAAATCTGAGTCCACAATGTGTTTAAAGGGATTGCATCTAAGAAGAAGTATAGACAGAATATTACCATGTGGATGTCCCATATTCAGGTTACTCCTCCTCCGACCCGGGAAAGGATCCCTTGAATCCGAATTTGGCCTTATAAACCTTTTAAAAAAAATTGGCCTTATAAAGCCACCAACCCTTCGACCCTTCATCAAATCAAAAGAAATCAAAAATCAATCCCTTGGCCTCTGAGCCTCTACCGCCGCCTTCGCCTCCCAAGACAATCAACTGCAAAGTCAAGAATGATGGCCGCCGTACCATCGTCGACTTGTAGGTGCGTACCTGCTTCATGTTGATTTCCGTTCCTTTGCCTTTTGTTGCCCTCTTTAGATTTGAGAATTTGGGCCAGATTGATTCCCCTTTGACAATGGATTTGGGTTCGAAATCCAATGACAGCGACGAAGAGCCAACGGCAACGCCTATGAAAGGAATTGAAGGAATCAGATCTACTACCACAAGTAATCCACGCCCGGCGGCGGGTGCAGCAGGTGAGCGAGCAGGAGTGTCTGGTTCCAAGAGAAAGCGTCGCCGGAAGCATTACGTTTACCTTGTCTTTGACGACTGGACGTACGGATATAGCATCCACAAGGTGAACTTGTCTCGCCGACGTAATAAGCAGACAGCTTTCTCAGCACCGCCCGATGCGGCGTGCCTGCCTCCGGCGCTCTTCCGCTTGGAGGCACCGCATGGGTCGCCGGAGTACTTCGCGTCAGCCTTCGGCACCAGGATCTTGGCGATGCACACCAGGGATCCCGGAGGCCACAGATTGTTGGCCGGGACCTTCGTCCCCATGTTGGACGTCTCCTCGATGAGCATGACCTTTTGCCCTGGCCACGAGTATCCGATTAATCCCATCTATCTCTCCGTCGGCGATACTACGCTATTCTGTCTCAGCGAAACCTCCTTCGAGATGCTCCACTGGGAGCCTCTCTGCCCGCCGCCGCTGGGTCAACGTCGCAGCAGGGAGTGGTCGTGGCAACGGCTCGAGCATCCGCCATTCAAGGGTTATAACGTCACGTCCTACGCTGTGCATCCTGAGGCATGTACCATCTTCGTCAGCACCAAGAGGGACGACGACATTGCGGCGGCCACCTTCGCCTTTGACACGGCAAAGCATACCTGGGAGCAACTCGGCAGTTGGGCGCTGCCCTTCTCAGGCCGTGGTCACTTTGACCCGCACCTCAATGCCTTTGTTGGGCTCTCCAAAGATCCTGACTATTAACAGTAATCTTGTCAGTAGTAGACTAGTTAGTCCGGCTTGATGTCTTGGTTGTAGACGCATGGTAGGAGTTTGAGTACGTGTCCATGTAGGACTTCATGTCATGTCGTGAGTACTAGTCTAGCAGGTTGAGTACGACTAGGATTATCACCTGACCGTAGATTGGTTAGTCTGTAGTCTAAGTAGAACTAGGAGTCCTAGCACGTGTAGGTTTAGGAGGTGTTGAGTCGGCGGCTACCTGCATATATATATGCACTTGGCCGTGAGTCTTTTGTAACCGGTGTAAGGAAAACAGAAAAACAATAAAGAGAAGAGAGGCACGATACGTGCCTTTGGCAAAAAGTTTTGTGTGTGCGTGTTCATCGTGATTTGATGTGATCGATCCTGTGGGCAGAATTCCAACAATTGGTATCAGAGCCAGGTTCAAGACTTGATCGCTTGCCCCGGGGTTGCGACCCGACTAGCACCTCGGGGCGGGCCATGATGCTGCTGGGTGATGCAGCAACAAGGAGGAGAGGGTGATGTTGTTGCTGGGTGCTGCAGCGACGAGGAGGATCATGTGATCGTCGTTCGGCAGAGCGACATGGAGGGAGACGGCAGGTTGTCGTCGGCAAGGCGGCGGATGGAGATCGTTGACGGGAGGGGTGGTGCGGTGATGCGGTGCCGGAAAGTCGTCAAGATCGTCATCCGGGAGTTAGAGTCAAGGAGTCGTGCAGGTTAGTCGTCGTCGTCGTCATGTCCAAGTGCTTGTCTGTGTGAGGAGGCGTTGAAGATGAAGCGCATCCAGGTCGTTTATGTGTCTCGACGAGAGGATCAAGTTCAACTATGTGGGGGCGGTAAACCAGTGAAGGTGAGTCTCTTCAATGAGGCCATGTCTCTACATGAGGCTGGAGTGCATGGTGTAGTGCACAGGGTGGTGTGATCCACAAGGAGCCGGCATGTATCTCGCTAGGGTGAATGGTCAAGTTCACCGGGTGGTGTGTTCCACAGGTTACTTGCGAGGCTGGGTAGTCCAAGACATATTTGAGGTGGTCCGTAAATTCGCCAAGTCAAAATTGGAGGGGAGATTGTTGCGAGCAATCAAGATCGTCAATTTGACTTGTCGTGGTGCGAGCGGATGAGCAACAAGGGGTGATTTACAACGAGCCAAGACCAGAGAAGCACGGAAGGCGGAGTGTCAAGATTAAAGGAAGATTGTTAACAGTAATTTTGTCAGTAGTAGACTAGTTAGTCCGGCTTGATGTCTTGGTTGTAGACGCATGGTAGGAGTTTGAGTACGTGTCCATGTAGGACTTCATGTCATGTCGTGAGTACTAGTCTAGCAGGTTGAGTACGACTGGGATTATCACCTGACCGTAGATTGGTTAGGCTGTGTTCTAGTCTAAGTAGAACTAGGAGTCCTAGCACGTGTAGGTTTAGGAGGTGTTGAGTCGGCGGCTACCTGCATATATATATATATGCACTTGGCCGTGAGTCTTTTGTAACCGGTGTAAGGAAAACAGAAAAACAATAAAGAGAAGAGAGGCATGACACATGCCTTTGGCAAAAGTTTTTGCGTGTGCGTGTTCATCGTGATTTGATGTGATCGATCCTGTGGGAAGAATTCCAACACTGACACCCTTGGCCAAGTCTACTCCTGCTGCTTGTCCAGCTCGAGCACTGGCCACGGCCTCGAGTGGAAGCTCGGCAAGGAGAAGCTGTTCAGCCAGGACCCAGCTGAGAGGCATGTAGGCGCCACCCTTGTCTACATGGGCCACAGCAAATTCTGCCTAGTGCAATGTGTCTCCAACTCCATTGAAGGCGAAAGCAATGGTCAGGAGCTTAAGGAAGAAGAGGGAGATGTCGGCGGACCAGTTTGCCGTACTGAGGACTGGGGTGCTGATCCGGAGCTCGATGAAGAGGGAGATGTCCAGGAGCTTAAGGAAGAGGGAGATGTTCAGGAGCTTAAGGAAAAGGGAGATGAGGACGAGGTATATGATCAGGAGCTCATGGACGAGGTATATGATCAGGAGCTCATGGAAGAGAGATATGTACCTGGTTGCAGTCTGTATCACTTGACCACATTCTCTCTCAGCTATGACATTAACGGAGACCTACTACCGGAACGGGGCCCTATGCCGACGGCCATATGTATGCCGACGGCCCCCGTCGGCCTTGTCTGGGCTACGCCGACAGCCATATCCAGGCCATCGGCGTAATAAAGCCGTCGGGCTATCCAGACATATGCCGACGGCCCCCGTCGGCCCAGAACGGTCGTCGGCTTACCCAAAGTTACGCCTACAGCAGCCGTCGGCATATATGGGCCGTCGGCATAGTTGCGGGCCCGGCGATCCCGCCGTGCCGTGCGGCTAACGGCGTCCGATCTATGCCGACGGCCGAGGCGGGAGGCCGTCGGCATAGATGCCCTTACCACGTCATCGATCCGAGGCGCACCGACCACCACCTATGTCGACGGCTGCCGTCGGCATAGATGCCACATCACCGATCCGCAGCGCGCCGGCCATCTGCCCTATGCCGCAGCTATGCCGACGGCTTTGCCGCCGGCATGGTTTTTTTTCTTTTTTTCTTTTTTTCTTTTTTTCTTTTTTTCATAGCTATATTTTTTTCATAGTTTTTTTTTTCTTTTTTTACCACGTCATTGATCTTTTTATCATAGTTCCCTTATCCACATCCCGGTCACCCCCTCCACTTGTTAGTTTTTTTCTTTTTTTTCAAAGCTATATTTTATGTTTTCTTAAATATTATTATTTGACTAACTTACATATAGTACGTGTTGACAACCGGGTGGTGTTGTGGCATGTCCGAAGAGGCGGCACGCATCTCCGGTGCGTGGCCTCCCACACGGACGGCGCTGCCGGCGGCACCTGGAGGGGGGAAACTGCCGCGTCGGTTCTACACAGAGTGGATTTAGCTGTGGTTTTGGCCCGGATGTTGCTCCCGGGTGTCCCTATGGGCCGACCTGACACAACCGGGTGGAGAGGTCCACTGTTCGAAGCCCGTTCATGGGAAGTCAAAGGGCTAGATCTCGTGGTCAACCGCTTCAGGGTTAGGCGGGACGGGGGCCCTGGGGGTAGCAATGCCACCGGAGCGTCGTACCGGGCCCTCATACATGCGGGGTGGTGTTGTGGCATGTCCGAAGAGGCG
>NC_041393.1:511153105-511153766 GCF_002162155.2 Triticum dicoccoides | reverse complement strand
AACGGCCGCGTCGGTTCTACACGGAGTGGATTTAGCTGTGGTTTTGACCCGGATGTTGCTCCCGGGTGTCCCTATGGGCCGACCTGACACAACCGGGCGGAGAGGTCCACTGGTCAAAGCCCGTCCGTGGGAAGTCAAAGGGCTAGATCTCGTGGTCAACCGCTCCAGGGTTAGGCGGGACGGGGGCCCTGGGGGGTAGCAATGCCACCGGAGCGTCGTACCGGGCCCTCATACATGCGGGGTGGTGTTGTGGCATGTCCGAAGAGGCGCCACGCGTCTCCGGTGCGTGGCCTCCCTCACGGACGGCGCCGCTCGGTAACGGTACCCCTCAGTCAGTTGCTCTCCTATGTATCACCTTTCGCGAGACCATAGAAAATATTTATATAATAAAGAAATGTTGCTGACCATAGAAAAAATTCGGTTCAGAAAAAAAATAATTATATTATATACCATGTATTATTTTTAACATAATTACATATCATGTATGATTCAAAAAAAAGATATGCCTACGGCTAAGCCGTCGGCATAGGTGCCACGTGGCGACCTCAGCTATGCCGACGGCTTAGCCGTCGGCATAGGGTGGCCTTATCCACTACGTACGCAGCTAGCTAGCCAGAGCCACTCGTTCTTTCCCACCCCACGACCAGAGCGCGCCGCTGCC
>NC_041393.1:511033140-511152271 GCF_002162155.2 Triticum dicoccoides | reverse complement strand
CGGCTTTGGCCGGCCCCGTCCCTCCCATCCCAGACCGCCCCTGCCTCACCACCCCCTCCACCGCCGCGCCCCCTGCCACGCCCCTCTCGGTGATATACTTTTTTTTCTTAATTTTTTTCATTTTTTTGCTACTGTTGCATGGATGAATGAATGCATGGATGGATGTTGGATGTTAGATGGATGTTAGATGGATGTTAGATGGATGTTAGATGTTAGATGTTGGATGTTGGATGTTGGATGTTGGATGTTAGATGGATGTTAGATGATGGATGTTGGATGTTAGATTTTTATTATGATGATTTTGTCATTTGAGTTGTGCTCCAAAATTGGTATAAGATGAGTGGTTAATTTTATGATGATGGTCTTGTCGTAAAAATTGAACCGGATAAAATTGGACACTTGACAAAAATTGAACCGGACAAAATTGGACACTTGACAAAATTGAACCGGACAAAATTATGATATGATGATCTTGCTAAAAAATTGAAGGACAAAATTTGACACTTGACGAAACATGATTTTTTTCATAGTTAAAAGTATCAATGCTTAATGTGATGTGATGACCTAATTTTTTTTCACTCGGTGTAATTAACAGGATTTGTGGTGTTCCATCTTCATGGAGTGATCATCGACATTGGAGGTGTTGGTCCACGATCGTCCCTCTCCTTTGATCGACTACATCGGAGGGTGATCAACAATTCCATGACCTCGTCCACTTTTTCCCATGTCACTAGATTGAATTTTCACATCAAGTCGCGTAACCTAGGTCTCCCGTCCGAAAGGGTTGCATCAATAAATATGCATTCAATTGCATATTTATCACCGCAGCTCTTTCGGATTGTCCAGCGCTTTCCACGGACAGCCCGAGGATGTGTAGATTGGGTACGTTGTTCATGCTCTACCCCGTTCCGAGACAGGATTTCGGCGGTGCCTCCCTGTTGTTCTCCGGATGCACATTCTCTCGGCATTTTGCCGAGACGTGTATTTGGAGAACAGCGGGGAGGTGCTGCCGAAATTTTGTCTCGGAATGGGGTAGAGCATGGACCGTACTCAATCTACACATTCTCGGGTGGGATTAGGACCCATCTTTACCTATTAGAGATGTAGGTGGATTACTCGTCAACCTTGTAAAAAATAAAATATTGATGTGGGTAATTTAAATGAATCATTAATGAAGACGCTGACGCTGACGATGAGGAAGAGCCTCCACCTCCGTCAGACAACGAAGAAGATATGCGGGATAGTGATGATGAGACCAGTCGACAAATAGATTACAATAGTGATGATTCATATGGGTTCTAGAAAATGTATGTTCTTTTAATAATGTTCTCTTCCGTTATTAATGTCTTTCATGTATGCTTGTTTTTTTATATCCTTACTAATTGTTTATTCTCTTCTCAATGCAGGTTTGCTAATCATGGGCAAGTCCAGCGGTGCCAGTTTCCTCAGTAAACTCAAAGGAGGACTTACTCGGAGTGGACGAGCCCACAAGGTTCCCTCCCGACTACGCGAGGATGGCACCTCACAGGGAGGTGGAGGGGTCGGGGGAGGAGACCCTAGAGGAGGAGGGGGTGGGGGGAGAGCCCCTAGAGGACAAGGAGGTGGGGGGAGAGGCAACCGGGCCAAAAAAACTCCGGGCCGTGTCCAAAATAGGAGGGTCTTCTTCGATGCCCTCCTATGCTGATGCAGCTTCTGAGTCTGAGGAGGAGGAGTATATTCCTGATGTCGAGGAGGAGGAGGCCGAGGAGGAGGAGGCCGAGGAGGGCGAGGAGGGTGGAGGGGAGGTTGACCCCGAGTTGTGGGGTGACTTGCCACCGGGTGCTCCGCAGGGGTGGCTGCGTGGTAATGCCGGAGTACCTACACCACCTTCTATCGAGGCGCACAAGTGGCTCATTGAACCTGCGGGGACAGAGTAAGTGCATCTCAATCATACTTTCAACACATGACAACATTTTTTTATTGTACACATGGCAACCCTTTGATTCTTTTGCAGTAACTGTTGGAAATATGCCCTAGAGGCAATAATAAAAGTATTATTATTATATTTCCTTGTTCATGATAATTGTCTTTTATTCATGCTATAACTGTATTATCCGGAAATCGTAATACACGTGTGAATACATAGACCACAATATGTCCCTAGTGAGCCTCTAGTTGACTAGCTCGTTGTGATCAACAGATAGTCATGGTTTCCTGGCTATGGACATTGGATGTCGTTGATAACAGGATCACATCATTAGGAGAATGATGTGATGGACAAGACCCAATCCTAAGCATAGCACAAAGATCGTGTAGTTCGTTTGCTAGAGCTTTGCCAATGTCAAGTATCTCTTCCTTTGACCATGAGATCGTGTAACTCCTAGATACCGTAGGAGTGCTTTGGGTGTATCAAACATCACAACGTAACTGGGTGACTATAAAGGTGCACTACAGGTATCTCCGAAAGTATCTATTGTTTTATGCGGATCGAGACTGGGATTTGTCACTCCGTGTAAACGGAGAGGTATCTCTGGGCCCACTCGGTAGGACATCATCATATGCGCAATGTGACCAAGGAGTTGATCACGGGATGATGTGTTACGGAACGAGTAAAGTGACTTGCCGGTAACGAGATTGAACAAGGTATTGGTATACCGACGATCGAATCTCGGGCAAGTAAAATACCGCTAGACAAAGGGAATTATATACGGGATCGATTGAGTCCTTGACATTGTGGTTCATCCGATGAGATCATCGTGGAACATGTGGGAGCCAACATGGGTATCCAGATCCCGCTGTTGGTTATTGACCGGAGAACGTCTCGGTCATGTCTGCATGTCTCCCGAACCCGTAGGGTCTACACACTTAAGGTTCAATGACGCTAGGGTTATAAAGGAAGCTTGTATGTGGTTACCGAATGTTGTTCGGAGTCCCGGATGGGATCCCGGACGTCACGAGGAGTTCCGGAATGGTCCGGAGGTAAAGATTTATATATAGGAAGTCCTGTTTCGGCCATCGGGACAAGTTTCGGGGTCATCGGTATTGTATCGGGACCACCGGAAGGGTCCCGGGGGCCCACCGGGTGGGGCCACCTGCCCCGGGGGGCCACATGGGCTGTAGGGGGTGCGCCTTGGCCTACATGGGCCAAGGGCACCAGCCCCAAGAGGCCCATGCGCCTAGGGAACCCTAGAGGGAAGAGTCCTCAAGGGGGAAGGCACCTCTGAGGTGCCTTGGGGAGGATGGACTCCTCCCCCCCTTCTTGGCCGCCGCACCAGATGCCATCTGGAGGCTGGCCGCCGCCCCTTGGGGTGGGAAACCCTAAAGGGGGCGCAGCCCTCCCCTCCCCCTATATATATTGAGGCATGGGGCTGCCCATAACACGCGATTTGATCTCTCGTTGGTGCAGCCCTGCCCCTCTCCCTCCTCCTCTTCTCCCATGGTGCTTGGCGAAGCCCTGCGGGATTGCCACGCTCCTCCACCACCACCACGCCGTTGTGCTGCTGCTGGATGGAGTCTTCCTCAACCTCTCCCTCTCTCCTTGCTGGATCAAGGCGTGGGAGACGTCACCGGGCTGTACGTGTGTTGAACGCGGAGGTGCCGTCCGTTCGGCACTTGATCATCGGTGATTTGAATCACGACGAGTACGACTCCATCAACCCCGTTCACTTGAACGCTTCCGCTTAGCGATCTACAAGGGTATGTAGATGCACTCTCTTTCTACTCGTTGCTGGTCTCTCCATAGATAGATCTTGGTGACACGTAGGAAAATTTTGAATTTCTGCTACGTTCCCCAACAGTGGCATCATGAGCTAGGTCTATTGCATAGATTCTTTGCACGAGTAGAACACAAAGTAGTTGTGGGCGTTGATGTTGTTCAATATGATTACCGTTACTAGTCCAATCTTGTTTCGACGGTATTGTGGGATGAAGCGGCCCGGACCGACCTTACACGTACTCTTACGTGAGACAGGTTCCACCGATTGACATGCACTTGGTGCATAAGGTGGCTAGCGGGTGCCAGTCTCTCCCACTTTAGTCGGAACGGATTCGATGAAAAGGGTCCTTATGAAGGGTAAATAGCAATTGGCATATCACGTTGTGGTTTTGCGTAGGTAAGAAACGTTCTTGCTAGAAACCCATAGCAGCCACGTAAAACATGCAAACAACAATTAGAGGACGTCTAACTTGTTTTTGCAGGGTATGCTATGTGATGTGATATGGCCAAGAAGAATGTGATGAATGATATGTGATGTATGAGATTGATCATGTTCTTGTAATAGGATTCACGACTTGCATGTCGATGAGTATGACAACCGGCAGGAGCCATAGGAGTTGTCTTTATTTTTTGTATGACCTGCGTGTCATTGAAGAACACCATGTAAACTACTTTACTTTATTTCTAAACGCGTTAGTCATAGAAGTAGAAGTAGTCGTTGGCATGACAACTTCATGAAGACACGATGATGGAGATCATGATGATGGAGATCATGGTGTCGTGCCGGTGACGATGATGATCTTGGAGCCCCGAAGATGAAGATCAAAAGGAGCAAAATGATATTGGCCATATCATGTCACTTTTTGATTGCATGTGATGTTTATCATGTTTATGCATCTTGTTTGCTTAGGACGATGGTAGTAAATAAGATGATCCCTTACAAAATTTCAAGAAGTGTTCTCCCCTAACTGTGCACCGTTGCTACAGTTCGTCGCTTCTAAGCACCACGTGATGATCGGGTGTGATGGATTCTTACGTTCACATACAACGGGTGTAAGACAGTTTTACACAGCGAAAACACTTAGGGTTAACTTGACGAGCCTAGCATGTGCAGACATGGCCTCGGAACACAGAGACCGAAAGGTCGAGCATGAGTCGTATAGTAGATACGATCAACATGAAGATGTTCACCGACGTTAACTAGTCCGTCTCACGTGATGATCGGACACGGCCTAGTTGACTCGGATCATGTGATCACTTAGATGACCAGAGGGATGTCTATCTGAGTGGGAGTTCATAAGATGAACTTAATTATCTTGAACATAGTCAAAAGACCTTTTGCAAATTATGTCGTAGCTCGCGCTTTAGTTCTACTGTTTTAGATATGTTCCTAGAGAAAATATAGTTGAAAGTTGACAGTAGCGATTATGCGGACACTAGAAAGCTCATGTCCTTAATGCACCGCTCAGTGTGCTAAACCCCAAACGTCGTTTGTGGATGTTGTGAACATCGGACATACACGTTTTGATAACTACGTGATAGTTCAGTTAAATGGTTTAGAGTATAGGCACCAAAGACGTTTTCGAAATGTCGCGGAACATATGAGATGTTTCGAGGGCTGAAATTAGGATTTCAGGCTCGTGCCCACGTCAAGAGGTATAAGACCTCCGACGATTTTCTAAGCCTGCAAACTAAGGGAGAAAAGCTCAATCGTTGAGCTTGTGCTCAGATTGTCTGAGTGCAACAATCACTTGAATCGAGTGGGAGTTGATCTTCCAGATGAGATAGTGATGTTTCTCCAAAGTCATTGCCACCAAGCTGCAAGAGCTTCGTGATGAACTATAACATATCAAGGATAGATATGATGATCCTTGAGGTATTCGCGATGTTAGACACCGCGAAAGTAGAAATCAAGAAGGAGCATCAATTGTTGATGGTTGGTGAAACCACTAGTTTCAAGAAGGGCAAGGGAAAGAAGGGATACTTCATGAAACGGCAAATCAGTTGCTGCACCAATGAAGAAACCCAAGGTTGAACCCAAACCCGAGACTAAGTGCTTCTGTAATAAGGGGAACAACCACTGGAGCAGCATTACCCTAGATACTTGGTAGATGAGAAGGCTGGCAAGGTCGATAGAAGTATATTGGATATACATTATGTTAATGTGTACTTTACTAGTACTCCTAGTAGCACTAGGGTATTAGATACCGGTTCGGTTGCTAAGTGTTAGTAACTCGAAATAAAAGCTACGGAATGAAAGGAGACTAGCTAAAGGTGAGCTGACGATATGTGTTGGAAGTGTTTCCAAGTTTGATGTGATCTAACATCGCACGCTCCCTCTACCATCAAGATTAGTATTTGACCTGAATAAGTGCTCTTGCACCTAAAGGAATGGTTTATTGAATCTTGATCGTAGGGATACACATTTTCATGCCAAAAGATATAAGATAGTAATGATAGTACCACTTACTTGTGGCACTGCCATGTAAGTCATAATGGTATAAAACGCATGAAGAAGCTCCATGTTGATGGATCTTTGGACTCACTCGTTTTTGAAAAGTGTGAGACATGCGAACCATGTCTATTGGTGTATATGCATGAAGAAACTCCATGCAAATGGACCGTTTGGACTCAATTGATTTTGAATCACTTGAGATATGCAAATCATACCACATAGGCAAGATGACTGAAAAGCCTCGTTTTTCAATAAGATGGAACAAGATAGCAACTTGTTGGAAGTAACACATTTTGATGTGTGTAGTCCAATGAGTGTTGAGGCATGCAGTGAATATCGTTATGTTCTTACTTCACAGATGATTCGAGTAGATGTTGAGAATATTTACTTGATGAAACACAACTCTGAATTATTGAATGGTTCAAGTAATTTCAGTGTGAAGTAGAAGATCATTGTGACAAGAGGATAAAATGTCTATGATATGATCATAGAGATGAATATCTGAGTTACGAGTTTTGGCACACAATTAAGACATTGTGGAAATTGTTTCGCAATTAATACCGCCTGGAACACCATAATGTGATGGTGTGTCCGAACATCATAATTGCACCCTATTGGATATGATGCATACCATGATGTCTCTTATCGAATTACCACAATTGTTCATGGGTTAGGCATTAGAGACAACCACATTCACTTTAAAATAGGGCACCACGTAATTCCGTTGAGATGACACCGTATGAATTATGGTTTAGAGAAACCTAAGTTGTCGTTTCTTGAAAGTTTGGGGCTGCGACGCTTATGTGGAAAAGTTTCAGGATTGATAAGCTCGAACCCAGAGCGGATAAAATGCATCTTCATAGGACACCCAAAACAGTTGGGTATACCTCCTGTCTCAGATCCGAAAGCAATAAGGGATTGTTTCGAGAATCAGGTCCTTTCTCGAGGAAAAGTTTCTCTCGAAAGAATTGAGTGGGAGGATGGTGGAAACTTGATGAGGTTATTGAACCGTCTCTTCAACTAGTGTGTGGCAGGGCACAGGAAGTTGTTCCTGTGGCACCTACACCAATTGAAGTGGAAGCTTATGATAGTGATCATGAAGCTTCGGATCAAGTCACTACCGAACCTCGTAGGACGACAAGGACACGTACTACTTCGGAGTGGTAAGGTGATCCTGTCTTGAAGGTCATGTTGCTAGACAACAATGAACCTACGAGCTATGGGGAAGCGATGGTGGGCCCGAATTCCGACAAATGGTTAGAAGCCATAAAATCCGAGAACGGATCCATGGACTTTGGTGGACTTGCCCGATGATCGGCAAGCCATTAAGATAAATGGATCTTTAAGAAGAAGACGGACGTGGATGGTAATGTCACCGTCCATGAAGCTCGACTTGTGGCGAAAAGTTTTTCACAAATTCAAGGAGTTGACTACGATGAGATTTTCTCACTCGTAGCGATGCTTAAAGTCCGTCGGAATCATGTTAGCATTAGCTGCATTTATGAAATCTGGCAGATGGATGTCAAGACAAGTTTCCTTACTAGTTTTCGTAAGGAAAGGTTGTATGCAATACAATCAGAAAAGTTTTGTCAATCCTGAGGATGCTAAAAGGTATGCTAGCTCCAGCGATCCTTCTAAGGACTGGAGTAAGTATCTCGGAGTTGGAATGTATGCTTTGATGATGATCAAAGATTTTGGGTTTGTACAAAGTTTATGAGAAACTTGTATTTCCAAAGAAGTGAGTGGGAGCACTATAGAATTTCTGATGAGTATATGTTGTTGACATATTGTTGATCAGAAATGACGTAGAATTTCTGGAAAGCATATAGGGTTATTTGAAAGGTGTTTTTCAATAGAAAACCTGGATTAAACTACTTGAATATTGAGCATCGAGATCTATAAGGATAGATCAAAATGCTTAATAATACTTTCAAAATGAGCACATACCTTGACATGATCTTGAAGGTGTTCAAGATGGACCAGTCAAAGAAGGAGTTCTTGCCTGAGTTGTAAGGTACAAAGTTAAGACTTAAAGCTCGACCACGGCAGAATAGAGAGAAAGGACGAAGGTCGTCCCCTATGCTTAAGACGTAGGATCTTCAGTATGCTATGCTGTGTACCGCACCTGAAGTGTGCCTTGCCATGAGTCAGTCAAGGGGTACAAGAGTGATCCATGAATGGATCACAGGACAGCGGTCAAAGTTATCCTTAGTAACTAGTGGACTAAGGAATTTTCTCGATTATGGAGGTGGTAAAAGAGTTCGTCATAAAGGGTTATGTCGATGCAAGCTTGACACCTATCCGGATAGCTCTGAGTAGAGATACCGGATACATATAATGGAGCAACAATTTAGAATAGCTCCAAGTAGAACAGTTATTTGGAATAGCTCCAAATAGAGCGTGGTAGCTGCATCTAGGAGATGACATAGAGATTTGTAAAACACACACGGATCTGAAAGGTTCAGACCCGTTAACTAAAACCTCTCTCACAAGCAACATGATCAAACATAAAACTCATTGAGTGTTAATCACATAGTGATGTGAACTAGACTACTGACTCTAGTAAACTCTTGGGTATTAGTCACATGGCGATGTGACCTGTGAGTGTTAATCACATGGCGATGTGAACTAGATTATTGACTCTAGTGCAAGTGGGAGACTGTTGGAAATATGCCCTAGAGGCAATAATAAAAGTATTATTATTATATTTCCTTGTTCATGATAATTGTCTTTTATTCATGCTATAACTGTATTATCCGGAAATCGTAATACACGTGTGAATACATAGACCACAATATGTCCCTAGTGAGCCTCTAGTTGACTAGCTCGTTGTGATCAACAGATAGTCATGGTTTCCTGGCTATGGACATTGGATGTCGTTGATAACAGGATCACATCATTAGGAGAATGATGTGATGGACAAGACCCAATCCTAAGCATAGCACAAAGATCGTGTAGTTCGTTTGCTAGAGCTTTGCCAATGTCAAGTATCTCTTCCTTTGACCATGAGATCGTGTAACTCCTAGATACCGTAGGAGTGCTTTGGGTGTATCAAACGTCACAACATAACTGGGTGACTATAAAGGTGCACTACAGGTATCTCCGAAAGTATCTATTGTTTTATGCGGATCGAGACTGGGATTTGTCACTCCGTGTAAACGGAGAGGTATCTCTGGGCCCACTCGGTAGGACATCATCATATGCGCAATGTGACCAAGGATTTGATCACGGGATGATGTGTTACGGAACGAGTAAAGTGACTTGCCGGTAACGAGATTGAACAAGGTATTGGTATACCGACGATCGAATCTCGGGCAAGTAAAATACCGCTAGACAAAGGGAATTGTATATGGGATCGATTGAGTCCTTGACATCGTGGTTCATCCGATGAGATCATCGTAGAACATGTGGGAGCCAACATGGGTATCCAGATCCCGCTGTTGGTTATTGACCGGAGAACGTCTCGGTCATGTCTGCATGTCTCCCGAACCCGTAGGGTCTACACACTTAAGGTTCGATGACGCTAGGGTTATAAAGGAAGCTTGTATGTGGTTACCGAATGTTGTTCGGAGTCCCGGATGGGATCCCGGACGTCACGAGGAGTTCCGGAATGGTCCGGAGGTAAAGATTTATATATAGGAAGTCCTGTTTCGGCCATCGGGACAAGTTTCGGGGTCATCGGTATTGTACCGGGACCACCGGAAGGGTCCCGAGGGCCCACCGGGTGGGGCCACCTGCCCCGGGGGGCCACATGGGCTGTAGGGGGTGCGCCTTGGCCTACATGGGCCAAGGGCACCAGCCCCAAGAGGCCCATGCGCCTAGGGAACCCTAAAGGGAAGAGTCCTCAAGGGGGAAGGCACCTCCGAGGTGCCTTGGGGAGGATGGACTCCTCCCCCCCTTCTTGGCTGCCGCACCAGATGCCATCTGGAGGCTGGCCGCCGCCCCTTGGGGTGGGAAACCCTAAAGGGGGCGCAGCCCTCCCCTCCCCCTATATATATTGAGGCATGGGGCTGCCCATAACACGCGATTTGATCTCTCGTTGGTGCAGCCCTGCCCCTCTCCCTCCTCCTCTTCTCCCATGGTGCTTGGCGAAGCCCTGCGGGATTGCCACGCTCCTCCACCACCACCACGCCGTTGTGCTGCTGCTGGATGGAGTCTTCCTCAACCTCTCCCTCTCTCCTTGCTGGATCAAGGCGTGGGAGACGTCACCGGGCTGTACGTGTGTTGAACGCGGAGGTGCCGTCCGTTCGGCACTTGATCATCGGTGATTTGAATCACGACGAGTACGACTCCATCAACCCCGTTCACTTGAACGCTTCCGCTTAGCGATCTACAAGGGTATGTAGATGCACTCTCTTTCTACTCATTGCTGGTCTCTCCATAGATAGATCTTGGTGACACGTAGGAAAATTTTGAATTTTTGCTACGTTCCCCAACAGTAACTGGATCCTTCACGGAAAGGGCCGTAAACCGAACGGCCTTCTCACTGTCCTGTTGAAGCAGTTTTGGCCTGGCCTATTCTGCCCGCGGCCAGACAGGGACCCACAGCTGTGTGTTTTGGCCACAAGCTGGGCCCACTACGAGGCTTGCAGCAACGCGGAGTACGGGACGGCCGCTAAGGCCGTGATCACCAAATTTTGGGTAAGTTCCCTTTTGAATCACTTGTCTTTAGTTTCGTTCATAGTTTATCATTGAATCACTCAAATCATGCCTTATTTGCTTCTGGTTTATGCATGATTGCAGCAACTCTATAGAGTTCTTGACGAGCACAAGGCCAGAGCCGACGTGGTCTTACTTGCGTCTGCAAAGAAGAAAGCTCGTCAGTTGCAGTACGAGGTGCGTTGGGTTGCCGTCTCACAGTACTACCACATCTACCTGCAACAAAAGATGACCAAAACTCAAGCACAGAGGCAAAAGATTACCATGAGCAGGGAGCAGTTCATGATGGTAACTATTACTGACTTTTCATTGTTTCAAGGAGTCAACTATATGTTTCGTGCTCACATGTCATGCTTCCAAAATTTGCATAGGTTGTTCCTCGTTGGTGCTATGGAAGCCATGACGGATGGGCGTGTTTGGTGGATAGGTGGGTCGGTGACGATCCAGAGTTTGTTACCAAGAGCATCAAGGCCCGGGCTAATCGTGGAAAATACGGGACACACGGCCATGGAAACAGGAACCACTGGGGCTTCAAGGCCATGAAGGTATATCTATATGAAAGATGCATTTTGGTTCTTCTTTACCGTCATGTTCTTATGTATGGCTAACTTCTATTTGACGTTGCAGGAGGACAAGTTGCAGAGGCCGCTCTCAGACATGGAGTCGTGGAAGCTGGCCCGTGAGCGGAGTGATCGCAAGGAGGGCGAGAGCCAGTACTACGGCAACACCGAGAAACACCTGGAGTCTTACACTCAGAACTATCAGAAGTTGCATCCGGATGTTCCCGTTCCTGAGGTCGCCCAGTCTCAGATCGACGACACGGTGGTGGTGGCCATCCAGGGTAAGTCCCATGGCCGGTATCCGTGTTTTGATGGCTTGATCACTCCGTCGATCTTGTACACACGGCTTCGAGCTACCAACCCGAGCCCGTTAGAGAGAACGGGGCGTTCGCAGCCTCCCTTAGTCCGCCAACGTGCTGTAAGTACTTCCCCTTATCTTCTTTGTCTCTATCTTTCTTAGTTTATTTTCATCACTACCCACTTAGAAACAACCTCAATTTTGTAGGCATATCAGGCCTTTCTCGAGCATAGGCATATTGAGGTGAGGGAGTACTTGCAACGAGTGAAGGCAAACGATGATTACAGCCGTCAAGTGATGGCGGTTAGTTTTGCCCTCTTAAACCAAGCTCAAATTTGCACTTTCATTCCTTCTAACTTTGTTGATCACGGCTTGTTTCTAAGTGGACTTGTTTAACTAACATCCAGGCTATGTTGGCGTCTTGGACTAACCGCACGGAGCCACCACAAGTTGGACCCCCACCAACACCTGCGGGAGACGCCCCACACATTCCCACGTTCGAGGAATGGCTGGCACTAGGCGGTGATACTCCGGTTAGTAAATTTGCCTAACTAATGACAAACTAGTTCTCGTTCATTCAACACTATCATGTCATATTTACCGTTAGAATCTTCTTTCAAACATGTAGGGGACCGGTGGCTCGACTCCTGCTCCGTCGACCCCAGTCACTCCGATCTGGCAGAGTGATGGTGGTCGCGGTGGCGGTTTTGGCGGAGGAGGACTTGGCGGTGGCGGTTTTGGCGGAGGTGGACTTGGTGGTGGTTTTGGCGGAGGTGGACTCGGTGGTGGTGGTGGTTTTCGAGGAGATGGACTCGGTGGTGCTTGATGTCGATGATGATTCCGTGTATGCGGCCGTTGTGCCATGTCTTTCATGTTTCAACTTTTATGATGTTTCATGTCTTGCACTACTCTTATGTTCGTGGACTTTCGCCGGTGATGATCTTTAGATGATGAACTTGACTATGTTTAAATGATGTTGATGAACTGTCATATTTCATATTATTCTGTTTTGAAATGTTGTCAAATGAATTGGAAAAGAGAAAACAGGGAATATAAAAAAAAACTATGCCGACGGCTTTGCCGTAGGCATAGCCATGCCGCCAACCTATGCCGACGGCTTTGCCGTAGGCATAGCCCTGCCACGTGTCGCCTCCCCAGCCGCCAGCAGTTTTGACGGCGCCGTCTGTTACCGTCAGACGGAAAACTATGCCGACGGCTAAACTATACCGACGGCTGCGCCAGGGCCGTCGGCATACCCCCTTATGCCGACGGCATTATTATGCCGACGGTCTGACAGGAGTACGCTGACGTAATCTAGACTGACGGCTCTATGCCGACGGCTGCCGTCGGCATAGATCTATGCCGACGGCCTAGGGGTCTATGCCGACGGCCCGTGGCCGTAGGCATAGACCGCGAGTCCGGTAGTGACCTGACGACTGGCAATACCTGTCGGTTGCTATACTATAAAGTGCCTGATGCAATCACTCGGGCATACCTCGTTGAAGATCCTGTCGCATTTTGCATGTAAACTGCTAAAATCGTGTCATGACATTCAGTTCCTATGTTTACTTTTCGCTCGGTTGCTGGTGAGAGATTATTTAACGCTTTAGGTAGATTTTAGTCAGCTGACTTTTAGTTTTGTGGTCAATCGATTTTGTGGCCGCTGGATTGTGCTTTAAGATTTCTGTAGTTTTTTCCTCTCTATTTCTGTCTTGTTTTACGGCTGTACTGGCCTTTTGGATTTGACTGACCCTGTTTTGGGTCAGTCAATTTTCTTTTTGGGTTGGACTTTCGTATGTGCATATATTTTCCATGAGTTTGCTTTTGTTTTCTGCACGTGTACCTTTTATTTCTCTATTTTTTCAGTTGAGTTTTATTCTTTTTTCTTTATGTGTATTTCCAGATGTTAAGTGTGTGTGAATGTATATATGTACAAATTACATTAGAGTACGGAAGCTTCACTCTTATATATTTATTCTATATATTATAAAAAGTGCATTTTTTGTGCTAATTGTGTGGAAAATTTGGCTTTTTTCATTTTCTTTATTCTTTAAGTGTAATAACAGTGCTAATTGTTTTGTGCTAATTTTTTTGCTAATTAAATACAGTTTTCTATTATTATGTGTATGTATGCATGAAATTACTATACAATATTTGTGTAAATTATACTAGACTGCTAAAGTTGTAGTATTAAATGTATATTCACTGCATATTATAAAAAGTTCAATTTCACTCCAAAGTTGTGTGCATGTTTTTTTTTCTTTCTTCTTAACAGTAATACCAATGCCACTAATTTACTCTTTCTTAGAAAACTTTATTTGTTTTATTATGTTCAGTTCATAATTTATTTCCTATTTTTAAGGACGATACCAATGTCACTAATTCGTTGCTTGTTTAAAAACTTTGTTTTTATGTAAAATTCACTATTATATATTTATATTTACATAACCAAAATAGTTACGTGTAAATTTTGTGCAAATTGTATTATTTTTTTTTACTTTCTTTCTTCTTTAAGGGTGTGCAAATTTTCCTGTACCAATGCCGCTATACTTGAATTAGTGGCATTTGTTGTTTTAGATATTTTTTATATGTAATGGGTAATATAAATGTCACTAATTCATTCTTCGTTGGAAAACATCATGTTTTGTTTTTGTTTGGTTGTTTACTTTAATTTCTTTCTTCTTAAAGGGCAGTAGAATTGTCACTTATTCATTCGTTCAAATTTTGTCTGGTCGTTATAAAAATGCGCAATTTAAGTGTAAATTGTGTGCAAAAGCGTAATTTAAGTGTAATATATGCTTATTCTTGCATATTGTGAAAAGGCGCAATTTAAGTGTAAATTGAGTGCAAATTTTGTCGTTGTTTATTTAGTTTTGTTTCATTTTTATTCTTTCTAAAGGGTAATACAAATGCCACTAATTCATTTTTCCTTAGAAAACTTCTTTATTTTAATTTTATTTTAGTTTTTTATCTTCTTTAGTTTAAAAGTAATGCCAACGCCACTAATTCGTTTTTTTCTTAGCAATCTACCTTTTGGCGAAACTTCGCCATTATATGCTTATTATTGTATATTATAAAAAAGCATACTTATGTGTAAATTGTGTGCATATTTTATCACTATTAGTATTTTAGCTTTGCGAGAGATTCATGCCATACTTTTTCGCAGGTAATTGTCTCTAAATAACACTGCATTTAGACTGCGGGTATACTGTAGCAAATTGTGGGACAGAGATACTTTATTTTGGCCGTATTTGAAATGTCACGGTAATCATGTTCCAGAGTAAGATCCGCACCAGAGTGGTACGGTAATCATGTTCTGGAAGTCATGTTACTAGACCATGATGAACCTACGAACTATGAGGAAGCAATGATGAGCCCAGATTCCACGAAATGGCTTGAGGCCATGAAATCTGAGATATGATCCATGTATGAGAACAAAGTGTAGACTTTGATTGACTTGCCCGATGATCGGTGAGTCATTAAGAATAAATGGATCTTCAAGAGGAAGACGGACGTTGATAGTAGTGTTACTATCTACAAAGCTAGACTTGTCGAAAAAGGTTTTTGACAAAGTTCAAGGTGTTGAATACGATGAGATTTTCTTACTCGTATCGATGCTTAAAAGTCTGTCCGAATCATGTTAGCAATTGCCGCATTTTATGATTATGAAATTTGGCAGATGGATGTCAAAACTGCATTCCTGAATGGATTTCTGGAAGAAGAGTTGTATATGATGCAACCGGAAGGTTTTGTCGATCCAAAGGGAGCTAACAAAGTGTGCAAGCTCCAGCGATCCATTTATGGACTGGTGCAAGAATCTCGGAGTTGGAATATACGCTTTGATAAGTTGATCAAAGCATATAGTTTTTGTACAGACTTATGGTGAAGCATGTATTTACAAGAAAGTGAGTGGGAGCACTACAACATTTCTGATAAGTATATGTGAATGACATATTGTTGATCGGAAATAATGTAGAATTATTCTGCAAAGCATGAAAGGATACTTGAATAAAAGTTTTTCAAAGAAAGACCTTGGTGAAGCTGCTTACACATTGAGCATCAAGATCTATATAGATAGATGAAGACGCTTGATAAGATTTTCAATGAATACATACCTTGATAAATTTTTGAAATAGTTCAAAATGGAACAGTCAAAGAAGGAGTTCTTGCCTGTGTTGCAAGGTGTGAAGTTGAGTAAGACTCAAAGCCCGACCACGGCAGAAAATAGAAAGAGAATGAAAGTCATTCCCTATGCCTCAGTCATAGGTTCTATAAAGTATGCCATGCTGTATACCAGATCTATTGTATGCCATACCACTGAGTTTGGCAAGGGAGTACAATAGTGATCTAGGAGTAGATCACTGGAGAGCGGTCAAAATTGTCCTTAGTGGAATAAGGATATGTTTCTCGATTATGGAAAAAGGTTCGTCGTAAAGGGTTACGCCGATGCAAGTTTGACACTAATCTAGATGACTCTAAGTCTCGATCTAGATACATATTGAAAGTGGGAGCAATTAGCTAGAGTAGCTCCATGCAAAGCATTGTTGACATAGAAATTTGCAAAATACATGAGGATCTGAATGTGGCAGACCCGTTGACTAAGATTCTCTCACAAGCAAAACATGATCACACCTTAGTACTCCTTGGGTGTTAATCACATAGCGATGTGAACTAGATTACTGAATCTAGTAAACCCTTTGGGTGTTGGTCACATAGCGATGTGAACTATGGGTGTTAATCACATGGTGATGTGAACTATTGCTGTTAAATCACATGGCGATGTGAACTAGATTATTGATTCTAGTGCAAGTGGGAGACTGAAGGAAATATGCCCTAGAGGCAATAATAAAGTTATTATTTATTTCCTTATAATCATGATAAATGTTTATTATTCATGCTAGAATTGTATTTACCGGAAACATAATACATGTGTGAATACATAGACAAACAAAGTGTCACTAGTATGCCTCTACTTGACTAGCTCGTTAATCAAAGATGGTTATGTTTCCTAACCATGAACTATGAGTTGTTATTTGATTAACGAGGTCACATCATTAGTAGAATGATCTGATTGACATGACCCATTCCATTAGCTTAGCACCCGATCGTTTAGTATGTTGCTATTGCTTTCTTCATGACTTATACATGTTCCTATGACTATGAGATTATGCAACTCCCGTTTGCCAGAGGAACACTTTGGGTGCTACCAAACGTCACAACGTAACTGGGTGATTATAAAGGAGTACTACAGGTGTCTCCAATGGTCGATGTTGGGTTGGCGTATTTCAAGATTAGGATTTGTCACTCCGATTGTCGGAGAGGTATCTCTGGGCCCTCTCGGTAATACACATCACATAAGCCTTGCAAGCATTACAACTAATATGTTAGTTGTGAGATGATGTATTACGGAACGAGTAAAGAGACTTGCCGATAACGAGATTGAACTAGGTATTGGATACCGACGATCGAATCTCGGGCAAGTAACATACCGATGACAAAGGGAACAACGTATGTTGTTATGCGGTCTGACCGATAAAGATCTTCGTAGAATATGTAGGAGCCAATATGGGCATCCAGGTCCCGCTATTGGTTATTGACCGGAGACGTGTCTCGGTCATGTCTACATTGTTCTCGAACCCGTAGGGTCCGCACGCTTAAGGTTACGATGACAGTTATATTATGAGTTTATGCATTTTGATGTACCGAAGGTTGTTCGGAGTCCCGGATGTGATCACGGACATGACGAGGAGTCTCGAAATGATCGAGACGTAAAGATTGATATATTGGAAGCCTATATTTAGATATCGGAAGTGTTCCGGGTGAAATCGGGATTTTACCGGAATACCGGGAGGGTTACCGGAACCCCCCGGGAACCATATGGGCCATCATGGGCCTTAGTGGAAAGGAGAAAGGGGCAGCCCAAGGGGGCTGCGCGCCTCCCCCCTTCCCCTAGTCCTATTAGGACTAGGAGAGGTGGCCGGCCACCCCTCTCCCTCTTTCCCCTTGGGAATCCTAGTTGGAATAGGATTGGGGGGGGAGTCCTACTCCCGGTAGGAGTAGGACTCCTCCTGCGCCTCTCCCTCTTGGCCGGCGCCCCCTCCCCCCTTGGCTCCTTTATATACGGAGGCAGGGGCACCTCTAAACACACAAGTTGACACAAGTTGATCCACGTGATCGATTCCTTAGCCGTGTGCGGTGCCCCCTGCCACCATATTCCTCGATAATACTGTAGCGGAGTTTAGGCGAAGCCCTGCTGCTGTAGTTCATCAAGATCGTCACCACGCCGTCGTGCTGACGGAACTCTTCCCCGACACTTTGCTGGATCGGAGTCCGGGGATCGTCATCGAGCTGAACGTGTGCTCGAACTCGGAGGTGTCGTAGTTTCGGTGCTTGATCGGTTGGATCGTGAAGACGTACGACTACTTCCTCTACGTCGTGTCATCGCTTCCGCAGTCGGTCTGCGTTGGGTACGTAGACAACACTCTCCTCTCGTTGCTATGCATCACATGATCCTGTGTGCGCGTAGGAAAATTTTTGAAATTACTACGAAACCCAACAGTGGCATCCGAGCCTGGTTATTGATGTTGATGTTATATGCACGAGTAGAACACAAGTGAGTTGTGGACGATACAAGTCATACTGCCTACCAGCATGTCATATTTTGGTTCGGCGGTATTGTTGGACGAGACGACCCAGACCAACCTTACGCGTACGCTTACGCGAGACCGGTTCCCTCGACGTGCTTTGCACAGAGATGGCTTGCGGGCGACTGTCTCTCCAACTTTAGTTGAACCAAGTATGGCTACGCCCGGTCCTTGCGAAGGTTAAAACGGAGTCTATTTGACAAACTATCATTGTGGTTTTGATGCGTAGGTGAGATTGGTTCTTACTTAAGCCCATAGCAGCCACGTAAAAAAATTGCAACAACAAAGTAGAGGACGTCTAACTTGTTTTTGCAGGGCATGTTGTGATGTGATATGGTCAAGGCATGATGCTGAATTTTATTGTATGAGATGATCATGTTTTGTAACCAAGTTATCGGCAACTGGCAGGAGCCATATGGTTGTCGCTTTATTGTATGCAATGCAATCGCGATGTAATGCTTAACTTTATTACTAAACGGTAGTGATAATCGTGAAAGCATAAGATTGGCGAGACGACAACGATGCTACGATGGAGATCAAGGTGTCGCGCCGGTGACGATGGTGATCATGACGGTGCTTCGGAGATGGAGATCACAAGCACGAGATGATGATGGCCATATCATATCACTTATATTGATTGCATGTGATGTTTATCCTTTTATGCATCTTATCTTGCTTTGATTGACGGTAGCATTATAAGATGATCTCTCACTAAATTATCAAGAAGTGTTCTCCCTGAGTATGCACCGTTGCCAAAGTTCGTCGTGCCCAGACACCACGTGATGATCGGGTGTGATAAGCTCTACGTCCATCTACAACGGGTACAAGCCAGTTTTGCACACGCAGAATACTCAGGTTAAACTTGACGAGCCTAGCATATGCAGATATGGCCTCGGAACACGGAGACCGAAAGGTCGAGCGTGAATCATATAGTAGATATGATCAACATAATGATGTTCACCGATGAAACTACTCCATCTCACGTGATGATCGGACATGGTTTAGTTGATTTGGATCACGTGATCACTTAGAGGATTAGAGGGATGTCTATCTAAGTGGAAGTTCTTAAGTAATATGATTAAATTGAACTTAAATTTATCATGAACTTAGTCCTGGTAGTATTTTGCAAATCATGTTGTAGATCAATAGCTCGCGTTATTGCTTCCCAGTGTTTATTTTGATATGTTCCTAGAGAAAATTGTGTTGAAAAATGTTAGTAGCAATGTTGCGGATTTGATCCGTGATCTGAGGTTAAATCCTCATTGCTGCACAGAAGAATTATGTCCTTAATGCACCGCTAGGTGACGGACCTATTGCAGGAGCAAATGCAGACGTTATGAACATTTGGCTAGCTCAATATGATGACTACTTGATAGTTTAAGTGCACCATACTTAACGGCTTAGAATCGGGACTTCAAAGACGTTTTGAATGTCATGGACCATATGAGATGTTCCAGGAGTTGAAGCTAATATTTCAAGCAAATACCCGAGTTGAGAGATATGAAGTCTCCAACAAGTTCTATAGCTAAAAGATGGAGGAGAATCGCTCAACTAGTGAGCATGTGCTCAGATTGTCTGAGTACTACAATCGCTTGAATCAAGTGGGAGTTAATCTTCCAGATAAGATAGTGATTGACAGAATTCTCTAGTCACCATCACCAAGTTAGTAGAACTTCGTGATGAACTATAATATGCAAGGGATAACGGAAACAATTCCCAAGCTCTTCGTAATGCGGAAATTGACGAAGGTAGAAATCGAGAAAAACATCAAGTGTTGATGGTAGACAAGACCACTAGTTTCAAGAAAAGGGCAGAGGGAAGAAGGGGAACTTCAAGAAGAACAGCAAGCAAGTTGCTGCTCAAGTGAAGAAGCCCAAGTCTGGTCCTAAGCCTGAGACTAAGTGTTTCTACCGCAAAGGGACTGGTCACTGGAAGCGGATCTACCCCAAGTGATTGGCGGATAAGAAGGATGGCAAAGTGAACATAAGTATATTTGATATACATGTTATTGATGTGTACTTTACTAGTGTTTATAGCAAACCCTCAGTATTTGATACTAGTTCAGTTGCTAAGATTAGTAACTCGAAACGGGAGTTGCAGAATAAACAGAGACTAGTTAAGGGTGAAGTGACGATGTGTGTTGGAAGTGGTTCCAAGATTGATATGATCATCGTCGCACACTCCCTATACTTTCGGGATTAGTGTTGAACCTGAATAAGTGTTATTTGGTGTTTGCGTTGAGCATGAATATGATTTGATCATGTTTATTGTAATACGGTTATTCATTTAAGAGAATAAATTGTTGTTCTGTTTACATGAATAGAACCTTATATGGTTACACACCCAATGAAAATAGTTCGTTGGATCTCGATCGTAGTGATACACATAATCATAATATTGAAACCAAAAGATGCAAACTTAATAATGATAAGTGCAACTTGTTTGTACCACTGCCGTTTAGGTCATATTGGTGTAAAGCGCATGAAGAAACTCCATACTGATGGGATTTTGGAATCACTTGATTATGAATCACTTGATGCTTGCGAACCATGCCTTTTGGGCAAGATGACTAAAACGTCGTTCTCCGGAACAATGAAGCAAGCAACAGATTTGTTGGAAATCATACATACTGATGTATATGGTCCGATGAATATTGAGGCTTGCGACAGGTATCATTATTTTCTGATCTTCATAGATGATTTGAGCAGATATGAGTATATCTACTTGATGAAACATAAGTCTGAAACATTTGAAAAGTTCAAAGAATTTCAGAGTGAAGTGAAAAATCATCGTAACAAGAAAATAAAGTTTCTACGATCTGATCGTAGAGAAGAGTATTTGAGTTACGAGTTTGGCCTTCAGTTAAAAACAATGTGAAATAGTTTCACTACTCATGCCACCTGGAACACCACAATGTAATGGTGTGTCCGAATGTCATAACCGTACTTTATTAGATATAGTGCGATCTATGATGTCTCTTACCGATCTACCACTATCGTTTTGGGTTTATGCATTAGAGACAGCTGCATTCACGTTAAATAGGGCACCATCTAAATCCGTTGAGACGACACTGTATGAACTATGGTTTAGCAGTAAACCTAAGCTGTTGTTTCTTAAAGTTTGGGGCTGCGATGCTTATGTGAAAAAGTTTCATCCTGATAAGCTCGAACCCAAATCGGAGAAGTGCGTCTTCATAGAATACCCAAAGGAAATTGTTGGGTACACCTTCTATCACAGATCCGAAGGCAAGACATTCGTTGCTAAAATGGATCCTTTCCAGAGAAGGAGTTTCTCTCGAAAGAAGTGAGTGGGAGGAGAGTAGAAATTGATGAGGTAATTATACCTTCTCCCTTATTGGAAAGTAGTTCCTCACAGAAATCAGTTCCAGTGATTCCTACACCAATAAGTGAGGAAGTTAATGATGATGATCATCAAACTTCAGATCAAGTTACTACCAAACCTCGTAGGTCTTCCAGAGTAAGATCCGCACCAGAGTGGTACGGTAATCATGTTCTGGAAGTCATGTTACTAGACCATGATGAACCTACGAACTATGAGGAAGCAATGATGAGCCCAGATTCCACGAAATGGCTTGAGGCCATGAAATCTGAGATATGATCCATGTATGAGAACAAAGTGTAGACTTTGATTGACTTGCCCGATGATCGGTGAGTCATTAAGAATAAATGGATCTTCAAGAGGAAGACGGACGTTGATAGTAGTGTTACTATCTACAAAGCTAGACTTGTCGAAAAAGGTTTTTGACAAAGTTCAAGGTGTTGAATACGATGAGATTTTCTTACTCGTATCGATGCTTAAAAGTCTGTCCGAATCATGTTAGCAATTGCCGCATTTTATGATTATGAAATTTGGCAGATGGATGTCAAAACTGCATTCCTGAATGGATTTCTGGAAGAAGAGTTGTATATGATGCAACCGGAAGGTTTTGTCGATCCAAAGGGAGCTAACAAAGTGTGCAAGCTCCAGCGATCCATTTATGGACTGGTGCAAGAATCTCGGAGTTGGAATATACGCTTTGATAAGTTGATCAAAGCATATAGTTTTTGTACAGACTTATGGTGAAGCCTGTATTTACAAGAAAGTGAGTGGGAGCACTACAACATTTCTGATAAGTATATGTGAATGACATATTGTTGATCGGAAATAATGTAGAATTATTCTGCAAAGCATGAAAGGATACTTGAATAAAAGTTTTTCAAAGAAAGACCTTGGTGAAGCTGCTTACACATTGAGCATCAAGATCTATATAGATAGATGAAGACGCTTGATAAGATTTTCAATGAATACATACCTTGATAAATTTTTGAAATAGTTCAAAATGGAACAGTCAAAGAAGGAGTTCTTGCCTGTGTTGCAAGGTGTGAAGTTGAGTAAGACTCAAAGCCCGACCACGGCAGAAAATAGAAAGAGAATGAAAGTCATTCCCTATGCCTCAGTCATAGGTTCTATAAAGTATGCCATGCTGTATACCAGATCTATTGTATGCCATACCACTGAGTTTGGCAAGGGAGTACAATAGTGATCTAGGAGTAGATCACTGGAGAGCGGTCAAAATTGTCCTTAGTGGAATAAGGATATGTTTCTCGATTATGGAAAAAGGTTCGTCGTAAAGGGTTACGCCGATGCAAGTTTGACACTAATCTAGATGACTCTAAGTCTCGATCTAGATACATATTGAAAGTGGGAGCAATTAGCTAGAGTAGCTCCATGCAGAGCATTGTTGACATAGAAATTTGCAAAATATATGAGGATCTGAATGTGGCAGACCCGTTGACTAAGATTCTCTCACAAGCAAAACATGATCACACCTTAGTACTCCTTGGGTGTTAATCACATAGCGATGTGAACTAGATTACTGAATCTAGTAAACCCTTTGGGTGTTGGTCACATAGCGATGTGAACTATGGGTGTTAATCACATGGTGATGTGAACTATTGCTGTTAAATCACATGGCGATGTGAACTAGATTATTGACTCTAGTGCAAGTGGGAGACTGAAGGAAATATGCCCTAGAGGCAATAATAAAGTTATTATTTATTTCCTTATAATCATGATAAATGTTTATTATTCATGCTAGAATTGTATTTACCGGAAACATAATACATGTGTGAATACATAGACAAACAAAGTGTCACTAGTATGCCTCTACTTGACTAGCTCGTTAATCAAAGATGGTTATGTTTCCTAACCATGAACTATGAGTTGTTATTTGATTAACGAGGTCACATCATTAGTAGAATGATCTGATTGACATGACCCATTCCATTAGCTTAGCACCCGATCGTTTAGTATGTTGCTATTGCTTTCTTCATGACTTATACATGTTCCTATGACTATGAGATTATGCAACTCCCGTTTGCCAGAGGAACACTTTGGGTGCTACCAAACGTCACAACGTAACTGGGTGATTATAAAGGAGTACTACAGGTGTCTCCAATGGTCGATGTTGGGTTGGCGTATTTCAAGATTAGGATTTGTCAGTCCGATTGTCGGAGAGGTATCTCTGGGCCCTCTCGGTAATACACATCACATAAGCCTTGCAAGCATTACAACTAATATGTTAGTTGTGAGATGATGTATTACGGAACGAGTAAAGAGACTTGCCGATAACGAGATTGAACTAGGTATTGGATACCGACGATCGAATCTCGGGCAAGTAACATACCGATGACAAAGGGAACAACGTATGTTGTTATGCGGTCTGACCGATAAAGATCTTCGTAGAATATGTAGGAGCCAATATGGGCATCCAGGTCCCGCTATTGGTTATTGACCGGAGACGTGTCTCGGTCATGTCTACATTGTTCTCGAACCCGTAGGGTCCGCACGCTTAAGGTTACGATGACAGTTATATTATGAGTTTATGCATTTTGATGTACCGAAGGTTGTTCGGAGTCCCGGATGTGATCACGGACATGACGAGGAGTCTCGAAATGATCGAGACGTAAAGATTGATATATTGGAAGCCTATATTTAGATATCGAAAGTGTTCCGGGTGAAATCGGGATTTTACCGGAATACCGGGAGGGTTACCGGAACCCCCCGGGAACCATATGGGCCATCATGGGCCTTAGTGGAAAGGAGAAAGGGGCAGCCCAAGGGGGCTGCGCGCCTCCCCCCTTCCCCTAGTCCTATTAGGACTAGGAGAGGTGGCCGGCCACCCCTCTCCCTCTTTCCCCTTGGGAATCCTAGTTGGAATAGGATTGGGGGGGGAGTCCTACTCCCGGTAGGAGTAGGACTCCTCCTGCGCCTCTCCCTCTTGGCCGGCGCCCCCTCCCCCCTTGGCTCCTTTATATACGGAGGCAGGGGCACCTCTAAACACACAAGTTGACACAAGTTGATCCACGTGATCGATTCCTTAGCCGTGTGCGGTGCCCCCTGCCACCATATTCCTCGATAATACTGTAGCAGAGTTTAGGCGAAGCCCTGCTGCTGTAGTTCATCAAGATCGTCACCACGCCGTCGTGCTGACGAAACTCTTCCCCGACACTTTGCTGGATCGGAGTCCGGGGATCGTCATCGAGCTGAACGTGTGCTCGAACTCGGAGGTGCCGTAGTTTCGGTGCTTGATCGGTTGGATCGTGAAGACGTACGACTACTTCCTCTACGTCGTGTCATCGCTTCCGCAGTCGGTCTGCGTTGGGTACGTAGACAACACTCTCTTCTCGTTGCTATGCATCACATGATCCTGTGTGCGCGTAGGAAAATTTTTGAAATTACTACGAAACCCAACAGACGATGACGGCGTCCTCCGGAATGTAGTCTGCAACCTCCAGGTAGAAGAGTCACGGGCAGGCATGGTCAGGCGTGTAGGGCTCGTCGCAGTTGAAGCACAATCCTTGGCGGCGACGCTCGAGGAGCTCGGCTGAGGTGAGCCGGCGGAACGGGCGTCCCACAGTCGTGGCGAGGGGTGCCGCAGAAGCCTACGCAGGCCGACCCTGCACGGAATCAGGACCTGGTAGCGACCCAACGGTCCGGGACGGTGATTCCTGCTGGATGGCCACCGCGCGGCGCTCGAACGCGTGGGCGTAGTACATGGCCGACTGGAGATCCTGGGGTCCACGAAGCTCCACGTCGACGCGAATGTGATCCGGAAGGCCGCCGACGAAGAGCTCAGCCCGCTGCAGGGCCGTCACACCTGGCGCATGACACGCCAGGGCCTGGAAGTGGTCGGCAAAATCCTGCACCGTGGAGGTGAAAGGTAGGCGGCCCAACTCGGCCAATCGGCTCCCGCGTAATTGCGGTCCGAAGCGAAGAAGGCACAGCTCGCGGAAGCGCTCCCATGGGGGCATGCCGCCCTTGTCCTGCTCGAGGGCGTAGTACCATGTCTGCGCGGCCCTGCGGAGATGGTAGGAAGCCAGCCAAGTGCGCTCCGACGCGGGTGTGCGCTGCCCGCGGAAGAACTGGTCACACTGGTTGAGCCAGTTAAGCGGGTCGTCTGAGCCGTCATAAGTGGCGAAGTCGAGCTTGGCGAACCGGGGCAGCTGCTGGTTTGGCGCGCCATGGCCCACTGCCTCGGCGGTGCGGAGAGCTGATGACGGTGCTTGGTCCATGGTGGGAAGGCCGGCGTAGGCCCCCGACGCCCCGGGCTGCAACTGGGAACCCGACGGCTCCCAGGCCTCCGTGTAAACCGGCGGAAGCGATGTCCCATGGAGCCAGCCTAGAAGCGGAGATGGTGACGATGGGAACCAGACCTCCTAGATCAGAAGACCGCCTGGCGCGGACCGGCCCAGGCTAGGGCTGGGCGGTGGCGGCGGCGGAACCTACACTGTGGCCGCCGGGAGGGACTGCGAGGCGGTGGGTGGCACGGCCCAGGCCGGCCACTGCGGGCCCTGGGCGGCTGCTGGCGGCATAGGTGGCGCCGCGAGCGCTGGCGGCGGCCACTGGGGCTAGGGCGGCGTGGAAGCGGCCTACGATGGTAGCGCCGGGTAGCCCCCGGCGATGGTCGCGGGGACGGAGTAGGCCGGCCACTGCGGGCCCTGGGCGACTGCTGGCGGCGCGGGTGGTGCCGCGAGCGCTGGCGCCAGCCACTGTGGCCAAGGCGGCGTCGGAGCCGCCGGTGAGGGCAGCGCCGAGTAACCCCCGGTGATGGCCGCGGGGATGGAGTACCATGGCAGCGCCAGCTGTCCCGCGGTCACGGCTGGATGGAGCTGCGGGGGCGGCCCGTACGGGCTAGCCAAATAGAGGCGGATGCCCTGGACCGCGACTACCAAGTCGTTGAGCACGCCGGCCATGGCCTCCGACGTAAACTGCTGCGGCATGGGGGGAGGCGATGGCAGCGCGTGTTGGACGGGGGCTGGCGGCAGGCCGTGGCCCGGCGCGGTGCCGGGTGCAGGGAAGATCGGCGCCGAGAGCGACGCTGTGGCGCCCGCCGAGAGCGAGGCCGTGACGCCCGGCGATGAAGCGGCGGTGGTGGTGGAGTTGACGGGCAGCGGCGGTGGTGGCGATGGTGGCGGAATTGGAGGCGGCGAAGACATGGTCGAAACCCGGGTACCTTATACCAAATTGGTATGACTAGGGTTCCTACCGACTCTGCTCCTTAGGTTGTAGGGGCAAGACAGCGAGGGTTGGGGCCAAGGACGGCGACTCCGGCGCGTTGGCGCCATCGCGAGGGAGGAGAAGGGTGGCGGCGGCTAGGGCAAGGTGCGGCTAGGGTTTCCGGCTCCTCTGGAGCGGGGCAATATGATAGAACTATCTTTATTGCTTAATGTGAAAAGGTATCTTACAACTAATATTTATAACCTCAAAACTACTAGCCTAAGATAACTTGCATAAAAATTAACCTAAGATAACTTATGGGCTAAGATTGCCCTGGCTGCAGTGGCAGCCACCGCTCCTGGCGGCCTCCGCCGCGCCCGGCGCTCCGCCACAACAGCCGCTGCCGCTCCCTGGCGCGGCACTGCAGCAGCCGCTACAGCTACAGCAGCCACCGCCGGTCAGCACCACCGCCCAGTATGGGATGCCCTACGACGGGAGTGAGACGACCTCGTTCCCATCAGCGTTGCCGCCATCCCAGGGCGTCCACATCCAGCAGATCAAGTCCCCATTGTCGCCGTCACTGCTTCCGTCTCGGATCGCTACCCGCCACGTGTCGGCGGCGGTGAGGCTGCAGGCTGCTGCGCGCGGCCTCCTAGCGCGTCGGCGTGTGCGGGAGATGCGTGGTCTGCAGCTGCCGCTTCTCCAAGTTGCCCTTCGCTGCGCAAAGGACCTCGATCTCGTCCGCTGTGTCGGGGATCTTGGGCATGCGGTTTCCCCCACGGGCGGCGGGCATGCTGTTTTCCCCGCGGGCAGCGTCCACAAAGTCTACGACATCGGCGGTTGGGGAGGCACACCCCTCGTCGCCATTCTCCATCGCAAGCCCTCCACTCTTCCCTGTGCGGTGCAGACCAACAACAGTCCGGCGGGGAGAAGGCAGGGTGTCACCGACAGGAGCGCACCGCGTAGCACCACTGCTTTCCACCGCCGGCCGCCGCGCGGGCGCCTCTGCTGGTCGCTCTTGCGATCACTTCCAGGTGGCAATACACATGCACTCCTTTGGTTCAGGTGGTGTCCATGGGATCCAGGTGGTTGTACACGTGCACGTCCGACGTGCGGATGGTGTCCACTTTTTGTTGAGGGGTCCAAAATAAAGTGTCCCGGTCCATTTCAGGTTGAGAGTCATGAAACAAGCCGAGATGTAAAAGGCTTGTTTTTAGGTGTTAGGTTTGTGTTGCGTCGAGTCATAGTTATAAGTTGGTTAGGCTGCAGCTCGAGGACAAGCTGCATGTCCAGATGGGGTGTAGTGTTAGAGTACGTAATGGGCCTGAGTTGGCGGTATAGTCCGTTAGTCTTAGGGTTAATTAGATATAAGGGTCGTTTGCTTAGGGGTCAAGTAAGCCTTGCTTGGGAGTCAAGTAAACCTCTCTATATAAAGAGAGGAGATGTATCAATCTAATCAAGCAAGAATTAAGAAGAAAATCCCTTCCCTCTTGCCCAGCCGTGGGCAAAAATGCCCCCGGCCGGCCCTTTCGCACCCTCCTTCTAGCAGCACCATAACATCCTATGACATGCATGCATTCTAGTATCTCTCATTTTTTTCACATGCATGCACACATCACAAATCTCTCTCGGTAGTGCTCTCTCTCTTTCAAAGACATGCATGTCTGTGCACAGCAGACGGCACCATCTCTCATGAGCGTGCTCTCTCTCTCGTTTTCTCGGGACACGGTCCAAATCTCGCAGGCATAGTTGCGGCTGGCCTAATTAGGCTTTTTCTTTTGTGTGTGGCTGCGCATTTTCATACCTTAAAAAAAAAGTGACTGACTGAATGCAATTTTCAGTCGATTGACACATAGCCGGTCCCATTATTTAAACATAGGGAGGCAATACATTAACTGAATCGCCGGTCATGAACCCTAGAACATACTACTACGGCGAGCTTCTCCCTCCCCCATCCTGCTCAGTTCAGTATTGCCCGCGTTGATTTTCTGCAGACATCTCTCTGCGCGTCTTCGCTCTGTCCCCCGTCTCGTCGCTATTCCCTTTTCTGGTCAGTCGATTGTCTGCAATGTAGCCCCTCCGACTAGTGACGCTAAATCACCTCTCGACAGGGATGCTGTTTGCTGCGCTACGTGATTAGTTTTTCGAAACTGCTGGACGGACGACACTAGCTGGCCGAACCCCACACGATGCAGGAATGAACGATGTTGTCTGCTTTTGCTCTAACGCATCAACGGCTTGATGTGTAGTCCAAATCTGTCGTCTGTATAGCAGCGCTTTTAGTTTTTAACTCCGCAAAATTCCACGGGTGACGCCGTTTGTTTCAGTCGCTGCGATTTTTTATACCTGTTCATCACCAATCCAACGGGGAACTACTTATCTAAATGTGCATTTGTTTGCCTATTTTCTTTTCAGGTGCAACGCGAGTCGATTTTTTTGTCCTTAGATAGTGCTGGGGATTTTTGAATTCAGGGCAAAGTTTTAAATAGCGCGCTAAGCATCTTAGCGCCGGACCTCTTTCAAATGCTATAGCGTGCTATAGCGGAGCTATAGCGCGCTATTTAAAATGTTTGTTCATTTGTTTGGACCAAAGTCTCTTAGCGCAAGACCTTTTGTAAACGCTATAGCGTGCTATAGCGGAGCTATAGCGGGCTATTTGAAACAGTGATTCAGGGACAACGTTACTTGCGGACTTGCCCCTACTCAGGCTCTGTTCAGCAACCCCCCACTCCTCTGTCACGGAGCGGAGCGGACGGAGCATCGGTTTAGCTGCTCCAGAAATTTTACAACTGGATGCTGCTCTGCTCCGGAACGGAGAGTGGCGGAGCGGAGGGAGTCCGAACAGGCTACTCAGTATATTTTACAACTAGGCAGGTTTTTGTAGATTATTTTCAGGTCAGTGTATTTTTCCAGGCATTCAGTACATGTTTTGTCACCTTTTCAGCAATTTAGTGGATTGTTTAAGGATCAAGCTCAATTTGTGAACGAGCGTATGCAGTGCATGTATGACGGGGTGGAGGCGCCTGCTTGGATAGTACACAAAGTGTGACTTTTGAGTAGTGGGGTATTAAACTGACTCGGTTTATCATTCAGTTATCAAAAGTGTGTTTGTGTGCACTCTGTCATTCAGTATTCCATGGGTAGTTTGCACTTTGCAGTACTATTTTTCTAGCATTCGTTAGTGCTTATTTGTTATTTTAGCTAGCTCCTTTTCTCTCCGATTTCTTTTCCAAAGTCCAGCCTGGCTTTCTCCTGGCTATGTTATTTGTTCAACATTATCATTGTGTTTTGTTTGGCCGAAGGTCTGGAGACTCTGGCTCAGACCTCAGAGGTCATCCACTGGTTGCTATCAACCAAACTACCATTTTTCATTGTTTTGCTGTACATCATTGACTAATTTTTGATTCATTTAGCTCTTCATTTACTTCTCAGATTGACGGTGTATATTTCTCGAATACACACGAGTGTGCGTATCATTCATTAAAGAAGAGAGCGGGAAAGAGTCCCGAGTCCACGGTTACATCAAAAAATTTACATGCCGGGGTTAACCAACACCACCATACACACGACCAACCGCACAAGGCACTACTCTCGATCCGGCCCACCCTCTTCTACCTCAAACTCTATAGTGTTTCCTTTCATAAGGCCAGCCCTAGCCCAAAGAGCGCCCTCCTACTTAATCTTAAGCGAAACCGCAGCGAATGATGGGGTAGCTCCATTGGATAAGATGTCGTTCCGGTGCTTCCAGATGCACCACAAGGCAAGGAGGCATTTGGCGCGAGTGGATCTACGATGGGCAGATGCATGGTCCTGACGGAGGCACCAGTCGCTAAGGCTTTCACCATCCTGGGGCACGAGATCAGGTCTGCCCATGAGGCCACCCAGCCAGTGCCACACCTGTTTGGCAAACACGCAGCCCATGTAATCACTCTTATTATTAGTTTCTTTTTCAGTTCGAATTATTAATAATCAACAATAATGGTAAGCATCTCTTCTTCTTTTTTCCTGTCTTCTCTGGCTCTTAGATTATCAATTTCTCTAATTCCATTAGTATCTCTTTATTTGTTTCTCAGATACTCTAATTCTCTAAGTATCTCACTTTATTTCTCAGATTCTTTTTTTTTCGAACCATGCAGGAGGACTGCATGTATATTATATTAAACAGAGAAGGAGAAATACACGACCAACGTCCATCAGAGTTATAAGAAGGACAACCTAAACTTCAGCAAACAAAAAGACCCAAAGCCCTAAGTATCTCATTACTTTTCATGTCTTCTCTGGCTCTAAATTTTTCATCCGTTTCTTTTTTCCCCATCCTTTTATTCAGTCTCTCTTTCTTAGTCTCCTAGTTTCTGAATTTCAGCTTTCTTCCTTTCTTCTTATTCATCATCTCTTTAGTTTTCTCGATCTTATTCAATTTGTCTTTGACTTCTCTTCCTATCTTCAAGGCTATTCAAGTACATTTTTTCTAGCATCCGGTTATATTTCCCTTTTTACGGTGAAGCAACCTGCACAACACAAGCAAGAAGATGATTATAAAGAATCTTCTTTCTCTAGAACCTTGTTATTCTTAATTCAGTTAGCATTGTTCATTATTAATTCTTCAGCACATATTTGTCATCAATTATTCGAAATCTTTCCTAATTTTAGTCAATCAATTTTATCATCAATTCAAGTCTGTTTGTAGTGAGTATTAGTTTTAAAAGTACTCCTATATGTTTATGTGTAGTCCTATCTAACTTTTATTTTGTAAATCATTTTTCATTATCATTCTTTAGTAGTTTGCAAATGATCAGTCATTCTAAATCTAATTAAATAAAGGCGAACGTTCTCTGGTCTTTACCATTCTTCAGTTCTCTCGTCAGATTTATTTTTAATAATTACATGATATTCTCAGTCCTGCGATTCTTTGATGCTTAGTTTCTGAAGTGGTACTAGCAGCCAAGTTGAAATCATCTACTAGCAGCCAAGTTGCAACCTCTCTTCAACTCTGTAACTGTTGTTCGCCCTGCCTGGCCGAGTTCGTGCAGTAGTTTGTGTCTGTTGGTGCTCCTGGATTTCATCCATGTTTTTTAATTAGAGAACAAGCGTTTCCTTTAAGCAGCAATGTGCTTACACCTTTATTCTCAGCCATGCCTTATTATACTGACCGCACGGGAGTTAAAAAAGTTTTAACAATTTGTTACTTAAGCTTCTTTTTTGCTGGTGCAGCTGATGTGTCAGCAGGCAGTGGCACTTAAACGATCGCAGTCAGAAATACTCCCTCCGTCCCAAATTTAGTGTCACTGATTAGTAAAGTTTTACTAAATTAGCGACACTTATTTTGGAACGGAGAAAGTACTTTTTGGTGTTTCCTAGGGTGGAGATGATGATGCTTTGGAAGTGTAATACAACAGTTAGCTTTAGCTTTAGTTGAACAGCTTGGATGATGAGCACAGGTGTTGACAGTGTCGTGGAAGGCTTTTGTTTCCTCGTTCGCTTGCTTCCTCATTAGACTTCGCTATCTGTTAGAGTTGTGTCGAATATATTTGTGCAAGGTAGGTTACAGTTGTATTTGGATTAAAACTATGTGTAGACAGGGTAGGAGTCATGTCCTATCAGGACACTTGTATCCTAGGCCTCTTATATAATGTGAGAGTAGACACACGATATAACTTAGGCCAACATAATAGCACAAGCGCAGGGGGAGCCAGCGGCGTGTGGCGGCGCCCCGGTGGCTGGTGTGCTGTATTGTGATTGTGTCACGGGGAGGAGTGCCTGTAGTTAGGCCCCGGGGATGTAGCTATATCGGTGAACCTTGTTAACAAATCTCGGTGTCGTGCTGGTGTGATTCCTTGGTCCTCGGTAGATCAACCGTGCGTCTCGGATTTATTCTAACCCGTTCGCTTGCTCACTCTATTTCCACATTCGCTCGCTTTGTTTCCTCGTTCGCTGGCTCATTCTGTTTCCGCATTCAGTTGGTCTTGTTTTTTATCACTTCCGGCTGTATTGTGCTGCTAGTCCATGAAAAAAAGAGCCACCACCGTTTTTCTATTTCAAGAAATGTTTGTCAACAGAAAAACTTGGATTTTAAACTATTTAAACGTTTGAAAAAAGTTCACACGATTGATAAAAGCCCAAGTTTCGAAAAACATGAATTCAGAAAAAGTATGTGAATTTGAAAAGCCTCACGAACTCCAAAAAGCTCACAAGTTTAAAACAAATCACATCTTTCAAAGAATGCCAAAGTAACTGAAAATTATTCAAATTTTTAAAAGTTCAAAAATTTGGGAAAGTTCATGGATCTGGAAATATTTATGAACTTGAAAAGCATTTGGGAATTCAAAAAAGGGTAATAGATTTTAAAAATCATGAGTTCAAAATAGTCACGAATTTGAGAAAAAAAACTTGAATCAGAAAACAGTTCATGAATATAAGAAAAAATTCACGAAGTTCATTAATTTGAAAAAAAAATCACGAATTTAAGAAAAAAAATGTACACTAATTTTTTAAAAAACTCACGAATTTGAAGAAAAAAGTTCCTGAATTGGAGAAAAACTAAAGTTAATAAAAGAAATAAAATAAAACGAAAAAGAAAGGACCAAAGCCGGCCTAAAAATGGAAAGAAACAAAACAGAAAAATAGATTCGTCAAGAAAAAAACACGAGAAGTACATTACTAAATGGGCCGGCCCGTTGAAGTCAACCGAATATTAAACATTTTTTGAAAATTATGAACATTTTTGCAACTCATGAACATTTGTTTAATTCCTGAATATTTCTTTGAATTTCATGATTTCATTTGTTCGAAATTTTTGAACTAGTTTTGAATCATTGAACATTTTCTGAATTGACTAATTTTATTTCATTTTGGTATTTTTTAATTCGTAAACGTGTTTTGAATCGGAGAATGCCTTCTGAAATTCATCAGTGTATTTTTGAATTCGTGAATATTTTTCAATTTTAACTTTTTTAAATTTTATAGTAACATTTTTAGAAACTTTTGAACATTTTTTGAAATCCAGAAACATTTATCAGATTCACACTGTTTGAACTTTGAAGCGCTTTTTGAAATTAAGGAACAGTTTTTATTTTGTGACCATTTTTCTGAAATTTGAAAGAGATGTAAAATGGTGAATATTTCCTGAAATTCATAACTTTTTTGAATTCCTGGAAAAAAATTGAAAGAAAAGAAAAAAGCAGGGGAACTCTTGCCCCGCACATGGGCCAGTCCGGAAGCGCGTACAGGGGAGGGAGTGGGGGCTGCGTGTTTGCGCGTCACCCAGCGGTGCGCTAAATTGGATGTCCCATCAAAAACAAAGTAGGGACACGAGTTTGCCTATGTTATCACTTAAGATGTGACATCGTTTTAGATGAGCGCTAGACAAATCCCTAGTTTTAATTATTATTTATTAAACACAGTACACGCAAATGCTCATAAATATGCTCATATACACACTTTTATAAACTCACACACACGCTCTATCCCTATGAGCACTTCTGAGAGACTGAGCCGACATATCATCTTGAGATTTACGAAGTCACCTTAGGTGCCTCGTCGTCGACGTGAACGTCTGCTCCCACTGAAAGCACATCGTCATAAATCCAGAAATAATGCTAGCATCAAGACTTAAACCTTGATGGACTGAAGATACCACTGTTCCTTTAACCATCCAACCACAGGTTGGTTCGCACCTGTAGTTTCAATAACGTACAAGCACACATTTGCATTGTAAATATGGTTGCCTTTAAGTATGTATATATTTTTAATTTCTTAACTGGTAAATATACAGACCAAGACTAAGGGCATCTGCAGCCGGACTCCTCAAATTGACTGGGCAGGTCCAGCAACCACTGGTCGACAGGAGAGAGAAGCAAAAAAGTTGACCCAACCGGATGAAGGGAGTATGAAAGTATGAGGAGTGTCCGACGTGTCCGGTCAGTGGTCCCGTGTCCGCCAAATAAGATTGGGTCCAACACAGAGCATCTTTTTTCTTTCTTTCTTTCTTTTTTTTTCTCTCTCCTTCTCTACCAATCACATGTATGTGACCAGGCATATTATAAAAAAACTAAGGGACATAGCTACGTAAACGAAGAAACAGAGAGTCAAAACGAACACGCTCGGACACTGACCGGGCGCATCCACAAACGTTTGGGGGGCAAATTTGTCTACAGCCTAAAGCCAAGTTGCCACCTGCCAGCACGAACAATCGCTCTAATGCCCTGGCAGCCGGTCGATATCCACGTCAACCTTTCTCAGGCCCAGTCAGCTGGCAGCGGGTCCTCGGCTCACCACATCGATTATCAAAATCACGCCAGCTATCAAAAGAGCTTCAACCAATCATGGCCCAGCTCAATCGTGTACCACATAGTTTCACTGCATTCTTATCGGTTGAGCTAAGTTGTCCGACATGTATCCACGTCCTCAACCGAAAAGCGGGCTCATCATCACGAACCAAATCCCCCAGCCATTTTCTATTGCGCGCGGGTGGAGAGCGGGTAGCTCGAGACCAGAGCGATGCAAGATTGCAAGTCGTCGTAAACAATGCTCGCATCTGCCCGACTGGGAGAGCAATGATTTTGTAGAAAATGGCCGGTGGGGATCATGCTCCGAATAACTTAATCTGCCGGCTGGAGATACGACGGGAGGGTGTGGGAGAAGGAGAACCCGATGGTCGCATCCAGCGAGTTGTGCTGATAAGGCAGAGAGGGCATCCCCGTTGCATGCTTCGGGAATTCATTCAGGGCCACTGAAAGAGAATGATGGTATCTCCATTTCTTTTCTCTTTGGTTGCTTTGGCTTCACCGATACGTTTACGCTTTGGGAGAGACAAATTAGGTACATCTCGTACTCTCGTTCATTTCATCAAGATCGGTAAATGATGTTCGTGGAGACTCCCTCGTTCTTAGGGTTTTCTTAATTCAAAGAAAGTTTAACCGAGTTGTTTTACTTTATTAAAAGAATACAGAAACACTAACGTCCACACGTGTGGGCGTTAACCAACTCGTCCACACAACTCGATCGTTGTCCAGTGCCTTTTGCATGAATCTTGGCACGAAAAGGTTGATTTTGTGCGCCACGTAGGACAGAGCTGGTGTGTGGGCGTTGGAGAGTTTGCCCACACGCTAGCACCACGCTGTTTGCCAGCTGCGCTGTGTGGGCGAACTAGTTTCTGCCCACACAGTCAGCCACCTAGTTCATGCGCGTGTGGGCGAACTACTTTTCGCCCACACGATACTCGTACGTTGTGGATGGCAACTGCAGTTAGACGAACGTGGCCACTAGGTAAACACACATGGCAGTGTGATTTTTTGCTAGATGGCAACTGCAGTTGCGCGTACGTGACAACCAGATAAACACACATGGCAATTATGGTTGGACCACACATGGCAACTACTGTTTGACCATATCTGGCAAGTAGTTAATCACACACGGCAACTATGGCTGGATCACACGTGGCAACTAGGTAAACACACATGGCAACTACTGTTTGACCATATGTGGCAAGTAGTTAATCACACACAGCAACTACGATTTGATTACACGCGGCAACTACCATAAATTAGACATGACAACTATAGTTAACCAAAACAGACAGAGTTGTCATGCTTTTACAACTACACTTGCCATCCCGGATAACTACATCTGCCAACCAGGATGTCAACTAAATCGTCATCCCGTGGTGTACCTAACATAGTTGCGCCAGGACGTGTGGGCATTTTTGCTTCATGCCACACGCACGGGATGGAGATGAGTAATCCTTGTTGGCGTGTGGCACGAAGCAGCCGCGCCCATACGTGTGGGCAATTCTAATATCCGCCCACACACAGCCCGTGTGGGCTGTCTCCTGCTCATACCATACACGATGTGTGAGCGCATATCGAATACACCACACGTGTGACAATTATCGGCGTCAAATGATTCATAATCGAGAGACTCTAAAAGTCCATCAGCATGGAGCTTCTTCATGCGCTTGACACCAATGTGACCAAGGCGGCAGTGCCACAAGTATGTGGGACTATCGTTATGAACTTTACATCTTTTGGTATTCACACTATGAATATGTGTAACATTACGTTCGAGATTCATTAAGAATAAACCATTGACCATCGGGGCATGACCATAAAACATATCTCTCGTATAAATAGAACAACCATTATTCTCGGATTTAAATGAGTAGCCATCTCGCATCAACCGAGATCCAGATACAATGTTCATGCTCAAACTTGGCACTAAATAACAATTATTTAGGTTTAAAACTAATCCCGTAGGTAAATGTAGAGGTAGCATGCTGATGGCGATCACGTCGACCTTGGAACCATTCCCGACGCGCATCATCACCTCGTCCTTCGCCAGTCTTCGCTTATTCCGCAGCTCCTGCTGTGAGTTACAAATATGAGCAACGGCACCGGTATCAAATACCCAGGAGTTACTACGAGTACTGGTAAGGTACACATCAATTACATGTATATCAAATATACCTTAGTGTTGTCGGCCTTCTTGTCCGCTAAGTATTTGGGGCAGTTTCGCTTCCAGTGACCCTTCCCTTTGCAATAAAAGCACTCAGTCTCAGGCTTGGGTCCATTCTTTGACTTCTTCCCGGCAACTGGCTTATCGGGCACGGCAACATCTTTGCCGTCCTTCTTGAAGTTCTTCTTACCCTTTCCCTCCTTGAACTTAGTGGTCTTATTGACCATCAACACTTGATGTTCTTTCTTGATTTCAACCTCTGCTGATTTCAGCATTGAAAATACTTCAGGAATGGTCTTCACCATCCCCTGCATATTGTAGTTCAGCACAAAGCTCTTGTAGCTTGGTGGGAGCGACTGAAGGATTCTGTCAATGACCGCCTCGTCCGGGAGGTTGATCTCCAACTAGGACAGGCGGTTGTGCAACCCAGACATTTTGAGTATGTGCTCACTGATAGAACTGTTTTCCTCCATCTTACGACTATAGAACTTGTCGGAGACTTCATATCTCTCGACCCGGGCATGAGCTTGGAAAACCATTTTCAGCTCCTCGAACATCTCATATGCTCCGTGTTTCTCAAAACGCTTTTGGAGCCCCGGTTCTAAGCTGTAAAGCATGCCGCACTGAACGAGGGAGTAATCATCAGCACGTGATTGCCAAGTGTTCATAACGTCTTGGTTCTCTGGGATAGGTGCTTCACCTAGCAGTGCATCTAGGACATAATCTTTCTTGGCTACTATGAGGATGATCCTCAGGTTCCGGACCCAGTCCGAATAGTTGCTGCCATCATCTTTCAGCTTGGTTTTCTCTAGGAATGCGTTGAAGTTCATGTTGACATGAGCCTTGGCCATTTGATCTACAAGACATATTTTGCAAAGGTTTTAGACTAAGTTCATGATAATTAAGTTCATCTAATCAAATTATTTAATGAACTCCCACTCAGATTGACATCCCTCTAGTCATCTAAGTGTTACACGATCCGAGTCGACTAGGCCGTGTCCGATCATCACGTGAGATGGACTAGTCATCATCGGTGAACATCTCCATGTTGATCGTATCTTCCATACGACTCATGTTCGACCTTTCGGTCTCTTGTGTTCTGAGGCCATGTCTGTACATGCTAGGCTCGTCAAGTTAACCCTAAGTGTTTCTGCATATGTAAAACTGTCTTACACCCGTTGTATGTGAACGTAAGGATCTATCACACCCGATCATCACGTGGTGCTTCGAAACGACGAACTTTAGCAACGGCGCACAGTTAGGGGGAACACTTTCTTGAAATTATTATAAGGGATCATCTTATTTACTACCGTTGTTCTAAGTAAACAAGATGCATAAACATAATAAACATCACATGCAATTATATAAAGTAGTGACATGATATGGCCAATATCATATAGCTCCTTCGATCTCCATCTTCGGGGCTCCATGATCATCTTCGTCACCGGCATGACACCATGATCTCCATCATCATGATCTCCATCATCGTGTCTTCATGAAGTCGTCACGCCAACGACTACTTCTACTTCTATGGCTAACGCGTTTAGCAATAAAGTAAAGTAATTTACATGGCGTTCTTCAATGACACGCAGGTCATACAAAAAATAAAGACAACTCCTATGGCTCCTGCCGGTTGTCATACTCATCGACATGCAAGTCGTGATTCCTATTACAAGAACATGATCTCATACATCATAATATATCATTCATCATTCATCACAACTTCTGGCCATATCACATCACATGAAAATTGCTGCAAAAACAAGTTAGACGTCCTCTAATTGTTGTTGCATCTTTTACGTGGCTGCAATTGGGTTCTAGCAAGAACGTTTTCTTACCTACGAATAATCACAACGTGATTTTTTGTCAACTTCTATTTACCCTTCATAAGGACCCTTTTCATCTAATCCGCTCCAACTAAAGTAGGAGAGACAGACACCCACTAGCCACCTTATGCAACTCGTGCATGTCAGTCGGTGGAACCTGCCTCACGTAAGCGTACGTGTAACGTCGGTCCGGGCCGCTTCATCCCACAATACCGCTGAAGCAAGAAAATACTAGTAGCGGCAAGCAAGTTGACAAGATCTACGCCCACAACAAAATTGTGTTGTACTCGTGCAATAGAGAACTACGCATAGACCTAGCTCATGATGCCACTGTTGGGGAACGTTGCAGAAAATTAAAATTTTTCCTACGGTTTCACCAAGATCCATCTATGAGTTCATCTAAGCAACGAGTCATGGGAGAGATATTGCATCTACATACCACTTTGTAGATCGCGTGCGGAAGCGTTCAAGAGAACGGTGATGATGGAGTCGTACTCGCCGTGATTCAAATCACCGATGACCAAGTGCCGAACGGATAGCACCTCCGCGTTCAACACACGTACAGAGCGGATGACATCTCCTCCTTCTTGATCCAGCAAGGGGAAAGGAGAGGTTGATGATGATCCAGCAGCACAATGGCGTGGTGGTGGATGCAGCAGAACTCCGGCAGGGCTTCGCCAAGCTGCTGTGGGAGGAGGACGAGGTGTAGCAGGGGAGAGGCGCCAATGCACAGGGTGCGGCTTCCCTCCCCCTTGCCCTCCTTTATATAGGCCCCCAGGGGGGGGCCGGCCCTGGGAGATCCAATCTCCCAAGGGGGCGGCGGCCAGGGGGGTGGAGTGCCCCCCAAGGCAAGTGGTGCGCCCCCCCCACCTAGGGTTTCTAACCCTAGGCGCAGAGGAGGGCCAGGGGGGCGCACCAGCCCACTAGGTGCTGGTTCCCTTCCCACTTGAGCCCACGAGGCCCTTCGGGATAGGTGGCCCCACCCGGTGGACCCCCGGGACCCTTCCGGTGGTCCTGGTACAATACCGGGTGACCCCGAAACTTTCCCGATGGCCAAAACAGCACTTCCTATATATAATTCTTTACCTCCGGACCATTCCGGAACTCCTCGTGACGTCCGAGATCTCATCCGGGACTTCGAACAACATTCAGTTTGCTGCATACTCATATTCATACAACCCTAGCATCACCGAACCATACGTGTGTAGACCCTACGGGTTCGGGAGACATGCAGACATGATCGAGACGGCTCTCCGGTCAATAACCAACAGCGGGATCTAGATACCCATGTTGGCTCCCACATACTCCTCGATGATCTCATCGGATGAACCACGATGTCGAGGATTCAAGCAACCCCGTATACTACTCCCTTTGTCAGACGGTATGTTACTTGCCCGAGACTCGATCGTCGGTATCCCAATACCTCGTTCAGTCTCGTTACCGGCAAGTCACTTTATTCGTACCGTAATGCATGATCCCGTGACCAGACACTTGGTCACTTTGAGCTCATTATTATGATGCACTACCGAGTGGGCCCAGTGATACCTCTCCGTTATCTGGAATGACAAATCCCAGTCTCGATCCGTGTCAACCCAACAGACACTTTCGGAGATACTTGTAGTGCACCTTTATAGTCACCCAGTTACGTTGTGACGTTTGGTACACCCAAAGCACTCCTACTGTATCCGGGAGTTACACGATCTCATGGTCTAAGGAAAAGATACTTGACATTGGAAAAGCTCTAGCAAAACGAACTACACGATCTTGTGCTATGCTTAGGATTGGGTCTTGTCCATCACGTCATTCTCCTAATGACGTGATCCCATTGTCAATGACATCTAATGTCCATAGTCAGGAAACCATGACTATCTGTTGACCAACGAGCTAGTCAACTAGAGGCTTACTAGGGACGTATTGTGGTCTATGTATTCACACGTGTATTACGATTTCCGGATAATACAATTATAGCATGAATAAAAGACAATTATCATGAACAAGGAAATATAATAATAATCCTTTTATTATTGCCTCTAGGGCATATTTCCAACAGATTACGAATCTTTTGACACATGCGAACCATGCCTCATGGGCAAAATGACCAAGACTCCATTCTCCGGAACAATGGAGCGAGCAGCCAACTTATTGGAAATCATACATACTGATGTGTGCGGTCCAATGAGCGTTGAGGCTCGCGGAGGCTATCCTTATGTTCTCACTCTCACTGATGACTTGATTAGATATGGGTATGTCTACTTGATGAAACACAAGTCTGAGACCTTTGAAAAGTTCAAGGAATTTCAGAATGAGGTAGAGAATCAACGTGACCGAAAGATAAAGTTCTTATGATCAGATCATGGGGGAGAATATTTAAGTCACGAATTTGGTACGCACTTAAGGAAATGTGGAATCGTTTCACAACTCACGCCGCCCGGAACACCTCAGTGTAACGGTGTGTCCGAACGTCGAAATCGCACTCTATTGGATATGGTGCGATCTATGATGTCACTCACCGATTTACCGCTATCATTTTGGGGATACGCTCTAGAGACAGCTACATTCACTTTAAATAGGGCACCGTCTAAATCCATTGAGACGACACCGTATGAATTATGGTTTGGGAAGAAACCTAAGCTATCGTTTCTAAAAGTTTGGGGATGCGATGCTTATGTCAAGAAACTCCAACCTGAAAAGCTCGAACCCAAGTCGGAAAAATGCGTATTCATAGGATACCATAAGGAAACCATTGGGTATACCTTCTACCTCAGATCCGAAGGCAAGATCTTTGTTGCCAAGAACGGGTCCTTTCTGGAGAAAGAGTTTCTCTCGAAAGAAGTAAGTGGGAGGAAAGTGGAACTTGATGAAGTACTACCTCTTGAACCGGAAAGTAGCGCAGCTTAGGAAGATGTTCCTGTGGTGCCTGCTCCAACTAGAGAGGAAGCTAATGATGATGATCAAGGTACTTCGGATCAAGTTACTACTGAACTTCATAGGTCCACGAGGACACGTTCCACACCAGAGTGGTATGGCAACGCTATCCTGGAAATCATGTTGTTAGACAACGGTGAACCTTCAAACTATGAAGAAGCAATGGCGGGCCCAGATTCCAACAAATGGCTTGAAGCCAGGCAATCCGAGATAGGATCCATGTATGAAAACAAAATATGGACTTTGACAGACTTGCCCGATGATTGGCGAGCGATAGAAAACAAATGGATCTTTAAGAAGAAGACAGACGCGGATGATAATGTTACCATCTATAAAGCTCGACTTGTCGCTAAGGGTTATCGACAAGTTCAAGGGGTTGACTGATGAGACTTTCTCTCCTGTAGCGAAGCTTAAGTCCGTCTGATTCATGTTAGCAATTTCCGCATACTATGATTATAAGATATGGCAAATGGACATCAAAATGGCATTCCTTAACGGCTATCTTAAGGAAGAACTGTATATGATGCTGCCGGAAGGTTTTGTCGATTCTGAGAATGCTAACAAGGTATGCAAACTCCAGCGATCCATTTATGGGCTGGTGCAATCATCTCGGAGTTGGAACATTCGCTTTGATGAGATGATCAAAGCGTTTGGGTTTATGCAGACTTATGGAGAAGCCTGCGTTTACAAGAAAGTGAGTGGGAGCTCTGTAGCATTTCTCATATTATATGTAGATGACATACTTTTGATGGGAAATGATATAGAACTTTTGGACAGCATTAAGGCCTACTTGAATAAGCGTTTTTCAATGAAGGACCTTGGAGAAGCTGCTTACATATTAGGCACTCAAGATCTATAGGGATAGATCGAGATGCTTCATAGGTCTTTCACAAAGCACATACCTTGATAAGATATTGAAGAAGTTCAATATGGATCAGTCCAAGAAGGGGTTCTTGCCTGTGTTGCAAGGTGTGAAACTGAGCTCAGCTCAATGCCCGACCACGGCAGAAGATAGAGAAAAGATGAGTGTCATCCCCTATGCCTCAGATATAGGGTCTATTATATATGCCATGCTGTGTACCCGACCAGATGTAAGCCTTGCCGTAAGTTTGGTAGGAAGGTACCAAAGTAATCCCGGCATGGAACACTGGACAGCGGTCAAGAACATCCTGAAGTACCTAAAAAGGACTAAGGATATGTTTCTCGTATATGGAGGTGACAAAGAGCTCATCGTAAAGGGTTACGTCGACGCTAGCTTCGACACATATCTGGATGACTCTAAGTCACAAACCGGATACGTGTATATTTTGAATGGAGGGGCAGTAAGCTGGTGCAGTTGCAAGCAAAGCATCGTGGCGGGATCTACATGTGAAGCGGAGTACATGGCAGCCTCAGAGGCAGCGCATGAAGCAATCTGGATGAAGGAGTTCATCACCGACCTAGGAGTCATACCCAATGCGTCGGGGCCGATCACTCTCTTTTGTGACAACACTGGAGCTATTGCCCTTGCCAAGGAGCCCATGTTTCACAAGAAGACCAGGCACATCAAGCGTCGCTTCAACTCCATTCGTGAAAATGTTAAAGATGGAGACATAGATATTTGTGCATACGGATCTGAATGTCATAGATCCGTTGACTAAACCTCTTCCGCGAGCAAAACATGATCAACACCAGAACTCTATGGGTGTTCGATTCATCACAATGTAACTAGATTATTGACTCTAGTGCAAGTGGGAGACTGTTGGAAATATGCCCTAGAGGCAATAATAAAATGATTATTATATATTTCCTTGTTCATGATAATTGTCTATTATTCATGCTATAATTGTGTTATCCGGAAATCATAATACATGTGTGAATACATAGACCATAACATGTCCCTAGTGAGCCTCTAGTTGACTAGCTCGTTGATCAACATATAGTCATGGTTTCCTGACTATGGACATTGGATGTCATTGATAACGGGATCACGTCATTAGGAGAATGATGTGATGGACAAGACCCAATCCTAAGCATAGCACAAGATCGTGTAGTTCGTTTGCTAGAGCTTTTCCAATGTCAAGTATCATTTCCTTAGACCATGAGATCGTGTAACTCCCGGATGCCGTAGGAGTGCTTTGGGTGTACCAAACGTCACAACGTAACTGGGTGACTATAAAGGTATACTACGGGTATCCCCGAAAGTATTTGTTATCGAGACTGGGATTTGTCACTCCGTATGACGGAGAGGTATCTCTGGGCCCACTCGGTAATGCATCATCATAATGAGCTCAATGTGACCAAGTGTTTGGTCACGGGATCATACATTACGGTACGAGTAAAGTGACTTGCCGGTAACGAGATTGAACAAGGTATTGGGATACCGACGATCGAATCTCGGGCAAGTAACGTACTGATTGACAAAGGGAATTGTATACGGGATTACTTGAATCCTCGACATCGTGGTTCATCCGATGAGATCATCGAGGAGCATGTGGGAGCCAACATGGGTATCCAGATCCCGCTGTTGGTTATTGACCAGAGAGTCGTCTCGGTCATGTCTGCATGTCTCCCGAAACCGTAGGGTCTACACACTTAAGGTTCGGTGACGCTAGGTTTGTAGGGATATTAGTATGCGGTAACCCGAAAGTTGTTCGAGTCCTGGATGAGATCCCAGACGTCACGAGGAGTTCCAGAATGGTTCGGAGGTGAAGAATTGTATATAGGAAGTCTAGTTTCGGCCACCGGGAAAGTTTCGGGGGTCACCGGTATTGTACCGGGACCACCGGAAGGGTCTCGGGGGTCCACCGGGTGGAGCCACCTATCCCGGAGGGCCCCATGGGCTGAAGTGGGAGGGGAACCAGCCCTTGGTGGGCTGGTGTGCCCCCCTTGGGCCTCCCCTGCGCCCAGGGTTGGAAACCCTAGGGGTGGGGGCGCCCCACTTGACTTGGGGGGCAAGTCCCCCCATAGGCCGCCGCCCCCCCCTTGAGTGGGATCTCTAGGGGCCGGTGCACCCCCTAGGCCCCCTATATAAAGAAGGGGGAGGGAGGGCAGCCGCACCCTAGTCCCTGGCACCTCCCTCTTGCCCCGTACCACCTCTCCCTCTCGCTGAGCTTGGCAAAGCCCTACCGAGATCACCGCTACTTCGACCACCACGCCGTCGTGCTACTGGATCTCCATCAATCTCCCCCTCCCCCTTGCTGGATCAAGAAGGAAGAGACGTCTTCCCCAACCGTACGTGTGTTGAACACGGAGGTGCTGTCCATTCGGCACTAGGATCTTCGGTGATTTGGATCACGACGAGTACGACTCCCTCAACCCCGTTCTCTTGAACGCTTCCGCTCGCGATCTACAAGGGTATGTAGATGCACTCCTCTCTCTCATTGCTAGATGACTCCATAGATTGATCTTGGTGAAGCATAGATTTTTTTTCCTGCAACGTTCCCCAACACCTGGGCCAAACTAAGCGCTGGGTCGACAAAAGGCCCAACTAAAATATAGGCCGGTGTAAGTTGTGGGCCTGGCGCAATGTGTGAAGGCCCCAATCATTCGGGCCCAAGAAAGACGCAGGCCGGCCCAATTGTGGTCTGCTAAAAACCAGGCCCGTTAGAGTCAAATGTTTCGGCCCGGTCGACTACATCTAATTTTTTTTCAGATAGCGAATGATGGCAGTAACTAGTAGGAATTAAGAACAAACCTACTCTATACAATAAAGAAATTATGGCATAGTAACTAAGAATAAACCTACACTATACAATAAAGGATTTAAGGTATATTACGTCCACTGGGCATCGAAGTTCGCCACCAGTGATCATAAAGTGCAACGAAGAAGCAGATTACAAAAACTGGGCACCATTGCAGCGTAACAAAATAATACTGAACCGAGACCACTTCCAAGAGAATTCAAGAAAGGTTAGCCTTGCAGGGGAACTGCTGCGCAAGCTGCTGAGCAAGGCTGTGAGACCGTCCTAGCATGTCGGTCATAGCTTCCAGGTGTAGCTGTTTAGCGATGAGGTTCTCATTGGTGTTCTCTGCAATCTTTCTTAGAGATAGGACTTGAAGTCAAAGTTCAGTTGCAGAATGCCTTTCTTCTAGAACTTGGGACTGAAGAAGTCGAACTGATTCAGACAACGAATTCTGTGAGCTTGTCTGACTGCTAGTCTCAAGTAACTTGAACACTACATCAAGACAAGACTTTGGGGTTGTCTCGCTATCTTCAAGATGTTTTGCCTTCTTTGCTACAATATATGTTGGGTTTGTCTCACAGCCTTTAGCAGACTTGTGCATGCCATCAGGCATATTGCTACGTCTTGAGCTTGCATTGGTTTTCCTTGAAGAGGAAATGGTGATGCAGTAATAGTAGCGTAAGTATTTCCCTTAGTTTTTGAGAACCAAGGTATCAATCCAGTAGGAGGCTCCTCAAAAGTCCCACGCACCTACACAAACAAACAAGAATTCGCAACCAACACGATAAAGGGGTTGTCAATCCCTTCACGGCCACTTGCGAAAGTGAGATCTGATAGAGATAGTATGACAAGGTAAATATATTTTTGGTATTTTATAACATAGATTGGAAAAGTAAAGATGCAAATAAAAGTAGATGGCAAACTTATATGATAAGAGATAGACCCAGGGGCCATATGATTCACTAGTGGCTTCTCTCAAGATAGCATAAGTATTACGGTGGGTGAACAAATTACTGTCGAGCAATTCATAGAAAAGCGAATAATTATGAGATTATCTAGGCATGATCATTTATATAGGCATCACGTCCGTGACAAGTAGACCGACTCCTGCCTGCATCTACTACTATTACTCCACACATCAAGCGCTATCCAGCATGCATCTAGAGTATTAAGTTCATAAAGAATAGAGTAACGCATTAAGAAAGATGACATGATGTAGAGGGATAAACTCATGCAATATGATATAAACCCCGTCTTTTTATCCTCGATGGCAACAATACAATATGTGCCTTGCTGCCCCTGCTGTCACTGGGAAAGGACACCGCAAGATTGAACCCAAAGCTAAGCACTTCTCCCATTGCAAGAAAGATCAATCTAGTAGGCCAAACCAAACTGATAATTTGAAGAGACTTGCAAAGATAACTTAATCACACATAAAAGAATTCAGAGCAGATTCAAATATTTCTCATAGATAAACTTGATCATAAACCCACAATTCATCGGATCTCAGCAAACACACCGTAAAAAGAGTCACATCGAATAGATCTCCAAGAAGATCAAGGAGAACATGGTATTGAGATCCAAAGAGAGAGAGAGGAAGCCATCGAGCTAATAACTATGGACCCGAAGGTCTTTGGTAAACTACTCACAACTCATTGGAGAGGCTATAGTGTTGATGTAGAAGCCTTCCGTGGTCGATTCCCCCTCCGGCGGAGCACCGGCGAAGGCTCCGAGATGGGATCTCGCAGATACAGAAGGTTATGTTGGTGGAAATAGTTTTTCATGGTTGCCTCTGATGTTTTCGGGGTACATGGGTATATATAGGAGGAAGAAGTACGTCGGTGGATGCCCAAGGGGCCCACGAGATAGGGGGGCGCGCCCTCCACCCTCGTGGCCTCCTTGATTGCTTCTTGACTTGAACTCCAAGTCCTCTAGATTACGTTTGTTCCAAAAAGATCGCTCCCGAAGGTTTCATTTCTTTTGGACTCCGTTTGATATTCCTTTTCTTCGAAATACTGAAATAGGCAAAAAAAACAGCAATACGGGTTGGGCCTCCAGTTAGTAGGTTAGTCCCACAAATGATATAAAAGTGTAAAGTAAAGCCCATAAACATCCAAAACATGTAATATAATAGCATGGAACAATCAAAAATTATAGATACATTGGAGACGTATCAAGCATCCCCAAGCTTAATTCCTGCTCGTCCTCGAGTAGGTAAATGATAAAAACAGAATTTTTGATGTGGAATGCTACCTAGAATAATTCTCAATGTAATTTTCCTTATTGTGGCATGATTGTTCAGATCCAAATGATTCAAGATAAAAGCTTATAAAACATAAAAATAATAATACTATGAAGCATACTAACAAATAATCATGTCCTATCAAAATAGCATAGCCAAAGAAAGCTTATCCCTACAAAATCATATAGTTAGGCCATGCTTCATTTTCATTACACAAAATACTCCCATTATGCACAACCCTGATGACGAGCCGAGCAATTGGTTCTTACTTTTTAACGCGCTTCAGCTTTTTCAACTCTTATGCAATACATGAGTGCAAGCCATGTAGATAGCACTATGGTGGTATATGGTGGTGGTTGTGAGGACAAAAAGGGAGAAGATAGTCTCACATCAACTAGGCGTATCAATGGGCTATGGAGATGCCCATCAATAGATATCAATGTGAGTGAGTAGGGATTGCCATGCAACGGATGCACTAGAGCTATAAATGTATGAAAGCTCAACAAAAGAAACTAAGTGGGTGTGCATCCAACTTGCTTGCTCACGAAGACCTAGGGCATTTTGAGGAAGCCCATCATTGGAATATACAAGCCAAGTTCTATAATGATAAATTCCCACTAGTATATGAAAGTGACAACAAAAGAGACTCTCTATCATGAAGATCATGGTGCTATGTTGAAGCACAAGTGTGGAAAAGAGATAGTAGCATTGTCCCTTCACTCTTTTTCTCTCATTTTTTTGTTGGGCTCTTTGGCCTCTCTTTTTTATTTTTTTGGTGGGCTCTTTGGCCTCTTTTTTTATTAAAGTCCGAAGTCTCATCCCGACTTGTGGGGGAATCATAGTCTTCATCATCCTCTCCTCACTTGGTATAATGCTCTAATAATGAAGATCATCACACTTTTATTAATTTACAACTCGAGAATTACAACTCAACACTTAGAACAAAATATGACTCTATATGAATGCATCCGGCGGTGTACCGGGATATGCAACGAATCAAGAGTGACATGTATGAAAATTATGAAGGTGGCCTTGCCACAAATACAATGTCAACTATCATGCAACGAGCAATATGACAATGATGGAACATGTCATAATAACGGAACGGTGGAAAGTTGCATGGCAATACATCTTGTAATGGCTAGGAAATGCCATAATAGGTAGGTATGGTGGCTGTTTTGAGGAAGGTAAATAATGGGTGCATGATACCGGTGAAAGTTGCGCGGTATAATAGAGGCTAGCAAAGTGGAAGGGTGATTGTGCGTATATCCATGGACTCACATTAGTCATAAAGAACTCATATACGTATTGCAAAAGTCTACTTCCCTCGAAGCAAAGTACTACTACGCATGCCCCTAGATGGATAGATTGGTAGGAAAAGACCATCGCTCGTCCCCGACTGCCACTCATAAGGAAGACAATCAAAAGAGTACCTCATGCAACAAATTTGTCACACAACTTTTACCATACATGCATGCTACGGGACTTGCCAACTTCAACACAAGTATTTCTCAGTTTCATAATTACCCACTAGCATGACTCTAATATTACCACCTTTATATCTCAAAACAATTATCAAGCATCAAATTGATCCTAGTGTTTAATGCAATTTCTATGATAGTTTTTATTATACCCAACTTGGATGCTCATCATTCTAGGACCAATTTCATAACCATAGCAAATACCATACTGTTCTAAAAGACTCTCAAAATAATATAAGTGAAGCATGAGAGATCAACAATTTCTTCAAAATTAAGCCACCGCCGTGCTCTAAAAGATATAAGTGAAGTACATAGAGCAAAAACTATCAAGCTCAAAAGATATAAGTGAAGCACATAGAGTATTCTAATAAATTCTAATCAAGTGGGCTTCTCCCAAAAGGTGTGTACAGCAAGGATGATTGTGGGAAACTAAAAAGCAAATACTAATATCATACAAGACGCTCCAAGCAAAACACATATCATGTGGCGAATAAAAATATAGCTCCAAGTAAAGTTACTGATAAACAAAGATGAAAGAGGGGATGCCTTCCGGGGCATCCCCAAGCTTAGGCTCTTGCCACTCCTTATTCCATAGTCCATCAAATCTTTACCCAAAACTTGAAAACTTCACAACACAAAACTCAACAGGAAATCTCATAAGCTCCGTTAGTGAGAGAAAGAAAAACCACCACATAAGGTACTGTAATGAAATCATTCTTTATTTATATTGTTGTTAACCTACTGTATTCCAAGTTCTCTATGGTTCATACCACTTAATACTAGCCATAGATGCATCAAAATAAGCAAATAACACACGAAAGGCAGAATCTGTCAAAAACAGAACAGTCTGTAGGAATCTGTAACTCTCGAATAATTCTGGAACTCTAAAAATCCTACCAAAATAGGAAGTCCTGGGAAATTTTCCTATTGATCTACAGCAAAAAGAATCAACGCAAACGCGCGTCTTTGTGAATTACTAAAATTATTTTCGTGCGCGCAAAATTTCTGTTTTTCAGAAGAATCAAATTAACTATCACCATAGGTTATCCTCTAGGTTCTACTTGGCACAAACACTAATTAAAACATAAAAACACATCTAAATAGAAGGTAGCTAGATGCAAAATTTATTACTAAACAGAAACAAAAACAAAAAACACAAAAAAAATTGGGTTGCCTCCCAACTAGCACTATCGTTTAACGCCCCTAGCTAGGCATAAAAGCGAGGATAGATCTAAGTAGTGCCATCTTTGGCACTCAATTCGTAAGTAGCTCGCATGATAGATTCATAAGGTAATTTGACTTTCTTTCTTGGAAAGTGCTCCATGCCTTTCCTTAATGGAAATTGGAATCTAATATTCCCTTCCTTCATATCAATAATCACACCAATCGTTCTAAGGAAAGGTCTACCAAGAATAATAGGGCAAGAAAGATTGCAATCTATATCAAGAACGATAAAATCTACGGGAACCAAATTTCTATTTGCAACAATGAGAACATCATTGATCCTCCCCATTGGCTTTTTAATGGTGGAATCCGCAAGGTGCAAATTTAAAGAGCAATCATCAAGATCATGGAAACCTAGAATATCGCATAAAGTTTTCAGAATTGTGGAAACGCTAGCACCGAAATCACATAAAGCATAACACTCATGGTCTTTAATTTTAATCTTTATAGTAGGTTCCCACTCATCATAAAGTTTTCTAGGTATAGAAACTTCCAAATTAAGTTTTTCATCATAAGATTGCATCAAGGCATCAACAATATGTTTGGTAAAAGCTTTATTTTGACTATAAGCATGAGGAGAATTAACAGCGGATTGCAACAAGGAAATACAATCTTCTAAAGAATAATTATCATAATTAAATTCCATCTTCCAAAGCTAGCACCGGACCACTCAGAAGGACATCTATGGAGAGATTGCAGCAGCGAATCAGGTAGATCGCCGGCGGCGACCGGGCAAAGTTAGCCAGGTTGAAGGAGATCCTTACTTGGTTTGACAGTGAGTGGGAGATTTCGAGGACAGTGCGGGCCATGTGGCAATGTATGCGAAAGAGCGAGATGTCGGCGATGAGGGCCGCGATGTACATGTACTCCTTGGTGGCAGTACGCCGCAGTCCTCCGAGTTCATCGAGTATCTCCTCTAGATGATGGAGCAGACAGATTCGCCCGAGGCGACAGTCAGGCAGAGGTGGTGGGCGTACAGGTCGAAGGTCGAGCACCCAGATGGTAACGAATCGATCGAGTATGGTGTGCCGTTCATGAGGGTGCAGAGCTAGCCGGAGCCACAGGAGTATTCATTTTCCCACCGCAAGAGGAGGCCGGATGGCGCGACGTCGCTTCCCCGCCATTCTCCACGGTTCCCTCGACGCTCGCCTCATTTCAATGGCGGCGGTACGGTTTAAGCTAAGCTTCACACTAACCTAATCTTCCACCTGCTCATGCTTACAATCAATCTCCTAGTACTACGCCAATCACTCTAAAATAGCTCTGGACCTTTGGGTCAAAGTTGTGACACAGTGTACAAATAAAGAAAAATAGATTGGTGCTTCTTTCAGAAAAGAGTACTCCCTAGAAAACTGCCAATATAAGCTACTAGTATTTGGTTAGAGGATTTCCTCCCGAGGAAGATCCGTCCATAGAGAGGGCCACACATCCCACTGGTGGTGGTGGATGCCAATGCGTGCATGCAGCATGGTTGGTGTCGGTAATTTTTACTTGGCACACCTCGCACTTAGCATATATGCCGGTTCCATACGTACATTTGTGCAGTTCCACCAAAATGCAGCTGAATAGCCCTGTTTGTACAGATAATGAAAAAGCGTGATTACATTATAGTGGCACTAGTTGATGAAACACACAAAATAAATAGAAGAAAATATTGCGATAGTATCATAGTATACCATGCTGCGAGGGCGAGATGGGCCCTGCGACGCCTCATACGGTACGCCTCATACTGGAAATCGTCCCAAGTCTCCCAGATACACCTTCTGCCAGTGATGAACATGAGTGTACAGCGGTAGTACAAGGAGGCGCCTTGAGACATTCAAATCTCTATTTTTGTACAGATCAACTAAAGTTAAGCACCCAAGTTTGCAGAAACGCTTAAACATTAACAATGGGACTAGTTGATGAAACATACATTAACAAAGAGAAGCACTTTCTTTATCTACATTGGAAATGAAATGATAGAGAGGACACTTGCTCTATTTTAACTGTATTATTACTTCATTTTATTAGTGACACTAGAGTCAAGCAGGTGGCAAACGAGGTGTACCGTGCGTCGCAAGGACGGAGGCCGGGGGTGCTTAGATTGGGATGCTGAAGCTGGCTCTTTCTGTCACCAACATGGATGATTCAACTCATGGGATCTCTTGGTGCAGTTCACCTAAAATGAAGCAATGTCCCGTGAGCTAGCAGCTTCTTCTTCATTTTTTTTAAGAAAAGGGCTCCAGCCCCGGTTCCATTTCCATCAGAAAATGAAACCCAAAGAGCTTCTTCTTCATTAGTTGCAATAAAATTGAGCAACATCAAGGTTGGTTGTGAAGCTCCTAGAATGTTCAACTATAATTTGAATATCATTTGTGCAGTTCAACTAAGGTCGAGCATGAAATGTATATCTCTGTTTGCACAAAAAAGGTGGAAAGGAGGGTGACTAACAAGTGACGAAACATGCATCAAATGAAAAGAAGCATGTTCCTTATATGAATTGCAATCCTACAAGGACAGTAGCAATTTCTAAAGCTGTGGCATTGCTAGATATTAGTGTGGGCATTAGGATTAACTATGACAACCGTTAAATACAACATTACTTTGGTCACCGGAGAGTATGCGAATCAGGACAGTTGCATTTCTAACAAAAAGAACCAACTTATCTTAATGGAAATTTAGCAGGACATGTAAAAAGGTGCCATTGATTCATATTACTGGAGGCATTACATTGAAAACAACATTGGTTTAATGTGTCCTTACTTTTAACAGTGCGACTGCTACATTTTACCAGTGGCATTACATAAGAGTGGCTCGGGGCAACAAACATCAGAACAGGATATCTAGGCTGGTCCCATTTTTGTTCGGTATAGCCACCTTATACTGTGTGAGGCTAGCAAATCTAGTGTTGGACTTACTCTGTTGACTTGTCCCCCAGTCCCCACTTTCTTTCTTTTTTCAACCAATAGATCAGGTTTATATTGAGTTTGTACTGCGTTTCCCTTTATTTCCCTATTAGACCTAGAGACCAGTTGGATAGCCAGTCTCTGCTACTTTTTGCCCTCATTATTTCCTCTTTCGACCAAGTCCTAGATTCAGGTAATAACTCCTCCTCCACCCCCACCCCCTTTCTTCATTATTTGAACCAAGTAGTACTAGATTCAAGTGCATGAACTAGTTTTACCTCTTAAACATAAAAAATTAGGTGGTTTTCAAGCAGCCGATCGATCCTATCTATGAGGGGCCTTAGAAATAGTAAAAGATACAAATCTAGCAACATCAGGAGCTCGGGAAGTAGAGCAAGGACGGTTTCAAAGGAAGTTATACCTGATGGTCGTCGGGATGTCGCTAGGTGGGCGGAGGGAGGCCGGATCTACCGACACTACGGCAGCGAGGAAGAAGGGGTCAGAGGCCCTCCCTCGCCAGTGGTGCTTGGGAGAGAATAGCAAGGCAGGCTGATCGGGACGCGCCAGCAGTGGGTAAGATCCGTCGCTGAGGACGACCATGTGAACGTTGCACCTTCTCACCTTCCCCAGCGGAGAGGATCCGGCTGGATCTGTGACCAGCGGTGAGTAGAGAGAGAGAGAGAGAGAGAGTGGCCACCGCTGTCGTGTTTAGATCTGGAGAGGACGAGATAGTGTGAAGAGAGCAACACTAGCAAGCAAGCGCGGAGGCTCCTGCCTATATAGTGGAGTACTAGTTTTCTTTTGTCTACCGGAGCCGGCTTGACCTCGTCAATGACTGTGGAGAAGTCTTCATGCACGTGGCCCGGAGGCGCAGTTGTCGTCATTTTGATCTGAAGCACTGGATTATAACATATAACACGAAAAAATGTCACATGACAAGAAATCATAACCTCGCTGCCCAAAGGAGACTGATACGTCCATTTTGCATCATGCTTTTATATCAATATTTATTGCATTATGGGTTGTTATTACACATTATATCTCAATACTTATGGCTATTCTCTCTTATTTTACAAGGTTTACCATGAAGAGGGGGAATGCCGCCAGCTGGAATTCTGGCTGGAAAAGGAGAAAACGTTGGAAACCTATTATGCACAACTCCAAAAGTCCTGAACCTCCACGAAACAACTTTTTGGATTTAATAAGAATTTATGAGCAAAAGAAATAGGCCAGAGGGCCCACACCCTGTCCAGGAGACAGGGGGCGCGCCCCCCTGTAGGGCGCGGCCCCCTATCTTCTGGGCCTCCTGGTGGGCCTCTGGCATCCATCTTCTGCTATATCATCATTCTTACCCTGGAAAAAATCATGGGCAAGCTTACGGGACGAAACTCCGCCACCACGAGGCGGAACCTTGGCGGAATCAATTTAGGGCTCTGGCGGAGCTGTTCTGCCGGGGATACTTCCCTCCGGGAGGGGGAAATCATCACCAACGATCCTCTCATAGGGAGGGGCCCAATCTCCATCAACATCTTCACCAGCACCATCTCCTCTCAAAACCCTAGTTCATCTCTTGTATCCAATCTTGTATCAAAACCACAAATTGGTACCTGTGGGTTGCTAGTAGTGTTGATTACTCCTTGTAGTTGATACTAATTGGTTTACTTGCTGGAAGATCATATGTTCAGATCCTTTATGCATATTATTACTCCTCTGATTATGAACATGAATATGCTTTGTGAGTAGTTACGTTTGTTCCTGAGGACATGGGTGAAGTCTTGCTATTAGTAGTCATGTGAATTTGGTATTCGTTCGATATTTTGATGAGATGTATGTTGCCTTTCCTCTAGTGGTGTTATGTGAACGTCGACTACATGAGACTTCACCATTATTTTGGCCTAGAGGAAGGCATAGGGAAGTAATAAGTAGATGATGGGTTGCTAGAGTGACAGAAGCTTAAACCCTAGTTTATGTGTTGCTTCGTTAGGGGTTGATATGGACCCATATGTTTAATGTTGTGGTTAGGTTTACCTTAATACTCCTTTTTGTAGTTGTGGATGCTTGCAATAGGGGTTAATCATAAGTGGGATGCTTGTCCAAGTTAGGGCAGTACCCAAGTGCCGGTCCACCCACATATCAAATTATCAAAGTACCGAACGCGAATCTTATGAACGTGATGAAAACTAGCTTGACGATAATTCCCAATGTGTCCTTGGGATCTCCTTCTTCATTATTAGAATTTGTCCAGGCTTATCCTTTGCTACATAAAGGATTGGGCCACCTTGCTGCACTTTATTTACTTTATTTACTTTTTGCTCGTTACTATTTATCTTATCACAAAACTATCTATCACCTACTATTTCAGTGCTTGCAGAGAAAACCTTACTGAAAACCGCTTATCATTTCCTTCTGCTCCTCATTGGGTTCGACACTCTTACTTATCGAAAGGACTACGATAGATCCCGTACACTTGTGGGTCATCAAGACTCTTTTCTGGCGCCGTTGCCGGGGAGTGTAGCGCTTTTGGTGAGTGGAACTTGGTAAGGAAACATTTATATATTATGCTGAAATTTTCTGTTACTTGTCACTATGGAAACTAATCCTTTGAGAGGATTGTTTGGGGTATCTTCACCCCAACCAGAAGATCAAAGAGATGCTCCTCAACCTACTGAACCTTATGAAAATATTCACTTTGAGATTCCTTCGGGTATGATAGAAAAACTGCTAGCTAATCCTTTTGCAGGAGACGGAACATTGCATCCCGACTTACACCTTATCTTTGTGGATGAAGTTTGTGGATTATTTAAGCTTGCAGGTATCCCCGATGATGTTGTCAAAAGGAAGGTCTTCCCTTTACCTTTGAAGGGAGATGCAATGACATGGTATAGGCTATGTGATGATACGAGATTTTGGAATTATAAGCGACTGAAGTTGGAATTTCACCAGAAGTTCTATCCTACGCATCTTGTTCATCGTGATCGTAATTACATATATAATTTCTGGCCTCGCGAAGGAGAAAGCTTCGCTCAAGCTTGGGGGAGGCTTAAGTCAATGTTATATTCATGCCCCAATCATGAGCTCTCTCGGGAAATGATTATTCAAAAATTTTATGCTCGGCTTTCTCTTGATAATCGCAACCTGCTCGATACTTCCTGTGCTGGTTCCTATATGCTGAAGACTATTGATTTCAAATGGGACTTATTGGAAAGAATTTAACGCAACTCTGAAGATTGGGGTTCTGACGATGGTAAGGAATCAGGTATGACACCTAAGTTCGATTGTGTTAAATCTTTTATGGATACCGATGCTTTCCGTGGATTTAGCTCTTAGTATGGACTTGACTCTGAGATAGTAGCTACTTTTTGTGAAACTTTTGCTACTCACGTTGATCTCCCTAAAGAGAAGTGGTTTAAATATAATCCTCCTGTTGAAGTGAAAGTAGTTGCACCTATTACAGTCGAAGAAAATACTATTACATATAGTGATCCTATTATTCCTACTGCTTATGTTGAAAAACCTCCTTTTCCTGTTAGGATAAAAGATCATGTTAAAGCCTCGACTGTTGTTCGTAAGAGTAATACTAGGACCTATACACCTCCTGAGCAAATTAATGTTGAACCTGGTATTGCTATGATTAAAGATCTCTTGGATGAGGACTTAGATGGGCATGTTATGTCTTTCTTGAGTGAAACTGCTAATATTGCTAGACCCGATACTAAGACACGTAGACCTGTTGTAGGCACACATGTTATTTCTGTTAAAATAGGAGATCATTGTTATCATGGCTTATGTGATATGGGTGCTAGTGCTAATGCGATACCTTATGATCTTTATAAATAAATTATGCACGATATTGCACCTGTTGAATTAGAAGACATTGATGTTACTATTATGCTTGCTAATAGGGACACCATTAAACCTATTGGGACAGTTAGAGATGTTGAAGTCTTGTGTGGGAAGATTAAATACCCTGCTGATTTTCTTGTTCTTGGTTCCCACAAGATGATTTTTGTCCCATTATTTTTGGTAGACCCTTCTTGAATACTGCTAGTTCTAAGATTAATTATGAAAAGAATATTGTCACTGTTGGCATAGATGGTATGTCTCATGAGTTTAATTTCGCTAAGTTTAGTAGACAACCTCGTGAAAGGGAACCACCTAGTAAGGATGAAATTATTGGTCTTGCTTCCATTGCTGTTCCTCCAACCGATTCGTTAGAACAATATTTGTTAGACCATGAAAACGATATGTTTATGAAGGAAAGGGAAGAAATAGATGAAGTGTTCCTTAAACAAGAACCTATGATAAAACATAACCGTCCCGTTGAAATTCTTGGGGATCCCCCTCCACCCAAGGGTGATCCCATGTTTGAACTCAAATCCTTACCTGATAATCTCAAGTATGCTTATCTTGATGAAAAACAAATATATCCTGTTATTATTAGTGCTAACCTTTCAGAGAAAGAAGAAGAAAGATTATTGAAAACTCTGAAGAAGCACCGAGCTGCTATTGGGTATACTCTGGATGATCTTAAGGGCATTAGTCCAACATTATGTTGTCGGTGTTCTGGGAACGGGGGTCCCCAGACTTGCCTGCCTGCGGCCTGCGGCGTGGCTCAAGGAGCGACCCACCACGACACACCTTCACCAGCACAAGCTCAAGACCCTCGCGAGGGGCCAAGCCTCGCGGGGTGGACGACAAGGAGCTTCCCCAGGCACGGCCTCGTCAGGTTGGCTCGCGAGGAGGCGGAGAGATCAAGGCGGGATACCTCACGAGGTGCCCATGACGCAAGCCATGACGACCGAGGGCGCCAGGCGGGCGCCAGCCCACGTAGTGCCCTCCTTTCCTCTTTGGTGCAAAGGGAGCAAGCGCATACGAGAGCATCAAGCAAAGGCATCCATTTCGGTGCAACAAGACCAAGACCGTCGCAATGGCAGGAAGGAAGTCATTGTGGAGCCCAAGCAGGCATCACCGCCAGAGCCTTTGACAGGCGAGGACCAACTTTAGTCAGGATAAGTGTACTAGATGTTCCCCTTTGAAATGGCCAATTGTTAGCGCCCTTCCCACTCAATATTTGGGAAGAGGCCCAGGGCCTTTTCCTATAAATAGGACTAGCCACCCACAAGATAGAGGAATCGAGATCATCATCAGAAAACCAATAGAAAGAGCGACTGAACTCCCCCTAGCAGTTCATCGCACCGGCCAAGAACAGACCCTCACGAGGTTGTTCTTCCTTGTATTGTTCATCATCAGCCCAAGAGGCAATCCACCACACCACACACTGGAGTAGGGTATTACACCACAATGGTGGCCTGAACCAGTATAAACCCTGTGTCTCTTGTGTTGCTCCTTTTGTAACTTAGATCCTTGTGAGGCGGTGAGGTGCGGGTAGGTAGAGGGCGAGATCTCTGCACGCACCCCAGTGTTCGAATCTAGAGGGTCTGCCGGAACCCAAAATCCGACATTTGGCGCACCAGGTAGGGGTGCGCCGGAACCCGAAATCCGACATTTGGCGCGTTGTCGGTGTTCTGGGAACGGGGGTCCCCAGACTTGCCTGCCTGCGGCCTGCAGCATGGCTCAAGGGGCGGCCCAGCACGGCCCACCTTCACCAACGCAAGCTCAAGACCCTTGCGAGGGGCCAGGCCTCGTGGGGTGGACGACAGGGAGCTTCCTCAGGCACGGCCTCATCAGGCTGGCTCGCGAGGAGGCGGAGAGATCAAGGCGGGGTACCTCACGAGGTGCCCATGACGCAAGCCATGACGACCGAGGGCGCCAGGCGGGCGCCAGCCCACGTAGTGCCCTCCTTTCCTCTTTGGTGCAAAGGGAGCAAGCGCAGGCGAGAGTATCAAGCAAAGGCATCCATTTCGGTGCAACAAGACCAAGACCGTCGCAACGGCAGGAAGGAAGTCATTGTGGAGCCCAAGCAGGCGTCACCGCTAGAGCCTTTGACAGGCGAGGACCAACTTTAGTCAGGATAAGTGTACTAGATGTTCCCCTTCGAAATGGCCAATTGTTGGCGCCCTTCCCGCTCAATATTTGGGAAGAGCCCAGGGCCTTTGCCTATAAATAGGACTAGCCACCCACAAGGTAGAGGAATCGAGATCATCATCAGAAAACCAGTAGAAAGAGCGACTGAACTCCCCCTAGCAGTTCATCGCACCGGCCAAGAACAGACCCTCGCGAGGCTGTTCTTCCTTGTATTGTTCATCATCAGCCCAAGAGGCAATCCACCACGCCACACACTGGAGTAGGGTATTACACCACAATGGTGGCCTGAACCAGTATAAACCCTGTGTCTCTTGTGTTGTTCCTTTCGTAGCTTAGATCCTTGCGAGGCGGTGAGGTGCGGGTAGGTAGAGGGCGAGATCTCCGTGCGCACCCTAGTGTTCGAATCTAGAGGGTCTGCCGGAACCCGAAATCCGACATTTGGCGCGGCAGGTAGGGGTGCGCCAGAACCCGAAATCCGACATTTGGCGCGCCAGGTAGGGATGCACCGGAATCCGTCTTCCGCTGCCCTATTCTTCATCGACCATCGCATCCATGTTGGACGCTCGTCGGGCCCGCGCCAAGCGCCAAGCCGCTCTCGCTTCCTGCGTCGCCTAGACGGCCCCCATCGGTGGCCGCCCACGCCGTTCACCGTCGCCTGCCGTCAACACCGCCATCGGCCCAGCGGGGAACGAGCAACAAGCATCGTCCCAGCATCCGTCCATGAGGTGAGACGGCCGCACTGCTACTCCCTCGCTCGCCCCAGCTGGCTCTTCGTCCCGCACACCCCGCGCTCCCATGGAAGCTCGAGCTGCGCTCATCGCGGCAAACGAGCTCCTGCGCTACCGCCTGGTCGACGTCTATGAAGAGTGGCTCAACCACGTCACCGAGCTCATCCGCGCCGCAGGGGGCTCCCCCGCGCCGTCCTTCTCGCTGCACCGCGCCCCGCCCTACGCGGGCAATGAAGCTCCGGGGGCGCCTCGGCCGCCTCCCCCTCAAGAAGGCACCCTGGCCCCAAGGCGCGTGGCCCCTGGGCGGAACCCGCTCCTTCCGGCGCCAGCGCAGCAAGAGCGGAGCTGCCAAGAGGTCCCTCGCTCCCAAGAAGCTGCCCGAGTGCTCCCTGCTCCGGCCCATCGCGACCACGCTCCTGTCCCAGCATGCCAAGACCCCGCACTACTCCCAGCTGCAGCGCATGGGGACCCGCAAGACCAAGATCTTCGTCACCAAAGGCCTCCCGTGGCCACAGCAGGCTGCCGCGCCTTCACCACTGAGTTGCGCAGTGTCGCGTGGCCCTGCAAGTTCAAGCCAGACCTGCCTCCTCGCTACGATGGCACAGCCGACCCTGCGGAGTTCCTCCAGCTCTATGAGCTGGGCATCGAAGCCGCCAACGGGGACGAGAAGGTCATGGCGAACTGGTTTCCCATGGCACTCAAGGACGGGGCCCGCACCTGGCTCCTGAACCTGGCTCCTGGCACGATCTCCTCCTGGGACGAGATGCGCACCCGTTTCATTGCCAACTTCCAAGGTACTCGCGACCGGCCGCCCGCCGTGAGCGACATGCGCCACATCAAGCAGCAACCAGGGGAGACCCTGCAGAAGTACATCCAGCGCTTCAACAACGCATGCCTCAAGATTCCCAAGGTGGCCGAGGAGGCCATCATCTCAGCCTTCTCCGACGGTGTGTGTGACGTCAAGATGGAGGAGCTGGCAATGCATGAAGATCTGTGCACTTCCTTGGAGCTGTTCAACTTGGCGACCAAGTGTGCCAGGGCTGAGGAAGGGTGCCTTTCCCTCCTCGAGATGCTAGCCGCAGACCCGGAAGATAAGAAATCCAAGGCCAAGGACGTGAAGCGCAAGGGGGCTGCTGTGCTCGAGCAGAACCAGACACCAAGCGGGGCAGAGATTAGCCCGAGTCTTTCAAGGGTAGCCGGTACTGTGTGTACCACGACCTCCACACCCACAACACCAACGAATGTCAAGAGCTCCGAGCCGTGCGAGAAGGAAGGATCGGCCGACGCCCCGACCGCAACGATCGAGGCTATGGCCGAGGAGGAGGAAGGAACGCAAGACGCTGGGAAGACCGCGGCCCTCGCCAAGGGTGGCGCGACCGACCTTGCGAGGATCGCTGGCAGGATCAGCCTCGCAAGGGAGACTGGAGGGATCAGCCTCGGGAGGATCATCCGCAAGGAAATGTAGGCCTCCCTCCACTGCTGCCGCAACCAAGGAGAAACGAGGACCATCATCAGGACAAGGGGGCTGGGGGCTTCCAGGAGCCGCGCGCGATCGCCTGCATCCTGGGCGGAGCTCAAGCCCCAGCCTCTCAACGCATCTTCAAGCAGTTCGCCCGCGAAGTGAATGCAGTCCTCCCCAAGCTCGAAGCCACGCGCCCCCTCAGGTGGTCGGCGTGCGCCATCACGTTCAGCTCAGCGGGTCAGCTCAAGTGCGCGGCCACAGCCGGAGTCCTCCCGATGCTTTGCTCCCCAGTCATCAGCAACGTGCAAGTCACCAGGACCCTCATCGACGGCAGGGCAGGGCTCAACGTCCTGTCCGTAGAGACATTCAACAATCTCCAAGTGCCTTACGATCAGCTTTAGCCAACCAAGCCTTTCTCCGGAGTCACCGATGGCTCCACGGTTCCGATCGGGCAGGTCCTCCTCCCTGTCACCTTCGGGGCGCGCAACAACTACCGCACCGAGCTCATCGACTTCGACATCACCCACATTCGCCTGCCATACAACGCCATCCTCGGCTACCCAGCTCTCGCCAAGTCCATGGCCGTGACTCATCACGGCTACAACGTCCTCAAGATGTCAGGAAGCGGTGGAGTCATCACGGTGCCTTGTGAAGAAAGAGACGCAATGTGCTCCCTAGAGCGAGCTTTTCAGGCCGCATCGCTTGAAGACCCAGATCGTGGGAGCGGGAGGCTCGCTGAGACCACTCCCAAGAAAAAGAAGACATCGCTAGGCCCGACCCCTCAGGAGGCAGGCCCCTCAGGGTCTGTGCCTGCTCAGGGGGCACCTCCTTCTGTCGCATAGGAAGGCGCGCACGGCGCCCTCCTCAAGCAAGGTTCGGGGGCTCCCTCCTGGAGGGACACCGACCTTGCTAAGGTCACAAGGGAGGTGCTTGGGCACCACTTGGAGGCGTGTTTCAAAGCACGTTTACCTCAGGAAGAAGCAAGGCAAGGATGGCCAAACCCTCAGGAGTTCGTCAGCCAGATCACGCAGGAGTTGCAGGAGTCAAGAGTCATGAGTGGCAGCCGCAGCTCCCCATCCAGGCAAGGACGACGGGCTGCGCGTCTACATCGACATCCCAGGGCTCAACCGAGCCACCTCTTAGGAGCGCTTCTGGCCCTCATGCGTGGGGCACTGCGAAGGCCCACCCCACAGCTACGTTCGCATGCCCTACGGCTTACCAAACCGGCCGCCGCGTACCAGCGCCTCATGGGAAGCATCCTGGAGGCTAAGGAGGACAGGCGTTCCGCAGTCCTAGCGGAGATGGAGATGGTTCACGGGGAGCCACCAGCGCCTCCGGAACCTCCCGAGGCTCCTGGGCCTGGGGGCTTGTGAAGATCGGCTTCCGCAGCTCACAACGTCCGCTACTTCAACACCCCTTCATCTTCAACACTATCAGGTGACATCTTTCAAGTTTCGTTTCCAGCTGGGAGCGCCCCCAGGGCTGCATTATTCCCAGGACGCGTGGGTCCTCCCTGCGGCATGTATCCCCTTTGACTTTATGTTCCTAGCTTACTTTGTTGGGTGCCCCCCTCGGGCTGCATCATCCCCAAATCGCTCGGGTCAGACCCAGCGGCATGTACCCTTCTTGCGTTTATTTTTGGGCCATGCATTCGACCCATCATGCTTGTTATTTGATGCCTGTCCGTGGCACCTCTTCTTCCTTCATGTCGGCTGCTTGCACGTTAAAGGGGGGGGGTACCTGAGCATCGCGACTCAAGGCTCCTACTAGCTCTCCAGCCCTCACCCTCTGGCTTTGTCCACGGCATCACGACCTGGCAAACCAGCGACGGCTGAGACCTGCTCGAGGGCCGGGACCCGAGGACGTAGAGCATCGGCATCTAACCAAATTTGCAGGAGCACATCACAAGTTAAGGCCCAATGCCAGGCGCAACCCGCCTTGAGGTAGGGCCCGTGAGTCCCGCGCTGGCTCACGGGTGCCCAGATACACCTCGTCAGGCCTTTAGTGCCTCGTCACCTCTCCAAAGCAACCAACGGCTGACCGCCGCTTGTCATAGCAGACTCTTATTCTTTTTGTGGTGGGCCTGCAGGATCCCTTCAAGGAGCAGCGCCAGGCGAGGCCCCCACGGTGTCCTCTTCACTCTCGTCCGCGTGAACCGCTTGCATGTTAAAGGGGGGGTACCTGAGCATCGCGACTCAGGGCTCCTACTGGCTCTCTAGCCCTCATCCTCTGGCTCTGTCCACGGCATCGCGACCTGGCAAACCAGCGACGGCTAAGACCCGCTCGAGGGCCGGGACCCGAGGATGTAGAGCAGAAAGGGGAGCAAAGGCAAGAGGGAAGAGGCACGCAGGGACCTCGCCAGGCAACCCCTCGCCGGCCAATGCACAGACCTAGCGCCGCACCAGGAAGCGGTTCCTGACTCTCGAGATAATTCACCCTCCAGAAACACTAGCTATCGCAGCACCGTCCCCGCATCCAATGCGATCCCGTGTTAGCAACGTCACGCTCCTTTCTCACTGAACGATGGCTGCTTGAGCGCTAAAGGGGACCTCCTGAGCATCGCGACTCAGGGGCTCTTACTGGACCCCGGGCCGCTCACCTCCTGGCCTTGACCACGGCATCGCGACCTGGCATACCAGCGACGGCTGAAGCTTGCCTTGGGACCAGGACCTGTCGGTGCAGAGCATCAAGCCCTCGGGAGGTTCGAAAGGAGAAACTAAGCTAAGGTGGGACGAGCATCTCACACTGCTTCATGATAAGGATCATATTAACAAAAGGGACCACAGACACCTTACAAGCCCCCATGGGGTGTGTTCTTGGCTCCTCGCAGGGACAAAAGACGCGTATCCTGAGGAGTCCTAACTACAGGAACCGTGGCGGCAGACGCCATCATCAACAGTGGGCCGCGTGAGGCTCGGTGCCAGCCTCATCCGAATCAGAGGTGGCGGCAGCCTAACGAGCCCGTCCTGCTCCGAGATCGACGCAGGCTCGAGGGCTCGTAGCTGTCATCGCTTGTCTCTGGAGTCGCGAAGAGCTCGGCGGAGTCGATGGATCCTCCGCCGCCCCCGCCGCCTGAGGAGCTGCTGGAAGAACGGGCGACGGCAGGCCTGGTCCCTGCCGCTCCAGAGCTTCTGCCGCTGCCTCTGGGACAACACTCCAGTCGACGCCCATCTTTGTCGAAGACCTTGAAGAGCATCATGGAAGCGCCGTCGAACTCCAGGTGGATCACGAGGGCGCCCCTCGTCCTGCAGGCCCGGGCGATCTCGTCTCAGCCCCGGGTCATGAAGACCTTACCTGGAGCGACGACCTCGACATCTGCTTAGGTCGCAGGAGTCTGGCAGTCGGCGTGCTGCAGCCAGAGCCTGAAAGGCCCCCTCGGTGGAATCTCGAAGGCGAAAGAAGGAGGAAGGCGAATCCAAGATCGAGGAGGCATGGTGGCGTGGAGCACAAACTCTTGGGAGGACCCCTCGGCGTGAACTCCAGGAGGGACAATGCACACCGCCGTGACCCGTCGGCACCGACGGCGGCGTCGTCTGTGGCGCTCGACGTCAACTCCTGCGGGGCCCTCAAGATGGGCGTACAAGGGCAGCGGGAACCCTGGCGGCGGCCGCTCGCACCAAGGCCTCGACACCTCCTGCCGAGCACCCTCATCTAGGCGGCAGAGGACCAACCGCTTCTTCGGCGGAAGCGGGTCAGGACCCTCTCGGGGGGCCTTTCCCTTCCCTTCTGCGGAGAACCGGTGGATGGGTGCCATCAGCGTGAAACGGAGCAATGGCAAAGATGAAGAAGAGGAGGAGCAGCAGAGGAAGATGAACTGGAATGGCTCACGCCGTTCCGTACTTATAGCCGGAGGAGGCCAACCGTCGGCTTCCATGATCGCAGGTAATCATGACCCGTTTTTGCATGCAGGGACTTGTCAGTTCATGCAGTTGCCGAGGTGTCATGGGGGAGCGGAGCCGACCACGTCCAATCAACCGCCACGCGGCGCCCGAGGTCGCAGGCTGTTAGGGCCCGCAGCGCTTCACACTTGCCCCTTCGCTTTGCTGCTCAGCCAAGTCCGGGCGCGCCTTGGGCCCGGGGGCTACTGTCGGCGTTCTGGGAATGGGGGTCCCCAGACTTGCCTGCCTGCGGCGTGGCTCAAGGGGCGGCCCAGCACGGCCCACCTTCACCAGCGCAAGCTCAAGACCCTCGCGAGGGGCCAAGCCTCGCGGGGTGGACGACAGGGAGCTTCCTCAGGAACGGCCTCGTCAGGCTGGCTCGCGAGGAGGCGGAGAGATCAAGGTGGGGTACCTCACGAGGTGCCCATGACGCAAGCCATGACGACCGAGGGTGCCAGGCGGGCGCCAGGCTGCGTAGTGTCCTCCTTTCCTCTTTGGTGCAAAGGGAGCAAGCGCAGGCGAGAGCATCAAGCAAAGGCATCCATTTCGGTGCAACAAGACCAAGACCGTCGCAACAACAGGAAGTCATTGTGGAGCCCAAGCAGGCGTCACCGCCAGAGCCTTTGACAGGCGAGGACCAACTTTAGTCAGGATAAGTGTACTAGATGTTCCCCTTCGAAATGGCCAATTGTTGGCGCCCTTCCCGCTCAATATTTGGGAAGATGCCCAGGGCCTTTGCCTATAAAAAGGACTAGCCACCCACAAGGTAGAGGAATCGAGATCATCTTCAGAAAACTAGTAGAAAGAGCGACTGAACTCCCCCTATCAGTTCATTGCACCGGCCAAGAACAGACCCTCGCGAGGCTGTTCTTCCTTGTATTGTTCATCATCAGCCCAAGAGGCAATCCACCACACCACACAGTGGAGTAGGGTATTACACCACAATGGTGGCCTGAACCAGTATAAACCCTGTGTCTCTTGTGTTGTTCCTTTCGTAGCTTAGATCCTTGCGAGGCGGTGAGGTGCGGGTAGGTAGAGGGCGAGATCTCCACGTGCACCCCAGTGTTCGAATCTAGAGGGTCTGCCGAAACCCGAAATCCGACATATGCCAACACAAAATTTCAGTGGAGAAAGATGACAAACCAGTTAGAGATCCTCAAAGACGATTAAATCCCAAAATGAAGGAAGTGGTAAGAAAGGAGATTCTTAAACTCCTTGAGGCAGGTATTATTTATCCCGTTGCTGGTAGTGAATGGGTAAGCCCTGTCCATTGTGTCCCTAAAAAGGGAGGTATTATCGTCGTTCCTAATGATAAAGATGAATTGATCCCGCAAAGAATTATTACAGGCTATAGGATGGTAATTGATTTCCATAAGTTAAATAAAGCTACTAAGAAAGATCATTACCCTTTACCTTTTATTGATCAAATGCTAGAAAGGCTATCCAAACACACACATTTTTTGCTTTGTAGATGGTTATTCTGGCTTCTCTCAAATACCTGTGTCCGCGAAGGATCAATCTAAAACTACTTTTACTTGCCCTTTTGGTACTTTTGCTTATACACGTATTCCTTTTGGTTTATGTAATGCACCTGCTACCTTTCAAAGATGCATGATGGCTATATTTTCTGACTTTTGTGAAAAGATTTGTGAGGTATTCATGGATGACTTCTCCGTCTATGGATCCTCTTTTGATGATTGTTTGAGCAACCTTGATCGAGTTTTGCAGAGATGCGAAGACACTAGTCTCGTCCTGAATTGGGAAAAGTGTCACTTTATGGTTAATGAAGGCATTGTCTTAGGGCACAAGATCTCCGAGAGAGGTATTGAAGTTGATAAAGCCAAAGTCGATGCTATTGAAAAGATGCCATGTTCCAAGGATATAAAAGGTATAAGAAGTTTCCTTGGTCATGTTGGCTTTTATAGGAGGTTCATTAAGGACTTTTCTAAAATCTCTAGGCCTTTGACTAACTTATTGCAAAAATATATTCCTTTTGTCTTTGATGATCATTGTGTAGAAGCATTTGAAACACTTAAGAAAGCATTGATCACTGCACCTATTGTTCAGCCACCTGATCGGAATTTACCTTTTGAAATTATGTGCGACGCTAGTGATTATGTTGTAGGTGCTGTTTTAGGGCAAAGAGTCGATAAGAAATTGAATGTTATCTAGTATGCTAGTAAGACTCTTGATACTGCCCAGAGAAACTATGCTACTACTGAAAAAGAGTTCTTAGCAGTTGTGTTTGCATGTGATAAGTTTAGACATTATATTCTTGATTCCAAAGTTACTATTTACACTGATCATGCTGCTATTAAATAGCTTATGGAAAAGAAAGATGCTAAGCCTAGACTCATTAGATGGGTTCTCTTGCTCCAAGAATTTGACTTGCATATTATTGATAGAAAGGGAGCTGAGAACCCCGTTGCAGACAACTTGTCTAGGTTAGAGAATGTTCTTGATGACCCACTGCCTATTAATGATAGTTTTCCTGATGAACAATTAGCGGTTGTCAATGCTTCTTGTACTGCTCCTTGGTATGCTGATTATGCTAATTACATTGTTGCTAAATATATACCGCCTAGTTTCACATACCAGCAAAAGAAAAAGTTCTTTTATGATTTAAGACATTACTTCTGGGATGATCCACACCTTTATAAAGAAGGAGTAGATGGTATTATTAGACGTTGTGTGCCTGAGCATGAACAGGAACACATCCTACGCAAGTGTCACTCTGAATATTATGGAGGACACCACGCTGGAGATAGAACTGCACAAAAGGTACTACAATTTGGTTTTTATTGGCCTACTCTCTTCAAAGATGCTCGTAAGTTTGTCTTATCTTGTGATGAATGTCAAAGAATAGGTAACATCAGTAGACGTCAAGAAATGCCTATGAATTATTCCCTTGTTACTGAACCGTTTGATGTTTGGGGCTTTGATTATATGGGACCTTTTCCTGCCTCTAATGGATATAAACATATTTTAGTTGTTGTTGATTACGTTACTAAGTGGTTAGAAGCTATTCCAACTAGTAGTGCTGATCATAACACTTCTATTAAAATGCTTAAAGAAGTTATTTTTCCGAGGTTTGGAGTCCCTAGATATCTTATGACTGATGGTGGTTCACACTTTATTCATGGTGCTTTCCGTAAGATGCTTGCTAAGTATGATGTCAATCATAGAATCGCATCTCCTTATCACCCGCAGTCCAGTGGTCAAGTAGAGTTGAGCAATAGAGAGCTCAAATTAATTTTGCAAAAGACTGTGAATAGATCTAGAAAGAATTGGTCCAAAAAACTTGACGATGCATTATGGGCCTATAGAACTGCATACAAAAATCCTATGGGTATGCCTCCATATAAGATGGTTTATGGAAAAACATGTCATTTACCTCTTGAACTTGAACATAAAGCATATTGGGCTATTAAAGAGCTCAATTATGACTTCAAACTTGCCGGTGAGAAGAGGTTGTTTGATATTAGCTCACTTGATGAATGGAGAACCCAAGCATATGAGAATGCCAAGCTTTTCAAAGAAAAAGTCAAACGCTGGCATGATAAGAGGATACAAAAGAGTGAGTTTAACGTAGGAGATTATGTGTTATTATTCAACTCTCGTTTAAGATTTTTTGCAGGAAAACTTCTCTCAAAATGGGAAGGTCCCTACGTTATCGAGGAGGTCTATCATTCTGGTGCTATAAAAATCAACAACTTCGAAGGCACTAATCCGAGGGTGGTTAACGGTCAAAGAATTAAACATATATTTCAGGTAATCCTATCAATGTTGAAACTAATATTATTGAAACCATAACCCCCGAGGAATACATAAGAGACACTTTCCAGAATGTTCCAGACTCCAAAAAGGCATAGGTACGTGGTACGGTAAGTAAACCGACTCCAAAACAACTCTAATGGCAATTTTTATCAGTTTTGGATTATTTAAGATTTTTAGGAAGAAAGAAGTAGTCCGAAAGGGACACGAGGCTCCCATGAGAGAGGAGGTCACCCCCCCTGTAGGGCGTGCCCCCTGTCTCGTGGGCACCTCGTGTGCCTCCCGGACTCCGTTTTCTTGTATGTTACGTATTTTGGTCGGTAAAAATTCATCATATATACTCCCGAAGGTTTTGACCACCGTATCACGCAAATATCCTCTGTTTTCGTTTCGAGCTGTTTCCGTTGCAGATTTAGAGCACCGTGACTTCTCCCTCCTCCAACAACGAAGACAAGGATGCTTGGCTATTGAAGATAGAGTTGAAAAGAGAGGAACCAGAAGAGATCAACAAGGATGAAGGGATCAAGAAGGCCATGGAGGTTCAAGCTTTGTTGGTGAAAGAAGAAGACATCCCTCAACCTTTACCTAACCTTTTCACTCCAACAGAGATTGAAGCTTTCAAGATGATTGAGTTAGCCCGCATACAGAACAAGTATCTCACACAGGAGAATATTTTGTTGAAGAATCATATTGCTGGGCTCAAGGGCATTATCCGCAAGTTGGAGGAGCTTTTACGCTCGATGTGAGATTATCCACCGCCATCATCACCACCTCCATCACCTCCGAGGAAATAATCACATGGGTATGGGCACTCCCCTTGGCTACTGCCAAGCTTGGGGGAGGTGCCCCGGTATCGTATCACCATCACACTCCTATCTTTACTGCTTTATTTAGTTCGATCCTTTTAGTAGTATCTTGATCTAGTAGATTGAAGTTTTGATATCAAGTAGTTTCGAGCTTTGCATTGTGATCTCTTTTTGTAAGCGAGTCCGTGTGCTTTTAATCTACAATAAAGATTTGTTGGAAATATGCCCTAGAGGCAATAATAAATTGATTATTATTATATTTCCTTGTTCATGATAATCGTTTATTATCCATGCTAGAATTGTATTGATAGGAAACTCAGATACATGTGTGGATACATAGACAACACCATGTCCCTAGTAAGCCTCTAGTTGACTAGCTCGTTAATCAATAGATGGTTACGGTTTCCTGACCATGGACATTGGATGTCGTTGATAACGGGATCACATCATTAGGAGAATGATGTGATGGACAAGACCCAATCCTAAGCCTAGCACAAGATCATGTAGTTCGTATGCTAAAGCTTTTCTAATGTCAAGTATCATTTCCTTAGACCATGAGATTGTGCAACTCCTGGATACCGTAGGAGTGCTTTGGGTGTGCCAAACGTCACAACGTAACTGGGTGGCTATAAAGGTACACTACGGGTATCTCTGAAAGGGTCTGTTGGGTTGGCACGAATCGAGATTGGGATTTTGTCACTCCGTGTAAACGGAGAGGTATCTCTGGGCCCACTCGGTAGGACATCATCATAATGTGCACAATGTGACCAAGGGGTTGATCACGGGATGATGTGTTACGGAACGAGTAAAGAGACTTGCCGGTAACGAGATTGAACAAGGTATCGGTATACCGACGATCGAATCTCGGGCAAGTACCATACCGCTAGACAAAGGGAATTGTATACGGGATTGATTGAGTCCTTGACATCGTGGTTCATCCGATGAGATCATCGTGGAACATGTGGGAGCCAACATGGGTATCCAGATTCCGCTGTTGGTTATTGACCGGAGAACGTCTCGGTCATGTCTGCATGTCTCCCGAACCCGTAGGGTCTACACACTTAAGGTTCGATGACGCTAGGGTTATAAAGGAAGTTTGTATGTGGTTACCGAATGTTGTTCGGAGTCCCGGATGAGATCCCGGACGTCACGAGGAGTTCCGGAATGGTCCGGAGGTAAAGATTTATATATAGGAAGTCCTGTTTCGGCCATCGGGAGAAGTTTCGGGGTCATCGGTATTGTACCGGGACCACCGGAAGGGTCCCGGGGGCCCACCGGGTGGGGACACCTGCCCCGGGGGGCCACATGGGCTGTAGGGGGTGCGCCTTGGCCTACATGGGCCAAGGGCACCAGCCCCTAGAGGCCCATGCGCCAAGATAAAGGAAAAAGGGGAGAGTCCTAAAGGGGGAAGGCACCTCCGAGGTGCCTTGGGGAGGATGGACTCCTCCCCCCTCCTTAGCCGCACCCCTTTCTTGGAGTAGGGGGCAAGGCTGCGCCTCCCCCTTCTCCCCTGCCCCTATATATAGTGGAGGGGAGGGAGGGCATCCATACCTGAGCCCTTGGCGCCTCCCTCCCTCCCGTGACACCTCCTCCTCTCCCGTAGGTGCTTGGCGAAGCCCTGCAGGATTGCCACGCTCCTCCATCACCACCACGCCGTTGTGCTGCTGCTGGATGGAGTCTTCCTCAACCTCTCCCTCTCTCCTTGCTGGATCAAGGCGTGGGAGACATCGTCGAGCTGTACGTGTGTTGAACGCGGAGGTGCCGTCCGTTCGGCACTAGGATCATCGGTGATCTGAATCACGACGAGTACGACTCCATCAACTCCGTTCACTTGAACGCTTCCGCTTAGCGATCTACAAGGGTATGTAGATGCACTCCCCTATCTACTCGTTGCTGGTCTCTCCCTAGATAGATCTTGGTGTTACGTAGGAAAATTTTTGAATTTCTGCTACGTTCCCCAACAGTGGCATCATGAGCTAGGTCTATTGCGTAGATTCTTTGCACGAGTAGAACACAAAGTAGTTGTGGGCGTCGATATTGTTCAATATGCTTGCCGTTACTAGTCTTATCTTGATTCGGCGGCATCGTGGGATGAAGCGGCCCGGACCAACCTTACACGTACACTTACGTGAGACCGGTTCCACCGACAAACATGCACTAGTTGCATAAGGTGGCTGGCGGGTGTCTGTCTCTCCCACTTTAGTCGGATCGGATTCGATGAAAAGGGTCCTTATGAAGGGTAAATAGCAATTGGCATATCACGTTGTGGTTCATGCGTAGGTAAGAAACGTTCTTGCTAGAAACCCATAGCAGCCACGTAAAACATGCAAACAACAATTAGAGGACGTCTAACTTGTTTTTGCAGGGTATGCTATGTGATGTGATATGGACAAAGGATGTGATGAATGATATATGTGATGTATGAGATTGATCATGTTCTTGTAATAGGAATCACGACTTGCATGTCGATGAGTATGACAACCGGCAGGAGCCATAGGAGTTGTCTTAATTTATTTGTGACCTGCGTGTCAACTTAAACGTCATGTAATTACTTTACTTTATTGCTAACCGTTAGCCATAGTAGTAGAAGTAATAGTTGGCGAGGCAACTTCATGAAGACACGATGATGGAGATCATGATGATGGAGATCATGGTGTCATGCCGGTGACGATGATGATCATGGAGCCCCGAAGATGGAGATCAAAAGGAGCAAAGTGATGATGGCCATATCATGTCACTATTTGATTGCATGTGATGTTTATCATGTTTATACATCTTATTTACTTAGAACAACGGTAGTAAATAAGATGATCCCTTACAACAATTTCAAGAAGTGTTCTCCCCTAACTGTGCACCGTTGCGATAGTTCGTGTTTCGAAGCACCACGTGATGATCGGGTGTTAGATTCTAACGTTCACATACAACGGGTGTAAGACAGATTTACACACGCAAAACACTTAGGGTTAACTTGACGAGCCTAGCATGTACAGACATGGCCTCGGAACACGGAGACCGAAAGGTCGAGCATGAGTCGTATAGAAGATACGATCAACATGAAGATGTTCACCGATGATGACTAGTCCGTCTCACGTGATGATCGGACACGGCCTAGTTTGACTCGGATCATGTAATCACTTAGATGACTAGAGGGATGTCTATCTGAGTGGGAGTTCATAAGATGAACTTAATTATCCTGAACATAGCCAAAAGGATTTTGCAAATTATGTCGTAGCTCACGCTATAGTTCTACTGTTTAGATATGTTCCTAGAGAAAAATTAGTTGAAAGTTGATAGTAGCAATTATGCGGACTAGGTCCGTAAACTGAGGATTGTCCTCATTGCTTCATAGAAGGCTTATGTCCTTAATGCACCGCTCAGTGTGCTGAACCTCGAATGTTGTCTGTGGTTGTTGCGAACATCTGACATACACGTTTTGATAACTACGTGATAGTTCAGTTAAACGGTTTAGAGTTGAGGCACCAAAGACATTTTTGAAACGTCGCGAAACATATGAGATGTTTTGAGGGCTGAAATTGGGATTTCAGGCTCGTGCCCATGTCAAGAGGTATAAGACCTCCGATGACTTTCTTAACCTGCAAACTAAGGAGAAAAGCTCAATTGTTGAGCTTGTGCTCAGATTGTCTGAGTACGACAATCACTTGAATCGAATAGGAGTTGATCTTCCAGATGAGATAGTGATGTTTCTCCAAAGACATTGCCACCAAGCTGTTAGAGCTTCGTGATGAACTATAACATATCAGGGATAGATATGATGATCCTTGAGGTATTCGCGATGTTTGACACCGCGAAAGTAGAAATCAAGAAGGAGCATCAATTGTTGATGGTTGGTGAAACCACTAGTTTCAAGAAGGGCAAGGGCAAGAAGGGATACTTCATGAAACGGCAAATCAGCTGCTGCTCTAGTGAAGAAACCCAAGGTAAAACCCAAACCCGAGACTAAGTGCTTCTGTAATAAGGGGAACAACCACTAGAGCAGAATTACCCTAGATACTTGGTAGATAAGAAGGCTGGCAAGGTCGATAGAAGTATATTGGATATACATTATGTTAATGTGTACTTTACTAGTACTCCTAGTAGCACCAGGGTATTAGATACCGGTTCGGTTGCTAAGTGTTAGTAACTCGAAACAAAAGGCTACGGAATAAACGGAGACTAGCTAAAGGTGAGCTGACGATATGTGTTGGAAGTTTTTCCAAGCTTGATATGATCAAGCATCGCACGCTCCCTCTACCAAAGAGATTAGTATTAAACCTGAATGGTTTATTGAATCTCGATCGTAGTGATACACATTTTCATGCCAAAAGATAGTAATGATAGTACCACTTACTGGTGGCACTGCCATGTAAGTCATATTGGTTTAAAACGCATGAAGAAGCTCCATATTGATGGATCTTTGGGCTCACTCATTTTTGAAAAGTTTGAGACATGCGAACCATGTCTATTGGTATATATGCATGAAGAAACTCCATGCAAATGGATCGTTTGGACTCACTTGATTTTGGATCACTTGAGATATGCAAATCATACCACATAGGCAAGATGACTGAAAAGCCTCGGTTTCAGTAAAATGGAACAAGATAGCAACTTGTTGGAAGTAACACATTTTGATGTGTGCAGTCCAATGAGTGCTGAGGCATGCAGTGAATATCGTTATGTTCTTACTTCACAGATGATTCGAGTAGATGTTGAGTATATTTACTTGATGAATCACGAGTCTGAATTATTGAAAGGTTCAAGTAATTTCAGTGTGAAGTTGAAAGATCGTCGTGACAAGAGGATAAAAGATCTATGATATGATCATAGAGATGAATATCTGAATTACGAGTTTGGCACAGAATTAAGACATTGTGGAAATTGTTTCGCAATTAATACCGCCTGGAACACCATAGAGTGATGGTGTGTCCGAACATCATAACTGCACCCTATTGGATATGATGCATACCATGATGTCTCTTATCGAAGTACCACTATCGTTCATGGGTTAGGCATTAGAGACAACCACATTCACTTTAAATAGGGCACCACATAATTCCGTTGAGATGACACCGTATGAATTATGGTTTAGAGAAACCTAAGCTGTCATTTCTTAGAAGTTTGGGGCTGCGACGCTTATGTGAAAAGTTTCAGGATTGATAAGCTCGAACCCAAAGCGGATAAAATACATCTTCATAGGACACCCAAAACAGTTGGGTATACCTCCTAATTCAGATCCGAAAGCAATAGGGATTGTTTCTAGAATTGGGTCCTTTCTCGAGGAAAAGTTTCTCTCGAAAGAATTGAGTGGGAGGATGGTGGAGACTTGATGAGGTTATTGAACCATCACTTCAACCAGTGTGTAGCAGGGCACAGGAAGTTGTTCCTGTGGCACCTACACCAATTGAAGTAGAAGCTTATGATAGTGATCATGAAACTTCAGATCAAGTCACTCCCAAACCTCGTGAGATGACAAGGATGCGTACTACTTCAGAGTGGTACGTAATCCTGTCTTGGAAGTCATGTTGCTAGACAACAATGAACCTACGAGCTATGGAGAAGCGATGGTGGGCCCAAATTCCGACAAATGGTTAGAAGCCATAAAATCCGAGATAGGATCCATGTATGAAAACAAAGTGTAGACTTTGGAAGAACTACTTGATGGTCGTAAGGTTGTTAGGTACATATGGATTTTGAAAGGAAGACAGACAATGATGGTAAGTGTCACCATTGAGAAAGCTCGACTTGTCGTTAAGATGTTTTTCGACAAGTTCAAGGAGTTGACTACGATGAGACTTTCTCACTCGTAGCGATGCTAAGAGTCTGTTGGAATTATATTAGCAATTACTGCATTATTTATGAAATCTTGCAGATAGGATGTCAAAACATTGTTTCCTCGACGATTCTTGAGGAAAGGTTGTATGTGATACAACCGAAAGGTTTTGTCTATCCTGAAATATGCTAATAAGTATGCAAAGCTCCAGCAATCCTTCTGAGGACTGGAGAGAGCATCTCGGAGTTGGAATGTATGCTTTGATGATGATCAAAGATTTTGGGTGTATACAAAGTTTATGAGAAACTTGTATTTCCAAAGAAGTGAGTGGGAGCACTATAGAATTTCTGATAAGTATATGTTGTTGATCAGAAATGATGTAGAATTTCTGGAAAGCATATAGGGTTATTTGAAAGGTGTTTTTCAATGGAAAACCTGGATTAAGCTACTTGAACATTGAGCATCAAGATCTATAAGGATAGATCAAAACGCTTAATAGTACTTTCAAATGAGCACATACCTTGACATGATCTTGAAGGTGTTCAAGATGGATCAGTCAAAGAAGGAGTTCTTGCCTGAGTTGTAAGGTATGAAGTTAAGACTTAAAGCTCGACCACGGCAGAAGAAAGAGGAAGGACGAAGGTCGTCCCCTATGCTTTTATCATAGGCTCTCTACAGTATGCTATGCTGTGTACCGCACCTGAAGTGTGCCTTGCCATGAGTCAGTCAAGGGGTACAAGAGTGATCCAAGAATGGATCACAGGACAGCGGTCAAAGTTATCCTTAGTAACTAGTGGACTAAGGAATTTTCTCAATTATGGAGGTGGTAAAAGAATTCGTCGTAAAGGGTTACGTCGATGCAAGCTTAACACCTATCCGGATAGCTCTGAGTAGAGATACCAGATACGTATAATGGAGCGACAATTTAGAATAGCTCCAAGTAGAACAGTTATTTGGAATAGCTCCAAATAGAACGTGGTAGCTGCATCTAGGAGATGACATAGAGATTTGTAAATCACACACGGATCTGAAAGGTTCAGACCCGTTGACTAAAACCTCTCTCACAAGCAACATGATCAAACATAAAACTCATTGAGTGTTAATCACATAGTGATGTGAACTAGACTACTGACTCTAGTAAACTCTTGGGTATTAGTCACATGGCGATGTGACCTTGAGTGTTAATCACATATCGATGTGAACTAGATTATTGACTCTAGTGCAAGTGGGAGACTGTTGGAAATATGCCCTAGAGGCAATAATAAATTGATTATTATTATATTTCCTTGTTCATGATAATCGTTTATTATCCATGCTAGAATTGTATTGATAGGAAACTCAGATACATGTGTGGATACATAGACAACACCATGTCCCTAGTAAGCCTCTAGTTGACTAGCTCGTTAATCAATAGATGGTTACGGTTTCCTGACCATGGACATTGGATGTCGTTGATAACGGGATCACATCATTAGGAGAATGATGTGATGGACAAGACCCAATCCTAAGCCTAGCACAAGATCATGTAGTTCGTATGCTAAAGCTTTTCTAATGTCAAGTATCATTTCCTTAGACCATGAGATTGTGCAACTCCCGGATACCGTAGGAGTGCTTTGAGTGTGCCAAACGTCACAACGTAACTGGGTGGCTATAAAGGTACACTACGGGTATCTCTGAAAGTGTCTGTTGGGTTGGCACGAATCGAGATTGGGATTTTGTCACTCCGTGTAAACGGAGAGGTATCTCTGGGCCCACTCGGTAGGACATCATCATAATGTGCACAATGTGACCAAGGGGTTGATCACGGGATGATGTGTTACGGAACGAGTAAAGAGACTTGCCGGTAACGAGATTGAACAAGGTATCGGTATACCGACGATCGAATCTCGGGCAAGTACCATACCGCTAGACAAAGGGAATTGTATACGGGATTGATTGAGTCCTTGACATCGTGGTTCATCCGATGAGATCATCGTGGAACATGTGGGAGCCAACATGGGTATCCAGATTCCGCTGTTGGTTATTGACCGGAGAACGTCTCGGTCATGTCTGCATGTCTCCCGAACCCGTAGGGTCTACACACTTAAGGTTCGATGACGCTAGGGTTATAAAGGAAGTTTGTATGTGGTTACCGAATGTTGTTCGGAGTCCCGGATGAGATCCCGGACGTCACGAGGAGTTCCGGAATGGTCCGGAGGTAAAGATTTATATATAGGAAGTCCTGTTTCGGCCATCGGGAGAAGTTTCGGGGTCATCGGTATTGTACCGGGACCACCGGAAGGGTCCCGGGGGCCCACCGGGTGGGGACACCTGCCCCGGGGGGCCACATGGGCTGTAGGGGGTGCGCCTTGGCCTACATGGGCCAAGGGCACCAGCCCCTAGAGGCCCATGCGCCAAGATAAAGGAAAAAGGGGAGAGTCCTAAAGGGGGAAGGCACCTCCGAGGTGCCTTGGGGAGGATGGACTCCTCCCCCCTCCTTAGCCGCACCCCTTTCTTGGAGTAGGGGGCAAGGCTGCGCCTCCCCCTTCTCCCCTGCCCCTATATATAGTGGAGGGGAGGGAGGGCATCCATACCTGAGCCCTTGGCGCCTCCCTCCCTCCCGTGACACCTCCTCCTCTCCCGTAGGTGCTTGGCGAAGCCCTGCAGGATTGCCACGCTCCTCCATCACCACCACGCCGTTGTGCTGCTGCTGGATGGAGTCTTCCTCAACCTCTCCCTCTCTCCTTGCTGGATCAAGGCGTGGGAGACATCGTCGAGCTGTACGTGTGTTGAACGCGGAGGTGCCGTCCGTTCGGCACTAGGATCATCGGTGATCTGAATCACGACGAGTACGACTCCATCAACTCCGTTCACTTGAACGCTTCCGCTTAGCGATCTACAAGGGTATGTAGATGCACTCCCCTATCTACTCGTTGCTGGTCTCTCCATAGATAGATCTTGGTGTTACGTAGGAAAATTTTTGAATTTCTGCTACGTTCCCCAACAAGATTAGTGTTGAGTCAAGGGCTTTGCTATGTTGCTATGATCTTAAGAAAGTAGAAAGAACAAAAGAGTTCATATTGATCTTATGGATAGTGATAACTTCACACATAGAAAGTATGAGGCATAAAAATTGTTGAGAGTTGATGAACGTAGCCTTGGTCATCGTTGCAATTAATAGGAAGTGATAAGGAAAGAGGGGTTCACATATAAATATATTATCTTGGACATCTTTTATGATTGTGAAGCACTCATTAAGTATGGCATGCTAAAAGAGTTGACGTTGGACAAGGAAGACAACGTAATGGTCTATGTTTTCTGACATCTCAGTTAAAGTATATTGTCATTGACCTTCCAAACATGTTGAGCTTGCCTTTCCCCCTCATGCTAGCAAAAATTCCTAGCACTAAGTAGAGATACTACTTGTGCTTCCAAATATCCTTAAACCTAGTTTTTGCCATAAGAGTCCACCATATCTACCTATGGATTGAGTAAGATCCTTCAAGTAAGTTGTCATCGGTGCAAGCAATACAAATTGCTCTCTAAATATGTATGACTTATTAGTGCAGAGAAAATAAGCTTTGTACGAACTTGTTGTGGAAGTAATAAAAGCGACGGATTGCATAATAAAGGTCCACATACAAGGGGCAATATAAAGTGACATTCTTTTGCACTAAGATTTTATGCATCAACCCTAAACGCGCATGACAACCTCTGCTTCCCTCTGCGAAGGGCCTATCTTTTACTTTAAGTTTTTACTTTATGCTTGAGTCAAGGTGATCCTCACCTTTCCCTTTTTCATTTTATCCTTTGGCAAGCTCCTCGTGTTTGAAAGACCATGCTACATATATCCAATTGGATGTAAGTTGGCATAGGCTATTATTCTTGACATCACCTAAAGGTGAATACGTTGGGAGGCAACACAATAAGCCCCTATCTTTCTCAGTGTCCGGTTGAAACTCTATAACCACAAGTATTGCGTGAGTGTTAACAATTATAGGAGACTACGAGATAGTTGAGTATGTGAGCTTGCTGAAAAGCTCTATTATTGACTCTTTCTGATGTTATGATAAATTGCAATTGCTTCAATGACTGAGATTATAGTTTATTAGTTCCCAATGAAGTTTATGAACCATACTTGACATTGTGAATTGCTTATTACTTGAGCATAGGAAATCATATGACAAAATCTATTTATATTACTATTATTAGAATGATCATGATGCCCTCATGTCCGCATTTTATTTTTATCAACACCTCTATCTCTAAACATGTGGATATATTTTTCGATTTCGGCTTCCGCTTGAGGACAAGCGAGGTCTAAGCTTGGGGGAGTTGATACGTCCATTTTGCATCATGCTTTTATATCAATATTTATTGCATTATGGGCTGTTATTACACATTATATCTCAATACTTATGGCTATTCTCTCTTATTTTACAAGGTTTACCATGAAGAGGGGGAATGCCGGCAGCTGGAATTCTGGCTGGAAAAGGAGCAAACGTTGGAAACCTATTCTGCACAACTCCAAAAGTCCTGAAACTCCACGAAACAACTTTTTGGATTTAATAAGAATTTATGAGCAAAAGAAATAGGCAAGGGGGGCCACACCCTGTCCAGGAGAGAGGGGCCGCCCCGCTCCCCTGTAGGGCGCGGCCCCCTATCTCCTGGGCCCCCTGGTGAGCCTCCGGCATCCATCTTCTGCTATATCATCACTCTTACCCTCGAAAAAATCATGGGCAAGCTTACGGGACGAAACTCCGCCGCCACGAGGCGGAACCTTGGCGGAATCAATCTAGGGCTCTGGTGGAGCTGTTTTGCCGGGGATACTTCCCTCCGGGAGGGGGAAATCATCACCAACGTCATCACCAACGATCCTCTCATCGGGAGGGGGTCAATCTCCATCAACATCTTCACTAGCACCATCTCCTCTCAAAACCCTAGTTCATCTCTTGTATCCAATCTTGTATCAAAACCACAAATTGGTACCTGTGGGTTGCTAGTAGTGTTGATTACTCCTTGTAGTTGATACTAATTGGTTTACTTGGTGGAAGATCATATGTTCAGATCCTTTATGCATATTATTACTCCTCTGATTATGAACATGAATATGCTTTGTGAGTAGTTACGTTTGTTCCTGAGAACATGGGTGAAGCCTTGCTATTAGTAGTCATGTGAATTTGTTATTCGTTTGATATTTTGATGAGATGTATGTTGTCTTTCCTCTAGTGGTGTTATGTGAACGTCGACTACATGACACTTCACCATTATTTGGGCCTAGAGGAAGGCATAGGGAAGTAATGAGTAGATGATGGGTTGCTAGAGTGACAGAAGCTTAAACCCTAGTTTATGCGTTGCTTCGTTAGGGGTTGATATGGACCCATATGTTTAATGTTGTGGTTAGGTTTACCTTAATACTCCTTTTTGTAGTTGTGGATGCTTGCAATAGGGGTTAATCATAAGTGGGATGCTTGTCCAAGTTAGGGCAGTACCCAAGTGCCGGTCCATCCACATATCAAATTATGAAAGTACCGAACGCGAATCTTATGAAGGTGATGAAAACTAGCTTGACGATAATTCCCAATGTGTCCTCGGAGCTCCTTCTTCATTATTAGAATTTGTCCAGGCTTATCCTTTGCTACATAAAGGATTGGGCCACCTTGCTGCACTTTATTTACTTTATTTACTTTTTGCTCGTTACTATTTATCTTATCACAAAACTATCTATCACCTACTATTTCAGTGCTTGCAGAGAAAACCTTATTGAAAATCGCTTATCATTTCCTTCTGCTCCTTGTTGGGTTCGACACTCTTACTTATCGAAAGGACTACGATAGATCCCTACACTTGTGGGTCATCAGAGACAACATGAATCCCGACGGACAAACTAGACAAGGAACAAAGCTGAAATTAAAGATAAACTCATAGAAAAGGGGTCCGTCGATAGATGTCCTAATTAACATAGTCGGCTTGACCTAGATGGCGGTCGAGTAGTTTTCGTGCATGTGCCCCCAGTGACTAGACCAATTCAGTTGTCGCTGTTTAACCCTCGCAGTGATCCGAAGCACATGACACCTAATTTTGTGAGATGACAAGAAACCTTTTTTAGATTTCTCACCACAACTACAGCCATGTACAACACAGCCTGCATGATATGTAGACGATAGCCAATCCAGGCGTGTCTGCAGGAGTCTGGTCACATGCATGGACAAACTGATCTTCTGTGTCTTGCAGGGATCATCCAGGCACCAACGTAGTACAACATTTCTCTAGTACTATCGCTCGTCTCCCTCTTCTATTAAGTCACTCGACTTGCGGGGCCCGGGAGTGTGCCTATGGTCGGTTCTCAATTGCGGTCCCACATGTGTGTGCAAACACAATATGACGCGTGTTCCATTCGGAGAGCAGCATGACAGACCGACCGACCGTCTGGGGTGCGATGCGAACGCGACGGGTGTGATGTATACTCCGTACATGTGTATCCCCGTGTTCTAGAGGCTTTTCTCCATGGCGCAATCCATGGATACAAAATTAGTATGTTGTACTATTTAAGAGTCGAGGGCGGGGCTTTTCCTGTGCGGTAGGCGGGGCAGTTCCGCCTAGTCGGTTCGACAGAGATGCGACAAGATGAGGGAGTAGGCTGCTGCAAACGTAGGGCTGTGTGATTTGACAGCGAGTTACTGCTGGACAGGTGGGGCCCCGTGATTTAACTTGCCATTATCATTTTAACTGCGGCGCTATGACCGGCGTGAGTCTGCCGATTCCTGGCCACCTCCATACAGGTGCCTCTCCCAATGCTCCACCATGTAGTAGAGGATGGCTCTTGCATGAGAGCCCACTTCTCCACTTTTTCCTTGCCTCTCTTTCCTCCACATATGCAAAAATGCCATGTAAAGCGCACTATTGTACTTACTTGCTCCTACAAGTGCTAAGCTTGCCACATAGGCATAAAGTTTGATGTGGAAAGTTTGGTGACCCAAGGAAGAAACGGTGCTAAGCGCGTGTACCTAGGTGAAAAGACAATTTTGAGTCTATAGCTAATTAAATGAAGCAAACTTAGCAACAAAAAACTAATAAGCACACCATTTCATTGGAAGAGGTCACTCCTTGGCAAATGCAATAAATACTACTCCCTCTGTCCCATAATATAAGAACATTTTTGACACTACACTAGTGTCAAAAATGTTCTTATATTATGGGACGGAGGGAGTATGAAGAAAGAGATAGAGAGAAGTAAAAAAATACACTTATAGCCAACCTTATAGCTAACCTTGTTGTAGTATGAGTGACTAAGTGATGACTATGTATGACATGCCAACATCAGATAGCCTAACGCACCGTGTTAAATCTCCAAGGGCACGACCACGCGAGTGACGCGATGGTTGTGGTAGGCGCGACCATGATACGGGCTACTGGCAGCCCTTGGATCAGAGATAAAACGGTCACATGCTAAGTTGCTGAAAATTTGCAGAATAACCCTCCAGGATAGGATATTCAACCATAGGTCTAGAATCACAACATGCAATCATTTGATCTCAGATCCAAGGGCTCTCGAAAGCCCGTATCATGGGAGAATGGAAAGCCACTACCCTGCCGTTCTCACGCTGGCAGTTGTAGGACCTTGAAGTATGTCTAGAGGGGGGGGGGTGATTAGACTACTTGACCAATTAAAAACTTAACCTTTTCCCAATTTTAGAGTTTGGCAGATTTTAGCTATATTTGGACAAGTCAAGCAATCATCACACAATTCAAGCAAGCATGCAAAGAGTATATAGCAGCGGATATTAATGCATTCAACTTGCAAGAAAGTAAGGGGAAGGGTTTGGAGGATTCAAACGCAGTTGGAGACACGGATGTTTTTGTCGTGGTTCCAGTAGGTGGTGCTATCGTACATCCACGTTGATGGAGACTTCAATCCACAAAGGGTAATGGCTGCGCGAGTCCACGGAGGGCTCCACCCAAGAAGGGTCCACGAAGAAGCAACCTTGTCTATCCCACCATGGCTGTCGCCCACGAAGGACTTGCCTCACTAGCGGTAGATCTTCACGAAGTAGGCGATCTCCTTGCCCTTACAAACTCCTTGGTTCAACTCCACAATCTTGTCGGAGGCTCGAGAGTGACACCTAGCCAATCTAGGAGACACCACTCTCCAAGAAGTAACAAATGGTGCATTGATGATGAACTCCTTGCTCTTGTGCTTCAAATGATAGTCTCCCCAACACTCAACTCTCTCTCATAGGATTTGGATCTGGTGGAAAGAAGATTTGAGTGGAAAGCAACTTGGGGAAGGCTAGAGATCAAGATTCATATGGTAGGAATGGAATATCTTGGCCTCAACACATGAGTAGGTGGTTCTCTCTCAGAACTGGTAAGTTGGAAGTGTAGGTTTGTTCTGATGGCTCTCTCCACGAACGAAGAGGAGGTGGAGGGGTATATATAGCCTCCACACAAAATCTAACTGTTACACACAATTTACCAATCTCGGTGGGACCGAATCAACAAACTCGGTCGGACCGATTCAGTAAACCTAGTGACCGTTAGGATTTTCGGTGGGCTAACATGCAACTCGGTAGGACCGATATGGTTAGGGTTAGGGCATAACGTAATCTCGGTGAGACCGATTACACAAACTCGGTGAGACCGATTTTGGTAATTAGCTAACTAGAGAGTTGGTTAGGTAAACTTGGTGGGACCGATCCGCTCTTTTCGGTGAGACCGAAATGTTACGAAAGGGAAACAGAGAGTTTACATTGCAATCTCGGTGGGACCGATCGCTCACTTCGGTTAGACCGAAACGTTACAAAGGGAAACAGAGAGATTACAATCCCATCTCGATGAGACCGAGATCCCTATCGGTGAGACCGATTTGCCTAGGGTTTGTGGCAGTGGCTATTACATCTGAACTCGGTGGCGCCGGATAGAAAGAATCGGTGTGACTGATTTTGACTTTAGGTTTAGGTCATATGTGGATGTGGGAAAGTAGTTGAGGATATTTGGAGCATATCACTAAGCACTTGAAGCAAGAGGCTCATTAAATAACACCTCATCCATCCTTGATAGTATTGGCTTTTCCTATAGACTCAATGTGATCTTGGATCACTAAAATGTAAAATGAAGAGTCTTGAGCTTTTGAGCTTGAGCCAATCCTTTGTCCTTGATATTTTGAGGGATCCACTTTCATCATCCATGCCATGCCATTCATTGAGCTTTCCTGAAATATTTGTCTTGGAATAGCATTAGCTCAATGAGCTATATGTTGTTATGAATCACCAAAACCACCTAGGGATAGTTGCACTTTCAATCTCCCCCTTTTTGGTAATTGATGACAACATATAGATCAAAGCTTCGACAAATGATAATAAGATTGAAAAACATCGTCGCTTTGAGAAGTATGTGATAAGCAAGAGCTCCCCCTAAATTTGTGCATAGTTTAAAATTTTGCTTTGGACTGCAAATGCACAAGGAATTAGGCTCATGGGTTACTCTTCCATGTCACATACATCTTGGTGGAGCGCTCAAAATAATAAAGATTGAATACATGCACTCATCGCCAAGCAAAGTGAATGATCATATAAGGATAGGTAAGATAATATCATCAAACAATCATAAGTGTAGCTTATGATCAAACACATGATCATCAATGTCTCACAGGTAATTGCATAGTATCTCAAGCAATCAAAAGCAAACAAAGTTCAACCAAGAAGACAAGAGAGAACAAAAGCAACACTCTCTCTCGAAGCCTATGATCTATACATTTTTCTCCCCCTTTGGCAACAAGTTACCAAAAAGTTCATAGAAAATGCATAGTGCTAGATCGACTCTCAGGCTTGGTCTTCAGGTGGTGGTGGTGTCCGGATAACTCCAAGAATGAAGGCTTCAGTTGATGTAGATGGTGCTGGAGGAGTTGATGCTAGAGCTGGTTGCACTGGAGTTGTAGGAGCTGTAGCTGGTGCTGATGATGTGGCTCTAGTGTCTGTCATAGAGGGGGTGATTAGACTACTTGACCTATTAAAAACTTAACCTTTTCCCAATTTTAGAGTTTGGCAGATTTTAGCTATACTTGGACAAGTCAAGCAATCAGCACACAATTCAAGAAAGCATGCAAAGAGTATATAGCAGCGGAAATTAATACATTCAACTTGCAAGAAAGCAAGGGGAAGGGTTTGGAGGATTCAAACGCATTTGGAGACACGGATGTTTTTGTCGTGGTTCTGATAGGTGGTGCTATCGTACATCCACGTTGATGGAGACTTCAACCCACGAAGGGTAATGGCTACGCGAGTCCACGGACGGCTCCACCCAAGAAGGGTCCATGAAGAAGCAACCTTATCTATCCCACCATGGCCGTCGCCCACGAAGGACTTGCCTCACTAGCGATAGATCTTCACGAAGTAGGCGATCTCCTTGCCCTTACAAACTCCTTGGTTCAACTCCACAATCTTGTCGGAGGCTCGAGAGTGACACCTAGCCAATCTAGGAGACACCACTCTCCAAGAAGTAACAAATGGTGCATTGATGATGAACTCCTTGCTCTTGTGCTTCAAATGATAGTCTCCCCAACACTCAACTCTCTCTCATAAGATTTGGATCTGGTGGAAAGAAGATTTGAGTGGAAAGCAACTTGGGGAAGGCTAGGGATCAAGATTCATATGGTAGGACTGGAATATCTTGGCCTCAACACATGAGTAGGTGGTTCTCTCTCAGAACGGGTAAGTTGGAAGTGTAGGTTTGTTCTGATGGCTCTCTCCATGAATGAAGAGGAGGTGGAGGGGTATATATAGCCTCCACACAAAATCTAACCGTTACACACAATTTACCAATCTCGGTGGGACCGAATCAACACACTCGGTCGGACCGATTCAGTAAACCTAGTGACCATTAGGATTTTCGGTGGGACTGACATGCAACTCGGTAGGACCAATATGGTTAGGGTTAGAGCATAACGTAATCTCGGTGAGACCGATTACACAAACTCGGTGAGACCGATTTTGGTAATTAGCTAACTAGAGAGTTGGTCAGGTAAACTCGGTGGGACCGATCCGCTCTTTTCGGTTAGACCGAAATGTTACGAAAGGGAAACAGAGAGTTTACATTGCAATCTCGGTGGGACCGATCTCTCACTTCGGTTAGATCGAAATGTTACGAAGGGAAACAGAGAGATTACAATCCCATCTCGGTGAGACCGAGATCCCTATCGGTGAGACCGATTTGCCTAGGGTTTGTGGCAGTGGCTATGACATCTGAACTCGGTGGCACCGGATAGAAAGAATCGGTGTGACCGATTTTGACTTTAGGTTTAGGTCATATGTGGATGTGGGAAAGTAGTTGAGGGTATTTGGAGCATATCACTAAGCACTTGAAGCAAGAGGCTCATTAAGCAACACCTCATCCCTCCTTGATAGTATTGGCTTTTCCTATAGACTCAATGTGATCTTGGATCACTAAAATGTAAAATGAAGAGTCTTGAGCTTTTGAGCTTGAGCCAATCCTTTTTCCTTGATATTTTGAGGGATCCACTTTCATCATCCATGCCATGCCATTCATTGAGCTTTCCTGAAATATTTGTCTTGGAATAGCATTAGCTCAATGAGCTATATGTTGTTATGAATTACCAAAACCACCTAGGGATAGTTGCACTTTCATCAGTTCGCTCCTACTCGTCCCCGCACGTCCTTTAATATTATGGCGGTTCGCTCCTAGTCGTCCCGTCCTTTCACATTACGGCAGTTCCACTAATCCTAACCCTCGTCCCAAATCCATGGCGTCCCAAATCTCCATGATCGGCGGTGAGTACAAGGTTAGAACCATCACCGGCGATGAGTTCGGCGTCATCTACACCCGTTCTTCCGCGACGGTGAAAGGATGCCTTTCTCGCTTCAGACGCATGTTCGAAAACTCACATGATGAGTGGGTTGTTGGGCTAGATGTTGAGTACACCACAGTCCTGGGATGAGAGAAGGATCTAAAGGACGAAGAGAGGAAGAAGCCCGTCGTGATCCAGGTTTGCGTGCATGACTTATTCTTGGTCTACCACATATGCCAAGCCGACGTTGAATGCCTGGATTTTAAGAACTTCCTCGAGAGAAACCTAGTCAAATTCGTTACTGTAGACTTTACGGACGACAAAGAAGTCCTGGGTCGGATAGGCCTCGTTGTAGGCAACCCCTTCGACCTCTAGAAGAATCGGCTGCTGCCCTCTGGCCATCCTTCAATGGTGACCCTGGCAGGAGCCATGGTTCATCCTTCGTACGTAAACTGGAGAAACCTAAATACACGTTTCATCGTTATGCATGGCAGCGGAATGTACTAGATATAGACCACATCCACTACGCTGCAATGGATGGCTACCTTTGTTTCAGTATCTACAAGGGTTGGATGAAGAGCAAGAGCCAAGTGTGCGGTTCAAGCAAAGAAGTATCGGCCAAGAGGAAGAGGGATAAGGACGAAGTTGAGGACATGGACGAGGACTCCGAGTAAGGTGGCAGTGTTGTCGCTCATGGTGGTTCTAATGCAGTGTCTATCGGATTAGTTGCATAGTTTAATTTCAGGTGTGCTTAGTTTAATTTGAGGGGTGTGTTGTGTTGAGCCCCCAGCAGAACTATGTTATATTTCTTCTCGTTACTTTAACTCTTCAGTACGTACATACCAGTATTTCTTACATTTCATCTTTTAGTTGGTATAGTACTACCACTCATTTCTTCACATTATATACGTACAATATATATGGCCAACATCATATAGCCAGCAGTTTAGTTGTCAAAGAATTTCAGGGTGCTTAGTTTTGTCAAAAAATTCTAGGATGCTTAGTTTTATTTGAGGGCTGGGTTGTGCTGGACACCATTATTGTGACTAGCCTTTTTAATAGTACTATATGCATAATTTGGCGACAAGCGCTCTATATATGTACCACCTTTTTAATTTCAAGTTTTGCTCCATGGCGCAATCCATCGATATACTACCTCCATCCTGGTTTATAGGTCCCCATAGTATTTTATGCCAAACTTTGACCATATATTTAACTAAGTAAATAATAATGCATGCTAGCAAAAATTATATCCCTGGATTCGTATTTGAACATAGTTTTGAGAGATGTTATTTTTGGTTACATGCATTAACATTTTTTTAGTTTAATCTAAGGTCAAAGTTTTGCACAAAATACTAAAGGGACTAATAAACCCAGACGGAAGTAGTACTACTGTACAAAAGTATAGTACACTTTTTAAAAGGCTAGAGGGCGGGGCAGCCTAGCTTGGTCGGTTTCATGAGAGGCAAGGGCCTTTGTGATTTGACGGCTCATTACTGCTGGAAGGAGGGGCCTTGTGATTTGACTGCTCGTATAAATGCGACGACGACCTGAGGAGGAGCAAAGAACCATTCGGTATACTCAAGTTTTCCACTGGAGTAGTACTACAACTGAGGAGCACGAAACATGGCAGCCCAGTGCCATATGGCAATAAAAATGATCTAATTTGCTAGTCATCTCATTGTTAGCATTGTTCTATTCATTCCCTCAAAAAAAGCATTGTTCTATGCATGCCTCGCAGAGAACGTGACACGTGCGGCGAAACACCCGAAGCAAAAGATGAAACACAGGAGCAAAAGAAGAAGGAATATATCACCCCAAATGATCTAATTCGCCGCGGAGTCGTAATTGCTACTTCATCACCTCCATGACCTCCATCTCCTTGCGCGTCTCCTCCGCCATCTTCTTCATTCTGTCCATGACGCGGGATTTCTCGATGCGAGCCTTCATCATCTGTTCCACGGCCGCATTACGTACCTTGACAGCAGTCGGGTGCTCGATGCGGAGCTTCGCCAACTCCTCCTTCTGTTCCATGACAAGGGCCTGCAGCATCTTCATCGAGGAACTACTATTCTCATGCACCTTCTTCCAGCCAGCGTTCTTCTCCTTCAACAGGTCGAGCTCGTGGTAGAGCTTCACCTTGTCCTCCTGAAGTTGTAGGATTTCGCCGGTCGCCTTCTTCTCTGAGGCAATGTTCTTCTTCAACAGCATCACCAAGCCGGCGGTCAACTCCCCCTCTGCTTACTGAGCTCAGCGGGCATGTCGTCGAGGCTCTCCTTCAGCAACTCCACCAAGCCTTGGATGAAATCCTTCTGCTTATTGAGGTGCTTATTGAGCTGATCGGGCATGCCGTCGAGGGATAACGACTCCAGCGCCGCCAGCTCGGCATGTTCGCCTCCGTGGCTAGGGCGCTCGCCTGCCCGTGAGAGATCTTTCGAGGTCTCTGCATGGCGGCGATCCCTCTCTTTTTTTCCGCAGCCTTGGTTGCCGCTCCCTTGTTACGAGTAGTTCTCGACCTAGAGCTCTGCTCACCGGCCATGGCAAGGATGGACGAAGAAGAAGCACTTATGAGGAGAAAAGGTAGAGTAATTTTCAGTTAGGTAGTTCCCCTTTTTATAACCTAAGTACTAGCACTAGTACTAATACGTGCATAGTGGGAAAACTTTTAGGTTTGGTACGTACTAGTAGGTGTGAGCAGGCTTTCGAATGGGATGGGAACAAGGTAAAGATTAATTGATGGTTTTGGTTTTGAGGCCCGAAACGGCGCCTGATGAGTTTACTGGGACATAAATTTCAAGTATACTACACTGCTCAAATGCGTAAATATTGTGTTACTGTCAAAAATTGGCACAAAATATGAAGGAGACCAATGGAAGTACTACTAGCAACCCATGATTTAACTACTCGCATGCGCGTAGTGGAGTAGTAATGTCTTTCTTCCACCCACACGTCTACTCAATTTGCATGCGCTGTATTAATTGACCATCAATGAAGTGAACGACTTTACACGCGTCAAATTATCACATGGGGTGGATCTTGGTACAAAATTGCGTTCGTCCATCTACCCGCATGTGCGTGCGAGGGAATGAGTGGGTGTGTGGCGTGCGTGCACATCTTCGCTTCGTGCATGTACCGACAGTATGGCTCAGGGAGGACGAGTACATTCTTCTGGAACCAGCAGCACGTCACTGTGATCAATCCACACAAGGAGGTCGCGATAATGCCTCCACATGTGCCACGTGGCTTCATGAATGTAGCATGACATTGGAATTCTAATTTACGTGTTTTGCACATACTCGAAGTACTAGTAAGGTACACGTGCATTGCACGCATTATATTTTGCAACCAAATTATGAATAAATACCACACTATAGCATGTAAGCTCTAAGTCATATATGCCTGATGTAGACCTTCGTTTAATTCTTATAGTTCATCTCATTCAAAATCAATTAGTTTTTATAAAAAAGCTAGGGCCTCTTGGATTCGTAGGATTTCCAAAAGGCGGGAATAGGAAAAACATGGGATTATAGTGGAATGACATCTTGAATCCTACAGGATTGTACGAGTGTTTGATTGTGCATAGAAAAAACATAGAATTCTTTCAAAGAGGTTTGAGTGGATGGGATGTTTCCTATGAAATCTAGAGCAAATGAATCATATGGAAAAAATCCTATGGGTTACAATCCTATGAATCAAACAACCAAGATAGGAAAAATTCCTAAGGATTAGAATCCTCCAAACTTCCTTTGAGAATCCTTTGAATCAAAGAAGCCCTTAATCTATTTTATGATTCATGGAATTGTGCGTTGCAAAGCATGAAGTAAAAACAAATAATAGCAATTCAACTAGAAAAAAAGTTTGGGCAGTTATGATACGGAAGATTCTAGAACAAAAGAGAACCAGTGTTGTTTTGGGGTTTGTGCATTATGCTTAAGTTCAACCACGGAGTCTGCTAGATTGTACATGTGGCAAAATCCGGTGTGGGGATAGAAGATGGTGCGAGGGGCCGAGTGGAGGGAGACTATGAAGGAGTGCACAAGTGCGAGATCGATATTTAGAGAGAGGGGGCGAGAACATGCGCTGTTGCGCGCAGTGGCGGAGCCATGAAAAATAAATGAGCTAGGGGGCCAAGCATTGCTAATCCTTTACGAGGAGGGTCAATTCATGAACTTAAACCATTTTTAGCAGCAATTGTCTAATGATCACATTCATATTAGCCTCGATATATAGTGATGTTAGGGGGGCAGGGCCCTTGCTGCCCCCTGTCTTCGCCATTGTGCGCGAGTCTGAGAGACGAAGCGGAAGGCATGGATGATGAGAAGGGGAAGTTGGATATATAATTAATGTTGGTGTATTAGCTATATATGTTAATCCTATATAGAGAGGTATAGATTGATCGATGTGGATGTGGGAAAGAGGGTGAGACCTCACTGGATATATGGATTGATCAGTTTGTGTGGAAAACTATGAAAGACCTAGCTATATACACACATACATAGAGGAACATCGATCGTTGTGCATGCACGCGTGAGAGATAAAGAATGCCCGATATGATGGAGAGGGGGGGGTGTGTGGGTGGGTGCCTTCATGGGAGACCGACCTGAAGAAAAAGATTGCATGTGTCCGATGGATAATGCCGAATGGCAGTGCGTGTGCATGCATGCACGAGATAAAGTTAGTGGTACAATTATAAAGAGAAGACGACTGTGTGGGTGTAAAAGACTAGGTGAGGTCATAATCAATGTAAAGTTGAATTCAAATATTTGAATAAGAGATCCTGATGTTTGAAACTCATGCATGCATGAATATAACGGACATCTGCGCGGTGTGGTTTGGAAACGACCATGTTGTAATGTATACACATTGAACAAGGTCAGAATGATTTGAATTTGAGATACCGATGGCAGACATCATTTGGCCACGTCGCATCCGTGCATGGACACACTATTCTAATTGGAGATGATGGGTGGCTTTCGCATCACATATTATATATTTTTTATATTGTGTGCGGGTAACTTTAACTTTGAAAGATGGTCGTTGGATGAGGTGAATCCGATGGTCCAAAGATGGCAAATTTGAGCACTACAGGTCGTTGGATGCCATCTAGATTCCACCAGATTTCGCCACATGTATAATCTAGAAGACTCCATGGTTGAACTTAAGCATAATGCACAAACATCAAAACACAAGCACTTCTTCTTTGTTCTATAATCTTCCGTATCAGAATTGCCCAAATGTTTTTCTACATGATTTGCCATTATTATTTTTTACTTTATGTCTTACAACGCACAACTCCATGAATCTTAAAATAAATTAGCTTTCTTATAAAAACTAGATGATTTTGAATGAAATGAACTATAAGAATTAAACGAACATCTACATCATGCATATATGACTCAAAGCTTACATGCTATAATGTGGTATTTATTCATAATTTGGTTGCCAAATCTCGTGCGTGCAATGCACGTGTACCTTACTCTAGTCTAAATGGTGTTTGTGTGTGTGTTATGTGTGTTGAGGTGCAAATTGTCTTTTTTTACACGTTAAGCTTGTTCTTCCGAAATTTCAAGCCATGCCTTGTTATGCTAAAAATTCAAGCTAGCGTCTGTGTCTATCGTGTTGCGAAACTCCCGCCTCTTCAACCCGCGCCTTGTTAGTCCGAAATATTTAAGATATATCTTTGTCTCGTTGTGCTCCGACAACTCCCTCCATCTCAACCCGCGCCTTGCTGTTCTGAAATTCGACGCGGACGAAAACTCCCACCTCTTGTAAAATCCCGACACGCGAAATGCCCGTGGTACCCCTGAACTGAAAGAACCGCCTCAAATTGGTGGGGGTACTTTCATAACTTACCCCACATTTCGGACAAGCGCGTCTTCCCCACTCCCATCCCATCCGCCCACCCATTCGTACACCGAGGCTGCGAAAACCCGCGACGAAGCCCCACACCCTCCTTTGTTCGCCACCCAGCTGGAGCCTCTTTCCCGACGACGTCGTCCATAGAAACACCTGATGTCCCTCATCCACCATATCGGATGAGGATCCGTTGTCGATTTCGTCCCGCCGGTTCAGCCACCCCGTCCTCCACCTCCAAGGAGTTGCCCCAACATTCCCCTCATCTTTCGCACCACCTCCATTCCCACACTGTTGTCTTCACCTGCACCACCGGAAGAGCATCATCATCACCGTTTCCTCGGATGAAGTTGCGGCCTAATCGGCGCCACCAAAGAGGTTGTACACTAATCGCCGCATTTTCTTCTTGATTTGATCTCACGGTGCTGTCGACGCTCGGTCCCAAGCCGACATGGCGTAGCTCCATCCACGGCGGCATCGCCAGCCACTTCCACCACGGCGTCGCTCCCTCGGCGGCGACGAACACATCAGTAGGAGCTGTTGTTGCTTTAGCACTCGCTCGTGTTGCTGCTCTGCTCTTGCTCTTGGTCCCCTGCCTGGTCTGCTCTTACTATTGCTCTTGCTCATGCCGCTGCTCTCGCTCTTGCTCTTGCTTGCGATGCTGCTCTGATTTAGCTACACTTTAGTCGACTGAATCGACTTTTGGGTTAGTCGATTTTCAGGGGGTGGGGGGGGCTCGCCGGGGTAAAGGAAGAACCAGCCGCAGGGAAGGGGGCTCGCCGGAGAGGTACCCTACTATCTATCTTAGGGTTCAGGGTGGGGGCGGCAGTCACCGGCGGTGGTGGGGCGGTGGCGTGGGGATCGCCGGAGAAAAAGCTCGGCACGGGGGGGCCTAGAGGGATGTCCGGGGCGGCGGTAGACCGGCGGGCTGGAGTGTTTTCGAAGCGGGCGGGGCGGCACACCGCCGGCGGCGGGCGGCGGGGGGCTGCTGTTTGGCCGGTGGTGGCTGGTGGCTCAAGGGGGTGGAGGTTGAATATGAACTGCAGGCCCTTAATTTCGTATCCAATGGCTGCAAAATCGACTGACCAGAGATGAAAAAGTCAGTCGACTGACGTGTAGCCTCACCTTGCTAGTGCGTTCAGTTTTGACAGCAAAATTCAGTTTCGACAGTTAAGTTCAGTTTCGACAGTTAAGTTCAGAGATGAGCGTCTGATGTATTTTACATCTAGCACTTTGTGGTTATGTATTTTACGTCATGTATTGGAGATGCTATTAGAATTCCACTCAGGTTAATGTTGTCTCTCTTGTCCTGCCTCAGCCTCGGCATCGTGCAACTCACCGGAGCTGCTCCAACGACGAAACCCTCCATCACAGTGGAGCAGTACCTCGGGCTCCATCTCCAGATGCCTAAGATCTTCTTCCCCTCCTCCGACAGCCAAGTCAGCCGGAGCATCCTCACCGGCCAACCCAATCATGCTGAGATCGACATGGCTTCGTCAAAAAGGTTGTACACTTGTTGCATCTATTTTTTACTCTACATGTTATATATATTGTCCATTGAGCACACGTAGTAATGGGAAATATGATTATTTTATCCTACTATATGACAAGCAGTGAGGTACCAAGCAACTTAGCTATCCGTGATGGACTCTCTTGAACGCCATCATTATTTATCTCAGCGCATTTGAGTTGTGCATTTGTCGATGGCCCTGGGAGTTGAGCTAGTAGGGCAGTGGCCTGGGTCCAAAGTAATAGAAGTAGCACAAAAATATTTTTTTATTGTAGGCTTTTCCTTTCTCAAGCCTACCTACTAGAATCGCCAGTGCTTGAAAGGAAAAGTGAATGAAAAACATAGGAATTGGAAAGTTTCCTATGGTACTACTATTCATGAATTTGGTTCAAAGGAATGGAGCAAAGGAAAACTGTAGGATTTGTTCCTTTAGTGTCTCATTAAAAGAAAAAACGTAGGAATTTTAATTTTCACTTGTCCTCCTTTTCAAATTCATATTCATCAAGCACAAGACTAAGAGATAGTAGCATGATAGCATTATAACCGTACATTTTCTTGTGGTTTGACTTAATCTCACCATGCTTTTTTCCATCCTGTGATCTTCCAATTGTTGTGAATCAAACACCCAGATTGGCAGAAATGCGGTGTTTTTAAATTCTCTGTTTTGCACGTGCATTCCTATCCTATTCTTGTCTATTTCCTATCCCTGCATTGTTAGAATCCTCAAATGCAAACAAGCCCTTACTCAATTACTTCTGTTACAGATATGTGTCAAAGAAAACCCTGTGTGGTTTGTCCTGCTCCTGCGGCGCTGTGCTCCACCCCAGCTCAGCTGCTCCAACGACGAAAGGGTTCACCACAGCAGGGATCCGCTCTCCAGACTGTCTTTCGCCGCCTCAGATCTTCTTCCCCGCCGCCGGCAGCCACGACAACTGCATTACCATCATCAACTGAGCAAATGACCTTGAGGACTACACGGGTCCACAAGAGAGGTCGCACTCTTCCGTGTCTGCTTACGTTATGCATCGCTTAATAGGATGACATGCTACATTATCGTCGTGTTCACCTATTAGACTCCAAGTCAGGTCCAAACTAATGCTGAAACTTGAGTTTTTAAATGGTTGTGGGGTACATATTAGGGCAGCAATCAGTACTATATGTCTACTATCTGGTTAATCTCGAGTATCTACTATGAGTTTCATGTTGGGTGCAAACAAACATTAAAGGAGCCATTATCTGTATTTTTTAACTAAAGCTATTATCTGCCTGCTATCATTGGTTTTGGGTCTATCCACAGTTTGCTACCATCACTTTGGATTTGTGCATCCACTCCTTACATAATCTCACTATGTTTTATTCCTATGCATGCCAGTTATTGTACACAATGGAACTGATCAGGTAGAGCAAAAGAGACGAGCCTTGCATGGCAATAAAATTTCATGCAGACGTCGCTCCATGGTGGGCGCAAAGGCAGCCCCCCCCCACCCACCCATTTCGGATCGTAATCAAGAGGAAGATAACTATTTTGAGGGGGATTCAGAAGTAGAAGACCACTCCTATTTACCCCATGAGGTCTTCGCTCTAACTTGGCATGCTGGTGTTCGTAATATCATGCATATGGTGCCTTGCATTGCTTACTGTATACATTAAAGATGTCATCTGCTTAGTTTAGACATGCTTTGTGTCAATGTCGTATGTTTAGTTTCTTTATTGTATATGTGAATCATGCAATTTCATCTTGTTTAGCCAGGCATCATATATGTGAATTTTGCAATGCCACCCTAGTTAGCAAGTCATCTTATATGTGAATTATATCATGCCATCATTTTTTTATTACGTGTTAAATTTGTCAACAATTTTAGTACATTCAATTACTCTTCCTATGCATCAGCCATTCGGCATGGTCATGGAAAAATCGGGAGTGGAAACAAGGTCTTCAGAGCAGACAATGCTATCTGACGAAGCGCATGTCTTGCTGGTTACCGACAGCTCCCCAGAGTAGGATTCAGAGACAAATGACCAGTCATACCCCCCCCCCCCGAGGTGCATGCTCTAACTTGGCAGGGTTATGTTGCTCATATCGTGTGTATGGTATCTTGCATTGCTATGTCATTTGCTTAGTTTAGACATGCTTTCTGTGAATGTCACATGTTTAGTGTCTAATTACCATATATGTGAATTATGCAATGTCATCTTGTTGCAAGACATTATATATGTGAACTATGTAATGCCATGCTGTTTAGGCAAGCGTCATATATGTGAATTATATCATGCCGTCCCTTTTTTGTATTTCTCATTGCTTTTGTCGACAATGTTTGTATATTCAACTGCTCTTCCTGTGCATCAGCCATTTGAATTGGTGATGGAGAAATCTGGAGTGAAAACAAGGTCTTTAGAGCAGACAATGCTACCTGCTGAAGCAGATATCTTGCTGGTTACAGATAGCTCTTCAGGGGAGGATTCAGAGGCAGATGACCAGTCCTATTATCCCCCTGAGGTGTATGCTCAAACTTGGCAGGGTTATTTTACTCATATCATGCATATGTTGTATTGCAATGCTTAGTTTTTACATCATATACACAATATTGAATGCCATCCCCTTAGTTGACACATCATATATGCGATTGCCCTCTGCTCACTTCCTTAGTATATAAATCATATATTTGAATTATGTCATGCCATGATGTTTACATAGACATCATGTATCTGAATTATGGCATGCCAGCCCATTTTCTAAAGACATAATATAGTTATATCATCTCATCCTGTTTGCATAGTCATCATATTTTAAATTATGTCATTCTATCCGTGAATTATATCATGCCATCATGTTTCCATCGATGACATATTTGGGATTTATGGCATGCCAACCACTTTAATAGACACATCGTATAGTTATATCATGTCATCCTGTTTACATAGTCATCATATTTTGAAGTATGTCATTCTATCCTGTTTAGTTAGCCATCATACATGTGGAATTGTGTCGTTCTATCCTCTTTAATTAGCCATCATATATGTGAAATTATGTCCTGCTATCTGTTTGATTAGACAACATAAATGTGAATTATTTCATGCCCTGTTTTCTTCCCTACTATCCATTGCACCTGTCTATCTTACAATGTCTGACATTCAATTACTTTTCTTGTTTATCAGCCATTTGAATTGGAGGGAGTGATGGCAGTATCTGTGGGAGTAAAAACACGGTCTTTAGAAAAGATCGTGCTACCTGTCGATGCAGATAGAACCACGGTTATACTTGCCCAAGAACCAGCCCCACCACACATAACCCAGACTCATGTAGATTGTACCCCTACCTAGTTGGACAGAGAACCAACTACACTCCTTCTAACCCCAACCCCACCAGATAGTAACCCGGTTCCCGTTGACATAGCACCGTCTTCACCACAGAGCAGCCAAACACGAGCAGTTAGTAAGGCAATTGCAGTACCCAAAGCACGAGGACCACCACTGCGAACCCCAAGTCAACTCTTAAAGCAGCAGAAGAATTGTTCTTAGGTCAGGTTCTGTAGCTATGGTTCATACTACTTTGCTCTTGCATCACTGTATTTACTCATACCAACTAATTTCAAATTTGAAGGATGCAACTGAAACTCCAATGGCGCAACAGATATGTTTTAAACCTGTTTCTTTAACGTGTTTGGCTGTTTGCTGTTGTAACTTGCTCTATGTTGATTTCAGTTTCAATTAAATAAACAATTATGTTCTCATGCCATGCACATTACAAGTGTTGTTATTGCTGTGTAGTTTCCCACACTTATATTCTGTCTATGCTGCTTTGTCTTAAATAGATATGATTCGAACTGTATCTATCTTGGTTTGGCAACATAAACTAGAATGATATAGACCATACAGTGACCATACTACATAGATATATTTTTTATTTCATGCTGTTATCCTGTCCACCTTACTACTGAACTGGTTTACCAAAATGAGTTTCATATACTACATTGTAAACCTGTGATGTGTTTGTTTGTTTCTCTTTTAGAACATGGATAAAATATTGGAGAAGAGTACCCCGTTATGCAATGGGTAAAGGAAGTAATGCAGATAAGGTTCAAGATAGTGAGACATCCCTGTTGGTCTCCAAGAAAGTTGATAAAAACTATATTGAAGACACTAAGACAACCCCAAAGTCCTGTCTTGATGTAGTGTTCGAGTTACTGGCTACTACTGCTAGCACCAGCTCTTCGAACTCGTTGCCTGAATCAGTTCGGCCTCCTGAGTCTCAACTTCAAGTTCAAATACATCGATCAAATGTTATGCGATAGGAAGCCGAAGGACTGAGGAAGTCCCTGCAGAATTCAGATGCATACTTTCGGGTGCAATAGCAAGTGCTGGAGGACTTAAGCGCCAAACAAGAGAAAGTTAATAAGCTTGCTAAGCATCTTGCCAGCATTATGGGTACCCAGGATATTGCTTCTTGAGCTCTTCTGAAGTGATTTTAGTTCTGGACTTGTTTTGCTACGGCGTTTATATGCTGTTGTGTTCCCTATATTTGCATTAGTGGCGAACTTTGATGCCCAGTGGATGTAATATGTGTAATAGCCGTGATAGCCTAGCGTAAGTTGTTTGCTTATTTATTTCCTTATTGTCTTGTTTATTTCTTTGCTTGTAGTTAGTGCAGTTCTTTTTCCGCGGTTTGCTAGTGGCCGCAATAACCTATTTTTTAAAACTAGGCCACAATAACCATGGGCTACATATTTACTATAGTTACCATTTCCTTCCTACAGGCCGTAGAAACAATGGGATTTCTACGCGTCATAGAAACAATGGGCCTTATACGGGTCATAGACACAATGGGCCTTCTATGGGTCGTAGCATCAATGGGCCTTCTACGGGCCGTATGATCGGTTGGCCAAACATGGGCCAATAACAGACCGCATTATGGTTGTAAACGGGCTAGAGTTGGAATCGTCTGTTCATGGGCCGACCATAACGGGTCGTCGTTAATCGGCCGTATTTGATGACGCTATGAAAACGGCCCAACGTATTAACGGGCCACAAGTAAACGAATGCTGGAAATGAGCACAAGAATAAATGGGCTCTGAGAAGGCCGAAAGATAACATGGGATGGAAACGGCCCAATGGAATAACGGGCCATTAATGGGTATAAAGTGATATAATGTTCATTACGGGCCAGTTTCACCACAGGCCGTTAATGGGTATAAAGTGATACACTATTCATTGCGGGCCAGTTTCACCACGGGCCGTTAATGGGCCAAGAGTTACAAAGGGCCTCATATGGGCCGAAAGACGTCATCCGCCATACATGGGCCAGAAGTGAAAACGGGCTAGAATCATATTGGATGGCCCAGATGACACTACTGGGCCTAATTCGCATAGGGCGTAACGGGCCTTGGGTTAGCGGGCTGTAAATGGGCTATATGCGAACAAGCCGTTAACAGGCTTTGCATGGGCCGGCCCACCACCTTTTGACCAAGTCAAACGGGTCGGCCTTTTCACAGGAATGGGCCTCTGTTGGGCCGTGCCACGTGTCGACATATCATAGGCGCCTTCTGTCCAATGAGTGGATGACATCTGTCCCAACGATGAGCCGACACGTGTTTCCTCCAGCCAATGATGATTTTACACATGGAAAATCCCCATTGGTCCGGGATGGTAACGGGTTATCGGATCCAAAACCCGATCTGATAGCTTAACGGCGTTCCGTTACGGTGGATGCCACGTGTCGGTCTCCCTTGACGAAAGCACTTCTGTGACGCGCGATTTATCGTCATGGAAGTAGACACTTCCATGATGATAATTTTGGTAATGTCATGGAACACTTCTACGACAGCACAGGTATGACTATCTTGATTCTGTCATAAAATCGTCATGGATGTACATGCATGACAAAAACGCGACCTACTGTGACAAACACGTATCATCACGGAAGTGTTTTTTTTTGCAGTGTTGGTTCTATCATTCTTCAAGTTCTTCATAGTGATCAATAGATGTACTTCCAAGTGACTCGGCAAATAGATCTATGCTCCACGGCAACGGCGCCAGAAAAAGGTCTTGATAACCCACAAGTATAGGGGATCGCAACAGTTTTCGAGGGTAGAGTATTCAACCTAAATTTATTGATTCGATACAAGGGGAGACAAAGAATATTTGCAAGTATTAGCTGTTGAGTTGTCAATTCAACCACACCTGGAGGATTAAATATCTGCGGCAAAGTGATCAGTAGCACATTAATATGATAGTTTGATAGCAGTTGTAACAACAACAATAGTAACAGTAATAGTAGCAGTTTTATGGTGATTGTAACAACAACAACAACGAAATTAATTTAGCAAAGATCAATATGTGAAATACGTAGGCATTGTATCAGTGATGGATAATTATGTTGGATGACATTCATCATATAACAGTCATAACCTAGAGTGACACAGAACTAGCTCCAATTCATCAATGTAATATAGGCATGTATTTCTTATATAGCCATGCGTGCTTATAATAAGAACTTGCATTACATGTTTTGTGCTACCCTCCCGTGGCAGCGGGTTCCATAAGGAAATCTAAGGGATATTAAGGCCTCCTTTTCATAGAGAACCGAAATAAAGCATTAGCACATAGTGAATACATGAATCCCTAAACTACGGTAATCACCGGTAAGAATTGAAGGAAATATGCCCTAGAGGCAATAATAAAGTTATTATTTATTTCCTTATTTCATGATAAATGTTTATTATTCATGCTAGAATTGTATTAACCAGAAATTTAGTACATGTGTGAATACATAGACAAACAAAGTGTCACTAGTATGCCTCTACTTGACTAGCTCGTTGAATCAAAGATGGTTAAGTTTCCTAGCCATAGACATGTGTTGTCATTTGATTAACGGGATCACATCATTAGGAGAATGATGTGATTGACTTGACCCATTCCGTTAGCTTAGCACTTGATCGTTTAGTATGTTGCTATTGCTTTATTCATGACTTATACATGTTCCTATGACTATGAGATTATGCAACTCCCGTTTACCGGAGGAACACTTTGTGTGCTACCAAACGTCACAATGTAACTGGGTGATTATAAAGGAGCTCTATAGGTGTCTCCAAAGGTACATGTTGAGTTGGCGTATTTCGAGATTAGGTTTTGTCACTCCGATTGTCGGAGAGGTATCTTTGGGCCCTCTCGGTAATGCACATCACTATAAGCCTTGCAAGCAATGTAGCTAATGAGTTAGTTACGAAATGATGCATTACATAACGAGTAAAGAGACTTGCTGGTAACGAGATTGAACTAGGTATTGAGATATCGATGATGGAATCTCGGGCAAGTAACATACCGATGACAAAGGGAACAACGTATGTTCTTATGCGGTTTGACCGATAAAGATCTTCGTAGAATATGTAGGAGCCAATATGAGCATCCAGGTTCCGCTATTGGTTATTGACCGGAGACGTGTCTCGGTCATGTCTACATAGTTCTCGAACCCATAGGGTCCGCACGCTTAAAGTTTCAATGACGGTTATATTATGAGTTTATGAGTTTTGATGCACCGAAGGTTGTTCGGAGTCCCGGATGTGATCACGGACATGACGAGGAGTCTCGAAATGGTCGAGACATGAAGATTGATATATTGGAAGCCTATATTTGGATATCGAAAATGTTCCGGGTGAAATTGGGATTTTACCGGAGTACTGAGGGGTTACCGGAACCCCCCGGGGGCTTAATGGGCCATAGTGGGCCTTAGTGGAGAAGAGGAGAGGCGGGCAGGGCAGGGCCGTGCGCCCCTCCCCCTAGTCTGAATAGGACAAGGAGAGGAGGGCGGCACCCCCCCTTCATTCATCTCTCTCCCTCCTCTTCCCCCCCTTCTCCTAGTCCAACAAGGAAAGGAGGGAGTCCTACTCCCGGTGGAAGTAGGACTCCCCATGGCGCGCCTCCTCCCTAGTCGGCCGCCCCCTCCCCCCTTGCTCCTTTATATACATGGGCAGGGGGCACCTCTAGACACAACAACAACACTTGATCCTTGAGATCTCTTAGCCGTGTGCGGTGCCCCCCTCCACCATAATCCACCTCGAGAATATCGTAGCGGTGCTTAGGCGAAGCCCTGCGTCGGTAGAACATCATCATCGTCACCACGCCGTTGTGCTGACGGAACTCTCCCTCAAAGCTCGGCTGGATCGGAGTTCGAGGGACGTCATCGAGTTGAACGTGTGCTGAACTCGGAGGTGTCGTGCGTTCGGTACTTGATCAGTCGGATCGTGAAGACATATGACTACATCAACCGCGTTGTGCTAACGCTTCCGCTTTCGGTCTACGAGGGTACGTGGACAACACTCTCCCTTCTTGTTGCTATGCATCACCATGATCTTGTGTGTGCGTAGGAATTTTTTTGAAATTACTACGTTCCCCAACAAGAATCTCAATTATTGTCACCTTGGGGTATGCGGATCAAACACGAAATAGGTGCATACAACTTGCAAGATCGGATCAAGAACACAAATATATTCATGAAAGCATAAAAGGTTCATATCTGAAATCATGGCACTCGGGCCCTAATGACAAACATTGAGCATAGCAAAGTCATAGCAACATCAATCTCAGAACATAGTGGACACTATGGATCAAGTCCTAACAAAACTGACTCGGTTACATGATAAATCTCATCCAAGCCATCATCGTCTAGCAAGCCTACGAAGGGATTACTCACTCTCGGTGGTTAGCATCATGAAATCGATGATGAAGGATGGTTGATGATGATGACAGCGTCGAATCCCCCTCTCTGGAGCCCCGAACGGACTCCAGATCAGCCCTCCCGATGAAGAACAGAAGGTGGCGGCGTCTCCATATCGAAAAACATGATGATTCCTTGTCTCTGATTTTTTCTGGACGAATAGGTACTTATGGAGTTGGAGTTAGGGTTGCCGAAGCTGCCAGGGTCCACAAGCCTGCCAGGCGCACCCTGGGGGGTGCGCGCGACCCTGGTCTTGTGGCGCCCTGGTGGCCCCCCTTCTGGTATTTCTCTTCGCCAGTATTTTTTATATATTCTGAAAATATTCTCCGTAAATTTTTAGCCCAATCCGAGAAATTTATTTCTACACAAAAACAATACCATGACAATTCTACTGAAAACAACGTCAGTCCGGGTAAGTTCCATTAAAATCATGCAAATTAGTGTTTAAAATAAGGATAAAAGTGTTTGAAAAAATAGACACGTTTGGGACATATCACACTACTACTCACCCACTCACTTTACATTCGTCGTTCATTGCTTGCCCTCCCCCGCCTCCACTGCAACAATTGTCCTCCCTTGAAGGCTTGAAGCACGAGTTCTTATTCAGCCATGGTACTCCTCTCGCTACTCCAATCCTTAATGTGCAGATCAAGATTGTCGAATTGAACCTACCAATCTAAACATGTGTCGAGTCTGAATTTGCCTCGCTCTCCACCACCGCCATCGCTAGTTAAATGTGGCCATCGACAAAACACATAGTATGAATCGCTCGTGGAAATCACATAGGAGCAACTAAGCTATTTGTCTTGTATTTTTTGATAAAAGGCTTGGTTGGGCCGCTAGGTATGAGTTATTACAGTATAACGATCATGGCATACATGTACTTGTACTCATATAATAAATGTCACGTGTTTGTAGTAAGTTGGCACGCAGAATATTCACGGCGGGAGGGAGGGGGACCCCGTTCCTCCGTTCTGTAGTTAGGTTTTGGATTTGTAGGTCATGGTGCGCCGTTGGGGTGGTGGGAGCGGCGCCCGGACGAATAAATCTGCCTCAGCTTCACTCCCACACCGGCGGTGCCGTTGATGGCGGCGTCTCGGAGTTGATGGCATCGTGTGATTGCCGATCCTTCAGATCGGCTATGTTAGGGTTCATGGGTGATGTTGGCGAGGCGGCGGCGGCGACTTCATCAGGTATGTCTCTCCTTCTGCTCTGTCCCCGTTGCTGTGGCGTTGTCTCCGATGTCATGGTGGAGCAGGAAGGTTTTGTCATCCAGGAGTACGTGCAGACGGTTGTTTGCGCAAGTGACAGCTGGAAGATGGTGCATCCCGTGCTGGGTTTGTGGTTGGTGGCTGACAGTTCTGGTTTCCTCCTTCGACGTCGTTGTCGTGCGGGGGTGTCAGATCTAGAGTTCGATGGCGTGTCCGGGGACATGTTGCCACGGTCTGATTCTTTCAACGGCAATGGTTTTCCTTCTGGCAAACTACTTTCGAGGTCCGTAAAGCTGCTGATCAGCGATGGAGCCGCGTCGAGCTCGGGTGAAGAGGTGATCTGTTTTCTTTTCCTTTGGTGGTCGCTTCGGTGGTGTCGGAGGAGAAGAACATGCGCTGGTATTATGCATAGGATTATCCTATCTTTTCAGTACTGTAATGTCAGTGCTTACGTGCTTTGTAACTGGATCTTTATTTTATAAATGAGACACGTATTATCATGCGAAAAAAAGTAAGGTATTCCATAGGCGCATTTAAAAGAATTAGTCAATTCAAATTGTCGCAACCGTCTGATTGAATCCCAACAGTGGCAGCACCTTCTTCCTCCTCTTCTCTTGAGAGCCATCCAGCTCGACCCCGATCTAATTGCCTGGCACCGCCACCTGGGGCTAATGGCCGGCGACGCTAGTCACGTTAACACACCGGCCTTGCCCTTCCATGCCCGCCTCCCCCTTCCACACGCCGTCAATCCCAAACTCTCCTCCCCTGTTGATGTCGTTGTCATCTCATCCATAGCCAACCTCGCCGTGGCACCCCCGTCTCACCCTTGGGGCTACTCGAAGAAGGTGACTGATAGCTGAAAAAAAATTCTAACGCCTGTACCATCTGGTGAGACCGCGTCAAATAGGCGGCCGCAACAGAGAATTAACTACCCGTTGCGTGCATCGCACAGTTCACGTGTCCTAATCTCCTGAATACTTTAGCGCTCATGGAAAATGTGCTACGGACTCAGCAACAGATTAACAAAGCCAATGATACCATCGATGGCACGTCGTCACGTGATTAACCTGCATGGAAGTTCCCAAAATAGGAATCCATGGAGCGAGAGCCTTGTGGCGGATCTGAAAAGCGTAAACGAAACTACTTCACAGACGATATTTGCTTGCACGATCCTGAGCCGATTCCAAATCCAACAACTTTCTGTACATTAGTGTCTTGAATGGATGGTGTGAGATAGAGTGTCGTGCTGAAATCGTCTGTGAATGTCGTCTGTATAGCAGTTCTCAAGCGTAAAACCATGGGAGGCAACATGGAATCATTTTATTTCCTCTTTTCTCAGATCAACGCAGCTGGTGGCCAGTGGCCTTGCTGTCCCGGCGCTGCTGCCTGGTTTCCACAAATCAACGGCACCCAGCTCTGGATTGTTCGTCCCAGTCACGTCATGTCAAGATGATAAAAGTTGACAAGGAATTATGCAAGAATTCTTAGCTTCAAAGCAACCGGAAATGCTTTCTTGCCACTGACACCGAAACAATGATATCAGATCAGCCTGTCAATCGGATCAAAAATTTCTGCGCCCCCTCGTTCACATTTCCTTTTGTTGCTTGCAAGAGCCTGTATTCAGTTACATGTTCGTGAATTTGAACTTCGAATACATTTTACATTGTCGTGACTAAACTAACGCAAGCTGCTGCTAAAATAACTTGAAAAGATGCGCATGCACATGGCAAAAAATATTTACAGTTCATCATTCCACCCACTGCACGGCAAAAGGGAAAAAAGGTGGACTCTTGGTCAAAGCAGTCACCGGACGGCGGAGGCCACGGTGTGCGCCCAGAGCCGGAGGTTCTCCTTGAGGTCAGCGCCGTCGGCGGCGGCCGGGATCCTGAAGTTGCTCAGCATCCGCCTCACCTCCGCCTCCTCGTCCTCCCACGCCTCGGACAAGTACGGCCTCCTCGGCGCCGCGTCGGAGGCCTCCGCAGCGGCCCTGCTCCTACAGGCTTCCTCCTCGGCGCAGGCTGCCGCCTCCGCCGCCTTGGCTCTTCTGGCTTCTTCCTCCGCGCGCAGCCGCCTGAGCCCCGGCACGATGGACGCGAGCTCGGCGTCGACCTCGGTCTCGGAGAAGGTGAAGCCGAGGTCCTGCAGGCCCTTCACCTCCTCGAACTCCAGCTCCGACAGGCTCCGCCCGCGGCGGCTCCTCCGCCTCCTCCCGCCGGGCCGCCGCGCCTCCGGCCTCCGGCGCTCCGGTAGCGGCTCCGGCGCGGCCAGGCCGTCCTTTCCGGACAGGATGGTCTCGAGCCTCGCGCGGTGGCTGGTGGGGATCTTGAGCGGCTCCAGCTGGCCGTGGAACGCGGCGGCCTTGGCCTCGTCGCTCCGCGTCCGGCGGTGCCGCTGCAGCCCGGACGGAGCCCGCTGCAGCTGGCTCTTGCTCTCCTCCGCCGGCGCCTGCTCCGGCTGCTCGCGCTCAGGCGCCGGCGGGGGAGGCGCGGGAGGGGAGTAGGCGTTGAGCACGAGGCGGCGGAACCAGTAGGTGTCGTAGAGCGCGATGGCCTCCTCCGCCACGGCCAGCTGCGGCCGAGGCTGCCGCTCCATTCGGGGGGAGAGAGAGAGGGAGCGTGCGTGCGCGCGCGTTTGGTTTCGCGACGGGACTGGCTGCGGTGGGCGTTGGGAGCGGCGGCGGGCGAGGTTTTATATGCAAAACGCAGCCCGGTCTAGCACAGCAGAGCGCGTCGGTCGACCGGTCCGGGTGGTGTGCAAGTGCAATTACACGGTAGTAACACGACACGCGGGCAACGTGCGGGCGTTGAAGTTTCTGAGGCTACTTGGCCGTCACGTATTTTGTACGAGCATGTGCTGACGATCTCAGCTGATATCTGTGGCCGTGTCGCCTGGTCGGAAATTCTCCGCGGTATTTCATACGGTGGTGCTGGCGTACTCCTACGTATCATTCGGTGCAGTTGCTATCTGGGTGTCAGTTCTGAAGTTCGATGACGTGTCTGGGGACACATTGCCCCGGTCTAATTCTTTCAATGGCAACGATTTTGCTTCAGGCAAACTACTTTGAAATTCCGTAAAGCTGCTGATCAGCGATGGAGCCGCCTCGAGCTTTGGGTGAAAAGGTGATCTGTCTTCTTTTCCTTAGTGGAGAGGGACATACGTTGTTTTTTCATAAGATTATCCTATCTTTTTAGTTTTGTAATGTTGATGTTTACATGGCTTGTGAGTGAATCTTTATTTTATTAATGAGACACGTATTACTAAAAAAAAATCCTTGTTTTTGAGATTGCCCACCCGCCCTCGTAAAAGAGGACACATTACATCAGGCTTTCTGAAGACACTCCCTAACAATAGAGAACACGACCGATTATGGTGCATTTGTGGCATTTTTACGACGGATCCACAGGTGAATCAAACCGCCAACTAAAAATGGATGAGACGCGAGCTCGAGGCCAAGCCATCCATGTCGTTTAGCAGATACTGAGGTGACTTGGTCGAGGACCACCAGGCAGAAGAGGGGTTGCTTTCGTGCTGACTCGTCCATGTTCCCTGTCATCGCACGGTACGAGACAGGCCCCAGCTCCGCATTGAGTATAACTAACAGTTGGCCCATTCTTGTCATCCGAAATCGACCCGTCCAAACTGGAGTAGATCCATCGGAACATGCATCGACTGCATATTGTTCGCCGAGTACGTGCTTTTGGGATGTACGTATATCTGAAAATAACGAAGACTCTTATCAGGAATTGACGCACCCATCAGCTGAGCTTTCGGGACCCAAGCATAAGGGATGTTCAAGTGCTGTTCATCGCCTCATATCTATCTTAATGAATGCTACGTAGGTAGACGTCTAAAGTAGAGGGTTATTAAGGAGCTATGAGAAATTTCGCAAAGAAAATATAAAGAACAAAGAGAAGAAAGTGCTGGAGGACATTGTTTGGTTCTTGTTACAATAAATCCGAGGTATACCGTCGATCATCCGAGGACCAAGCAATCACACGAGCACGACACCGAGATTTGTTAACGAGGTTCACCGATATGGCTACATCCCCGGGGCCTGACTATGGGCGCTTCTCCCCATGATAACGCTACAATACCGCACCCGGTCGCCCTGGACACCGGCATATGCCGCCGCCTTTCCCTGCGCTCCGGTGATATTATGTTGGCATAGGTTACATCGTGTGTCTACCCCCGCAATATATGAGAGGCCTAGGATACAAGTGTCCTATTTGGACACGACTCCATATCCTATCTAAACACAATACAACTACAAGTCCAACTGTAACCTACCTTGTACACAATATTCGACACAACTCTAACAAACTTCACCTTGACGAATATTCTCCACCACCTTGAATTCGTCCATGTGTCAAACTTCCATGTACAATGAACTTGAGTTTATCCCATGAGTACCGCTGCTACTCCAAAGACTCCATATGACTCCACCTGCAACTTGTAGTCCCTTCTTTTCTTGACCACAGTCAACACTCGAGCAAAATTAAGTACATTGTTACTCTAATTTGTGCTCCCAACTTTCAGAGTATCCGTCCAATGCCATCACACACTGATCACTGACCTGCGTGAAAGTGAACAACTCACATATTGGGTATCACACATAAGAGTTACCTTAACTCAACATCACCGCTCCTTTCTTGACCGCCTGTCTGAAACTTGAAGGAATTTCACCGTTGATTGTAGTCATCCTGAGTCAAATTCGCAGTTGTCTCACCACATGTATGACCACCAGAGCCCTGGCCCGTCTCCATGCCCCGTGCGTACCGCATGCCTCGCCGCTATTACAGCGCCGAGCCTCCACTGTCCTGGTCGAGTCTCCAGGGTCGCGAACCCACATCACTCAACCTCCACTGCAGAGTACCATCGATCATCACCGACCGATGACGAGTTTCACGCTTCCTCAAACAACTGGGCTCTGGTCCGAACTACGTGTCCCTCACTTTTTTCCGCTGAATAGGCTTCGATTCTTTGGATCATTTCACCGTAGCCCCTCAATCCAGCTCCACCTTCAACATGACTCCATGGTAGATGATCAGTCCACCCTCGCGCCCCGTCGACTTCAAGCTCTCATGTGCACCGTCTTGAATCAACCCTGCGTCATAGCCTTGTCGAAGCCACACAAGCCCTCGGGGCCTGCGCCACGTGTTTCCACGCCCAGAAGTCGGTCACCATCAGCATCACGCTCCTATGTCGTCCTCGCCGATCCCACCACCGTCTTCTGTACCAACCGACTCGCGTTGATCCGTCAGACTGTCTATAGTCCGACCCAGCCAAACTTGTCTGGCTACAACCATGCTCCACCTTGCACCATGACTGCTCGCACATCTGTGCATTTCTTGGGCGCCTGTGTATGCATGATTCTGCCACGACGCGGTCCAGACTCCTCCAAGCCCTATATGCTCGTCGCTGTCTTTGCTGCACACACACCCTGAAGCACTCACAACAAACTTGACCTAGCAGAAAAAACTTTCATCCAAACAAAACACTATTTTTCCTTTTCCTTGTCCTTGTTTGCCTGTAGCCTCTTTGTGTATGCATGAAGACTTTTTTTGTCCAAACAAATCTCGCGTAAGCTTGTTGGTGTGTTGCACATCGTATCTCCACGCGTATACCATACTAGGCCTTGCCTGCACGCACCTGGGAAGCATCACTTCCACCTCACGGTTACACAAGGGCCTAGCCCACCAAGGAAGCACACGACCAGCCACATGTGCCAGCCTACCATGCCCTAGGTATGCCCACGCGCCGTGTTGGTTTCTGCTCCATGTGAACGCACTAGCGCTCAAGTAATCCGATCAGCAAGACCTCCAACATACTCGTCTGCTTCTGATTGCATCCAGATCATATCGCTGAAACACACAAGTCTCATCGAATCATGTACGACGCCGCTGGCCCTTCCAGCCGCACGCCTGCTTGGACTGCGTGACCGCGTCCCCGGGCCGGACTGCACTTGGTCCAGCTGCCAGCTGCGTTGCCACAGGCCATGTCTTGACCTCGCCGACTCCGAGCATCTTTCAACTCGACGTTATTCACGCGATAATGACACCACGTTGTCTCTTCCGATCTCAACGGCTGATTCTTCCATGATATCTCCACCTCTAGATCAACAATCAGAAGCCTCCGAACAACCTAGCTCTGATACCACTTGTTAGAATAAATCCAAGGCATACCATCGATCATCTGAAGACCAAGCAATCACACAAGCACGACACTGAGATTTGTTAACGAGGTTCACCGATATGGCTACATCCCCGGGGCGTGACTATGGGCGCTGATGTCTACTACACAACCTTCTTCTTGTAGACGTTGTTGGGCCTGCAAGTGCATAGGTTTGTAGGACAGTAGAAAATTTCCCTCAAGTGGATGACTTAAGGTTTATCAATTCGTGGGAGGCATAGGATGAAGATGGTCTCTCTCAAACAACCCTGCAACCAAATAATAAAGAGTCTCTTATGTCCCCAACACACCCAATACAATGGTAAATTGTATAGGTGCACTAGTTCGGCGAAGAGATGGTGATACAAGTGCAATATGGATAGTAGATAAAGGTATTTGTAATCTGAAATTATAAAAACAGCAAGGTAGCAAGCGATAAAAGTGAGCGTAAACGGTATTGCAATGGTAGGAAACAAGGCCTAGGGTTCATACTTTCACTAGTGCAAGTTCTCTCAACAATAATAACATAGATAGATCATATAACAATCCCTCAACATGCAACAAAGAGTCACTCCAAAGCCACTAATAGCGGAGAACAAACGAAGAGATTATGGTAGGGTACGAAACCACCTCAAAGTTATTCTTGCGGATCAATCTATTCAAGAGTTCGTACTAGAATAACACCTTAAGACACAAATCAACCAAAACCCTAATGTCACCTAGTACTCCATTGTCACCTCAAGTATCCGTGGGCATGATTATACGATATGCATCACACAATCTCGGATTCATCTATTCAACCAACACAAAGTACTTCAAAGAATGCCCCAAAGTTTCTACCGGAGAGTCAAGACGAAAACATGTGCCAACCCCTATGCATAGGTTCATGGGCGGAACCCGCAAGTTGATCACCAAAACATACATCAAGTGGCACGTGATATCCCATTGTCACCACAGATAAGCACGGCAAGACATACATCAAGTGTTCTCAAATCATTAAAGACTCAATCCGATAAGATAACTTCAAAGGGAAAACTCAATTCATCACAAGAGAGTAGAGGGGGAGAAACATCATAATATCCAACTATAATAGCAAAGCTCGCGATACATCAAGATCGTGCCATAGAGAGAACACGAGAGAGAGAGATCAAACACATAGCTACTGGTACATACCCTTAGCCCCGAGGGTGAACTACTCCCTCCTCGTCATGGATAGCGCCGGGATGATGAAGATGGCCACCGATGATGGGTTCCCCCTCCGGTAGGGTGCCGGAACGGGCTCCCGAGAGGTTTTTGGTAGCTACAGAGGTTTGCGGCGGCGGAACTCCCGATCTATCTTTGTTGTCGATGTTTTTAGGGTACGTGGACTTATATAGGCGAAAGAAGTCGGTCGGGGGGCGCTCGAGGGGCCCAGGAGACAGGGGGCGCGCCCAGTAGGGGGGGAGCCCTCCTATCTCCTGGCCTCCTCGAGGCTCTTCTGACATGAACTCGAAGTCTCTCAGATTATATTCTTCCCAAAAATCACGCTCCCAAAGGTTTTGTTCCGTTTGGACTCCGTTTGATATTCCTTTTCTTCGAAATACTGAAACAGGCAATAAAACAGCAATATGGGTTGGGCCTCCGGTTAATAGGTTAGTCCCAAAAGTAATATAAAAGTGTATAATAAAACCCGTAATCATTCAAAACAGATAATAAAATAGCATGAATGCTTCATAAATTATAGATACGTTGGAGACGTATCAGCATCCCCAAGCTTAATTCCTACTCGTCCTCGAGTAGGTAAATGATAAAAGAAAGAATTTATGAAGTTTGAATGCTAGCAAGTGCACAAGTTTGATCAATGATAATTTCAATCACCTTTTCTAGCATGATTATATGTCAAACAGTAGTTCATCTCATAAAACTTCTCACGAACCAGTAACAAGCAATTCACATGTTAAAGCATAGACCATAAACTTTCTTGGAAACTAGCAAACTTCATTCTTAGTCATCAAACAATTGAAATTCATCTTATTTTCAGGAAGGGTCTATGTCAGAGCTTTGATTTAGCAAACTTCACATACTCAACTATCATATAGTCTTCTACAATTGCTAACACTCATGCAATACTAATGGTTATGGAGTTTTAATCGAACACTGAGAAAGATAGGGGCTTATAGTGTTGCCTCCCAACGTATTCACCTTTGGGTGATGTCAACAATAATAGTTCATGCTAACTTACATTCAATTGGATATATAATATATCGGGATCACCCCAAAACAAAGTGCTTGCCAAAGGATAAAATGAAAAAAGGGAAAGGTGAAGATCACCTTGACTCTTGCATAAAGTAAAAGACATAAGGTAAAAGATAGGCCCTTTGTAGAGGGAAGCACAGGTTGTCATGCGCTTTTAGGGTTGGATACACAAAATCTTAATGCAAAAGAACGTCACTTTATATTGCCACTTGTATATGGACCTTTATAATGCAGTCCGTCGCTTTTATTGCTTCCATAACAAGATCGTACAAAACTTATTTTCTCCGCACTAATAAGTCATGCATATTTAGAGAGCAATTTTTATTGCTTGCAGAGATGACAACTTACTTGAAGGATCTTATTGAATCCATAGGTAGGTATGGTGGACTCTCATGGCAAAAACTGGGTTTAAGGATACTTGGAAGCACAAGTAGTATCTCTACTTGGTGCAAGGAATTTTGGCTAGCATGAGGGGGAAAGGCAAGCTCAACATGTTTGAATGATCCATGACAATGTATTTTAACTGAGATGTGAGAAAACATAACCCATTACGTTGTCTTCCTTGTCCAACATCAACTCTTTAGCATGTCATACTTAATGAGTGCTCACAATTATAAAAGATGTCTAGGATAGTATATTTATATGTGAAATGTCTCTTCCTTCAATATTCTTTCATGAATTGTTCAAATGACCAATACAATGCTTGCTAACCTTCAATAAATTTACAACCTCTACTTCTTAGATGTGAAGTCATTACTCCCAACGGGGTAAGCATATGAAACATATATAATTTCAGATTTATGACATTCAACTCATTCAACCATTTACTCATAGGATATAAGTGAATTACACAGGTAAATGACAAACCACTCCAAAAAGATATAAGTGAAGATCAATGAGTAGCTAAATAATTATGTAACTATGTGAAGACTCTCTCTCAGTAAAGAGTTTCAGATCTTGGTATTGTATTCAAACAGCAAGCAAAACAAAATAAAATGACATTGCAAGGATAACACAACTCATGTGAAGAAGCAAAACTTAGGCTCAACCGATACTAACCGATAGTTGTTGAAGAAGAAAGGTGGGATTCCTACCGAGGCATACCCAAGCTTAGATGCTTGAGACTTATTGAAATATTATCTTAGGGTGCCTTGGGCATCCCCAAGCTAGAGCTTTTATGTCTCCTTAATTCCTTTTATATGTCGGTTTCCCTTTTTATCAAAAGCTTCATCCACACAAACTCAACAAGAACTCGTGAGATAGGTTAGTATAAACCAATGCAAAACCATAGCATTTTCTACTGTAACAAATCACTAAGATTATTATTTAACATTGAATACTAAATGTCTCTGCATATTTAATACTCCTATCCTCAAATAGAATCATTAAACAAGCAAACATATGCAAACAATGCAAACATAACAGCAATCTGCCAACACAGTATAGTCTGTAAAGAATGCAAGATTCATCATACTTCCCTAAATCCAAAAATTATAATACAAATATACGCTGTAAAAGATTTATCAGATTTCATTATGCAAAAAGATTCAATATTATATCATTCTCTGACTTTCCTAGGGAATTTTTGCAACAGCGGTAAACTTTCTGTTTTGAAACAGCAACATGTATACTTGCAAAATAAGCATGGTAAAGGCTATCCTTGACATTTTTATTGAACCTAAAGATGCAAAACATTATTCTAAATAACAGCAAGCAAATATTAATAAAATAAAATGATTCTCCAAGCAAAACACATATCATGTGGTGAATAAAAATATAGCTCCAAGTAAAGTTACCGATGAACAAAGACGAAAGAGGGGATGCCTTCTGAGGCATCCCCAAGCTTAGGCTTTTGGTTATCCTTGAATATCTTGGGGTTCCATGGGCATCCCCAAGCTTAGGCTCTTGCCACTCCTTATTCCATAGTCCATCAAATCTTTACCCAAAACTTGAAAACTTCAACCATACAAAACTCAAAACAAAACTCGTAAGCTCCGTTAGTATAAGAAAATAAAACCACCACTTAGGTACTGTTGTGAACTCATTCTAAGTTCATATTGGTGTTAAACCTACTGTATTCCAACTTATCTATGGTACATACCCTCTGATACTACTCATAGATTCATCAAAATAAGCAAACAACACATAGAAAACAGAATCTGTCAAAAACAGAACAGTCTGTAGTAATATGTATCAAACGTATACTTATGGAACTCAAATAATTCTGAACTAAATTAGTGGACCTGAGTAATTTGTCTATTAATCGTCTACAAAAAGAATCAACCTAAAATCACTCTCCAGTAAAAAATGGCAGCTAATCTCGTGAGCGCTAAAGTTTCTGTTTTTTACAGCAAGATCATAAAGACTTCACCCAAGTCTTCCCAAAGGTTCTAGTTGGCACAAACACTAATTAAAACACAAAACCACATCTAAACAGAGGCTAGATGCATCATTTATTACTAAACAGGAACAAAAAGCAAGGAACACAAAGAAAATTGGGTTGCCTCCCAACTAGCGCTATCGTTTAACGCCCCTAGCTAGGCATGATGATTTCAATGATGCTCACATAAAAGATAAGAATTGAAACATGAAGAGAGCATCATGAAGAATATGACTAGTACATTTAAGCCTAACCCACGTCCTATGCATAGGGATTTTGTGAGCAAACAACTTATGGGAACAATAATCAACTAGCATAGGAAGGTAAAACAAGCATAACTTCAAAATTTTAAGCACATAGAGAGGAAACTTGACATTATTGCAATTCCTACAAGCATATATTCCTCCCTTATAATAATTTTTAGTAGCATCACGAATGAATTCAACAATATAAACAGCCCCTAAAGCATTATTTTCATGATCTACAAGCATAGAAAATTTACTACTCTCCACATAAGCAAAATTCTTCTCATTCGGAATGGTGGGAGTATCATAAGAGACTTGAACACTATAAATTGTTTCCACATTAAAAGAGTAATGTTCAGAAAAAGGGTAATCATAATCATGACAAGTTTTATAAATATAATCATCACTCCTTTTTATAGCATAAGTTTCATCACAATAATCATCATAAGTAGCAACTTTGTTCTCATCATAATCAATTGAAACCTCTTCCAAGATAGTGGAATCATCACTAAATAAAGTTGACACTCTTCCAAATCCACTTTCATAAATATTATAAGATTCAACATCCTCCAAAATAGTGGCATCACTACTTCCTAAAGTTGACACTCTTCCAAACCCACTTTCATCAATATAATCATCATAGGTACAAGGCATGCTATCATCATAACAACTTTGCATATCAAAACTTGGGATGCTAAAAATATCATATTCATTAAACATAGCATCCCCAAGCTTGGGACAATCATTAATTTCAGCAAATATATTCTCAAATATGTCATTCTCACCAAACATAGCTTCCCCAAGCTTGTGCTCTTTCATATCATAAGCATAATCACTCTCATCATTAAAAATATGGATAGCACCAATAGTAAAGCAATTATCATCATCACAATGAGTAGTAGGAGCAACATCATTTGGGAGGGATACCTTTTTACCTTTGTTGCTCCTTCTTTTCTTTTTCTTCTTCACATTATGTGTGGGTTCAACCTTCTTCTTTGTGCTCCTTATTGATGAGATTGGTTGAATAGAAAGCTCCTCCTCGTTACCTGATTCATCATAAGAAATAATAGGAGGATATTGGGAAGTCCCTTCCCTTTCATTAGTATTCTCTTCATCTTCTAATTTCTTTATTTTCTTTAGGTGATTGGCAATATAAGGATTTTCAATGCAATTCACCGCACAAAACAAATAAATCTCCTCTAAATCAATATCAAGGAAATGCTCAAGATTAAATTTTGGAATAAGCTTAGTTGCACATTTCAATTCTTCATAACCCAAAAGCAATCTAAGTTCATTGTAATGAGCAAGGGAGATCAAATCATCACAATTTTTGGACACGATTCGATCATGAAACAATTTGCATTGGAGATGTAAATGATCACGTTCATTGCAAAGTTCACAACGGTAAAGATATCTTAAATTTTCAGTGATAACATTAAGCCTTTCTTGCAACCCTTTAGTTTCTAAGTGCTTATGCCTCTTGCAATATCTATTTTCCCTATTTGGTGTGTACTTGCAAACCCAATCTACTCCACAAAAACCGACATGCTTATAAGAGACATTTTTCTTCATACTAACAACATTGCAATCATGCTCATCATTCAAAGATTTAGTATCAAACATTCTATAGATTTCTTCTTCTAGCACTTGAGCACAATTTTCATTTTCATCATACTCACGAAATATATAAAAAAGACGAAGCGTATGAGACAAACTCAATTCCATTTTTTGTAGTTTTCTTTTATAAACTAGTGATAAAACAAGAAACAAAAAGATTCGATTGCAAGATCTAAAGATATACCTTCAAGCACTCACCTCCCCGGCAACGGCGCCAGAAAAGAGCTTGATGTCTACTACACAACCTTCTTCTTGTAGACGTTGTTGGGCCTGCAAGTGCACAGGTTTGTAGGACAGTAGCAAATTTCCCTCAAGTGGATGACCTAAGGTTTATCAATCCGTGGGAGGCGTAGGATGAAGATGGTCTCTCTCAAACAACCCTGCAACCAAATAACAAAGAGTCTCTTGTGTCCCCAACACACCCAATACAATGGTAAATTGTATAGGTGCACTAGTTCGGCGAAGAGATGGTGATACAAGTGCAATATGGATAGTAGATAAAGGTATTTGTAATCTGAAATTGTAAAAACAGCAAGGTAGCAAGCGATAAAAGTGAGCGTAAACGGTATTGCAATGGTAGGAAACAAGGCCTAGGGTTCATACTTTCACTAGTGCAAGTTCTCTCAACAATAATAACATAGATAGATCATATAACAATCCCTCAACATGCAACAAAGAGTCACTCCAAAGCCACTAATAGCGGAGAACAGACGAAGAGATTATGGTAGGGTACGAAACCACCTCAAAGTTATTCTTTCGAATCAATCTATTCAAGAGTTCGTACTAGAATAACACCTTAAGACACAAATCAACCAAAACCCTAATGTCACCTAGATACTCCATTGTCACCTCAAGTATCCTGGGCATGATTATATGATATGCATCACGCAATCTCGGATTCATCTATTCAACCAACACAAAGTACTTCAAAGAATGCCCCAAAGTTTCTACCGGAGAGTCAAGACGAAAACATGTGCCAACCCCTATGCATAGGTTCATGGGCGGAACCCGCAAGTTGATCACCAAAACATACATCAAGTGGCACGTGATATCCCATTATCACCACAGATAAGCACGGCAAGACATACATCAAGTGTTCTCAAATCATTAAAGACTCAATCCGATAAGATAACTTGAAAGGGAAAACTCAATTCATCACAAGAGAGTAGAGGGGGAGAAACATCATAAGATCCAACTATAATAGCAAAGCTCGCGATACATCAAGATTGTGACATAGAGAGAACACGAGAGAGAGAACACGAGAGAGAGAGAGATCAAACACATAGCTACTGGTACATACCCTCAGCCCCGAGGGTGAACTAATCCCTCCTCGTCATGGATAGCGCCGGGATGATGAAGATGGCCACCGATGATGGGTTCCCCCTCCATCAGGGTGCCGGAACGGGCTCCCGAGAGGTTTTTGGTGGCTACAGAGGCTTGCGGTGGCGGAACTCCCGACCTATCTTCGTTGTCGATGTTTTTAGGGTACGTGGACTTATATAGGCGAATGA